>NW_027640360.1:0-174275 GCF_949606895.1 Notothenia rossii | reverse complement strand
GCCCAATATCACAAATGTTACATTTGTCTCAGTGGACTTCACAGTTTGTACAGAATATCAGTATGACAATACGACACCCTCTGTCCTTAGACCCTCACATCGTACAAGGAAAAACTTCCAGAGAAAACCCCACAGTTTAAAGGGAAAAATGGGAGAAACCTCAGGGAGAGCAACAGAGGAGGGATCCCTCTCCCAGGACGGACAGACGTGCAATAGATGCCGTGTATAAATTGAAAAGATAATACATTTGCAACATAGGTAGTCCAAATGTTTGGAAATGCATGTGTGTATAATAGGAAGATGAATCCACGAGGATATCCATCCAGGACTTATGATCCAGGACCACAGCCACGACTCAAGATCCAGGACTCGCAATCCATGACACAGGACCGCAGGATCATCCATGACTCCGGATCCCGGCGTATATAGACACCAAAAAGAAAGAAATTTGGGGAAGCTGGGTTAATCGGAACATGAGAGTACACAGGTATAGACAGAGAGAAGGAAGAAGTAAGATGTCCCCCGACAAACTAAGCCTATATCAGCAAAACTAGGGGCTGAATCTAATCAGCCCTAACTATAAGCTTTATCAAAAAGGAAGGTCTTAAGCGCACTCTTAAAAACGGATAGGGTGTCTGCCGTCCGAACACAAACTGGAAGCTGATTCCACAAAAGTGGAGCTTGATAAGAAAAGGCTCTGGCTCCCATTGTACTTTTAGAGACTCTAGGAACAACCAACAACCCTGCATTCTTGGAACGCAATGCCCTAGTAGGACAATAGGGTATAATGAGTTCTTTAAGGTAAGATGGCGCCTGCCCATTAAGGGCTTTGTAGGCGAGAAGAAGAATTTTAAATTCTATCCTGTGTTCTATAGGGAGCCAGTGTAAGGCAGCCAGAACAGGAGTAATGTGGTCCCTTTTCCTAACTCTGGTTAGTACACAAGCTGCAGCATTTTGAATCAGCTGAAGCGACTTGACTGACTTCTTGGTACACCCTGATAATAAGGAGTTACAATAATCCAGCCTTGAAGTAACAAATGCATGGACTAGTTTCTCTGCATCGTTTTGAGGCAAGATATGCCTGATTTTTGCAATGTTACGTAGATGGAAGTAGGCGGTCCTTGAAATTGATTTTATGTGGGTGTTAAAGGATAAATCCTGATCAAATATAACACCAAGATTCCTTACAGTCTCACTGGAGGCCAAATTAATGCCATCCATAGTTAATATATCTTTATATAATTTGTTTCGTAGATTCTTCGGGCCAAGTACAATAACTTCAGTTTTGGTCGTGTTTAACATCAAAAAATGTAAGGTCATCCACGTTTTTAAGTCCTTGAGGCAGTCTTGAATTTTATTTAGATGATTAATTTCATCAGGCTTGATTGATAAATATAGTTGAGTATCATCCGCATAACAATGAAAGTTTACAGAATGATTCCTTATAATATTGCCTAACGGAAGCATATATAGTGTGAACAAAATAGGTCCAAGCACTGAGCCCTGTGGCACTCCATGGCTAACTTTGGTTTGCATGGAAGATTCATCGTTGACACGTACAAACTGAGAGCGTTCAGATAGATAGGACCTAAACCAGCCTAAAGCAGTTCCCTGTATGCCAACTAAGTGCTCTAGTCTTTGCAATAGGATATCATGGTCGATAGTATCAAATGCAGCACTAAGATCGAGCAAGACAAGAATAGAGACAAGTCCCTTGTCAGAGGCTATTAGAATGTCATTTGTGACTTTAACCAGAGCTGTCTCTGTGCTATGTTGTGTTCTAAAGCCAGACTGAAAATCTTCAAATAAATCATAGTTTTTTAAGTAATCACGCAGCTGTTTTGCGACTGCTTTCTCAAGAATTTTTGAGAGGAACGGAAGATTAGAAATAGGTCTATAGTTGGCTAAAACCTCTGGATCGAGGTTGTGCTTTTTAAGAAGCGGTTTTATCACTGCTACTTTGAATGATTTTGGAACATAGCCTGATAATAAAGACATATTCATAATATTTAATAAAGAAGTGCTAATTAATGGAAAACTTCTTTTAACAGCTTAGTTGGAATCGGGTCTAAGATACACGTTGATGGTTTAGAAGAGAGAATCATTGAATTTAATTGTTCAAGGTTTATGGCTGAAAAGCATTCTAGTTTACTATCTAGTGTAATATTATTAGAACTTACGTTTCCGGGAGCTGTTGATAACACTATACTGGTCAAAGGCAAGAGGTCATTGATTTTGTTTCTAAGAGTAACAATTTTATCGTTAAAAAAGCACATAAAATCATTACTACTGAGTGCTATGGGAATAGAAGGCTCAGTCGAGCTGTGGCTCTCTGTCAGCCTGGCTACAGTGCTGAAAAGAAATCTTGCATTATTCTTATTCTCATCTATTAATGAAGAGTAGTATGCTGCTCTCGCTTTACGCAGTGCTTTCTTATATTCATTGAGAGTAATATGCCAAATTAAACGAGATTCTTCAAGTTTAGTGGAACGCCATATCCTTTCAAGTTGTCTCGACTTTTGCTTTATTTTGCGGGTTTCGGCATTATACCATGGAGCTAATCTATGTTGTTTTATTTTCTTCTTTTTCAAAGGAATTTGTTTTCTTTTGTTGATCAGCATTCATTTAAGATCCCTGCTTTCACAACAATGTTAGCTAATACTCTTTTAAACTTGTCAAAGAGAGCTTTACGGGATCAGTACATCTTGAATGTTATTAAGCTTTATGGGTTGTTAAGACCATACGTCTCTATTTAACACAATGGACTTGATTATAACACTTATTTCAATGTGCTCAAGAATTATTGGCAAGAAAAATCTACAAGAGATTGTACAGTGCAATAAGAGAGATACAGTATGTCCACGTTTTTGAGCAAGTCCACGAATCCAGTCTTTGTCAAGTCTGTCACCACCTTCGCGCAGCTGCTAGCGCCACTTCGTCCGGTCCTCCGCCAGCCTCTCCCAGTTATCCGTCGCAATGTCCAGGACCTTCATGTCACGTTTTACGACATCCTTGAAGCGCAGCAGTGGTCGTCCTCTGCCTCTGGAACCAGCGCTCAGCTCGCTGTATAAGATGTCCTTTGGCATGGGGCCATATGGCATTCTGCAAAGGTGACCGAGCCACCGCAGCCTCCTGACCTTCAGTGTTTGGAACATTGACTTGCTGCCCGTACACGCCATCACCGCCTCGTTCGTGACTTTGTCCCGCCATGTGATCCCGAGGATGTTGCGCAGGCACCGCATGTGAAAAGCATTTAGCTCTCTTTCGTGCTGCGCGTAAATTGACCACGCCTCGGAACCATACAGCAGGACGCTGACCACGCAACATTGGTAGATACGTGTCTTAGTGCGCTCTGTGAGGTATTTGTTGCTCCAGGCTCTTGAGCGCAAAGGACTGAAAGACGTTGCGGCTTTGCCGATACGAGTCTGGATCTCCTTAACTAATGACAGGTCACTGCTGATTGTTGAGCCAAGATACGTGAACTGGTCAACAGTCTCCACCACATGCTCATTCACCATTACCGGTGACGCTGCGCTTCCTGCTTGGTGCATAACAAGTGTCTTTTTGATGTTGATGATCAGTGCAAATTCAGAGCATGCTGCACTGAATCTGTCCATCAGGCGATGTAGAACAGCTGTGCTGTGAGACACCAGAGCTGCGTTGTCCGCGAATAAGAGCTCACGAACTAGCACCTTCCGTACCTTTCTTTTCGCGCGCTGTCGGGCCAGATTAAACAGCTTCCCATTTGACCGTGTGTGCAGGAAAACGCTGTCTTCGTCCACGTGATCGCTGAATGCATGATGCAGCACAACAGAGAATAAGATGCCGAAGAGCATGGGCGCTAACACGCAGCCTTGTTTGACTCCACTGCGAACGGAGAAGCTGTCTGAAGTAGATCCTTCAAAGTAAACCGTTGCTGACATGTCCTCGTGAAGCGATTTGACCAGCCCGAGCAGTGTTGGTGGGCAGCCGAGTTTTTGCAAGATGGCGAACAGTCCGACTCACCACGTCGAACGCCTTCGTCAGGTCGACAAACGCCATGTGCAGTGGTTTGTTTTGCTCTCTGCACTTTTCTTGCACCCGGCGCACCGTGAAGACCATGTCTGTTGTTGATCGGCCACTTCGAAACCCACACTGTGACTCTGGGTATACGCGAGCGGCCAGTTTCTGGAGCCGCACCAGCAGAATTCTGGAAAAGACCTTGCCAAGCACGCTCAGTAGCGAAATGCCACGGTAGTTGTTACAGTCCCCTTTGTTGCCTTTGTTCTTGTAAAGCGTGATTATCTTGGCGTCCTTCATGTCCGATGGGAAAGCGCCCGCTTGCCAGCATTGACAGAGCAGCTTTTGCATGTGCGGCATTAAGCAGCTGTCACATTTGAGGAGATCAGCCGGGATGCCGTCCGTGCCCGCAGCTTTGCCCTCAGCAGTGTGCTTTAGCGCGTTCACTAGCTCTTCCATGGTTGGCAAGTTGTCCAGCTCAGCATTGATGTCAAAGCTGGGTGTTGAGGCCAAAGCCACGTGGCTGATGCTCCTTTGTTTGCCATAGAGCTCTGAGTAGTGCTCAACCCATCGTGACATCTGTTGCCCTGTGTCAGTGATCAGTGCTCCTTCTGCAGACTTCAGCGGACAAACCTTCTTTGCTCTCGGCCCAATAGCCTTGTTCAGGCCCCTGTACAGTTCCCGCAGGTTACCAGTGTCTGAAGCCTGTTGGATGTCATCGCAGAGCTTGTTCCAGTACTGGTTAGCACAGGATCAAGCTGTCCTCGGAAGTTCACGCTGCGCATCCTTGAGTGCAGTGAGAGAACTCCGTGTTGCCCGTTGCTTGTAGACTTTGTGCGCCTTGTTCTTGGCAGAGAACAGCGGTTCCAGGACTACAGCATTTTCGGCCATCCAGTCTTCTTGCGGCGGCCTTTTCGTGCCAAAAGATTCAGTAGCCGCGTCATGCGTAGCAGCTCGCAGGCTCTGCCAGTTCTCTTCTGGTCCTGTGCCGGTACTGCTTGCAGCCATCTTCTTTGCAAACGACTTCCGGAATGCCATGACATTTTCTGCGCATTTCATTCTTGCGGTGTTTAGGCGCGGCTTCTCTTTTTGTCTTGGGGTAGGTTTTCGTTTAGTCATGTTCATCTGGGTTAGAACAAGCGAGTGGTCGTTATCACCATCAGCAGTGTGGTAAGTTCTGGAGCATCTGAATAGGCCAATGTCACGTCTTCTGACCAAAGCTAAGTCTAGCTGGTGCCAGTGCTTGGACCGTGGATGCATCCATGTCACCCGCCGACGTTGCTTCTGCTGGAACCAAGTGTTTGCGATGCAGAGCCCATGTTGACTGCACAGCTCGAGAACTCGCTGTCCGTTTTCGTTGATTTTCCCAACACCAAAGTGACCGATTGCATCCGGCCATGCTAGATAATCGGCGCCGACACGAGCATTGAAATCGCCGAGAAGCATCACGCAGTCCTCAGGGGGAATCTTGTTCAAGACGCCAGCCAGGCTGTCGTAGAACTGGCCCTTAACCGCAGCTTCACTCGGCAGTGTGGGGGCGTAGGCACATATCAGATGTATTGGGCTGGCAGATTGCTTGAGCGTCAGGGAAATTATTCTTTCTGACACACAGACAGGGGTGTCAAACTCTTTCACCAGCTTGTTGGACACTACAAAGCCTACGCCGTGTGTGCGGTGTTCATCTTTGGCTTTTCCCATCCAGAAGAAAGTGTAGTTTTGCTCTTTGATAGAACCAGAATCGGCTAGTCTGGTTTCCTGTAGCGCGGCAACGTCGACTGCAAGCTTGGCCAGCTCCCGGTCGATCAGTGCTGTTTTGTGTGTTGCACCTTGTCTTTGTACGTTGCAGTCTGGATCCGTAGTGAATCCCGGAAACATGGTACGAACATTCCAGCTTCCCAGCCGGAGATGTACATTTAAATTAAAATTTGAATACCGCTCTTTATTACGGTTTGGAGTTTTTCTTTGATTGGTAGGTGAGATTTTAACGTCCATGGTTGCTGCGACCACCCCATCGTAGCAATAGACGTGGCGGGTCAGAACCTAACTGGCCAGGGGCCGCCTGGCTTGAGGCAGGCGGTTGATGACCATTGGGGCACGATGACCCCTCCCACCGACGCAGAGGACCTGTGGCGCTTCGTCTTACGCCAATCTGACTGGAGCTTATAACCCGTAGACTGTCGCTCTGCCGTGTTGTTTCCATGGCGTTTTTACGCCGCCGCGATGAAGTGTCCTCTCCATTGCACTTGCTCAAGAATACTTTGTTTTAATCATGGTAATGTCAATAAAGCTTATTTGAATTTGTCTTGACTCTTAGCGTTAGAAAAAAATGGCATTTCCTTATATTTGTATTGTTTTTTTAGAAAGATAATTATTTGACACAGCAATGAAACTACTCTTAAGACTTGAGAGTTGTGACTTCCTCAAAAGACCATTTCTTTAGAAATTGAAACCAACCAACACACTTTCCTCAGTCACTTACTTCAACACTTGACATTCCCATGAGCGATGGAGGAAATCTATTTCAACCTTGACGATGTCAAACCCCTAAGCTCAAGATCATCAACAAAACAAGAAGGTAAGGGTCAGTCAGACGGAGTGAGCTGTGGATTTTGGATTAATTATACTCACTGGTTTTCTCTGTGTTCAGGTCCTAGGAGATTTCCCCCAGCGTCTGTTCTCGGTCTGGGGCTGCTGGTTGTTTTCCTGCTGGCTGGACTCATCGGCCTCGCTGTCCACTGTGAGTCTTTATTTGAATATATATATATATAATATTCGTTTTATAAGTCGTTTTCAGCGTGTGATTTTAAGGAGCAATATTCTGCTCTGAAGAGGGTTGCAAAGGGGCCGATACATTTCCGGAAAGTTTCCATGGGAAGTTAAGCTGGGGAATTTTTGATATATTCGATGCAAAATTAAACAGAAAACATGACATTTCAACAGATTTAAATAATAAAAAAATTAATGGTTAATGGTTTATCAAAAACTCAAAAACAACATCTTGGTGTCATTCTGGACAGCTCTCTCATCTGCACCCCGCATAAAAAACATCAACTGCATTCTTTGTACTGTCTTAAAATCTTTCCTTGGAATATGTTATGAATTGTAAGATGTCCTTGGGTGCTTTGAAAGGCGCCCCTAAATAGAATGAATTATCATTATTATTTATTATCTGAAACGATGTAATAACTTTTAAAACTTTTTCCAGTCACTTGGCCCATGCATTCAGCAGCAGCAGGCCATTCACTTTGATTTGATCCCGTTATGAGATGTCATCATTTCGACAATAAATAAATGCTACATAAACGTTATCTTGCACATTTTATCTATCCATCTCCGTTTCTAACTTTCAATATATTTTAAAAGAGATCTCTCTCTCTCATCTGCGTGCGGGGCGGGGCCTCACAGACACGCTGCATCTCTCTCTTGCTCACAGACATGCTGCAGCGCTGTGCAGTGTGCACACAGTTCTGCCGGTAATGAATATTACATTTTGTGAGGAAACTTTTCCACCAATAATTCCAATAAGTATTCCAAAATGTATTCACTTCAGGTTTACAAAAGTAACTGTTATCAGGTTACTCGTTTTTCAAATGTAACGCCAGCTGAATACAGTTAGCCTACTTGATTTTTGTATTCTGATTACATAACGCCGTTACATATATTTCGTTACAACCCAACCCTGCTTCTAGGCTACTGTCCCGCAGCTCCTGCCTCTCTGTTGGACTCTGTCGCAGCGGGGCTACTGCTTTGGTGCGGAGCGCATTAACCAGACTTTTCACAACGAAGGATCACTTCTTCTTCAAGGCAGGGAAGGTTTCGAAGTACGCAGTCTACTGTCCCGCAGCTGCTGCCTCTCTGTTGGACTCCGGTACTGCACCTTACTCACGAGACGTTGTTAAAAAAAACATGGGTCGGGGGCGAACGCAGTAACCACTCCGCCAACGCCACTGTCACCCCCGTCGTGCGGGCCGGATGAGAATGTCTGGCGGGCCGGATGTGGCCCGCGGGCCGCCAGTTGGTGGTCACTGCTGTAAGGGGTGTGGTCTCAATAGCCATGCAGTAAGCAGTGAGCTATGGCATGGATATTCAAGTGTACTTGAATGGCATCTGTTTGTTTTAGTCAAGATTATGCTAAAATATACTTTCCCCAACTATATGTAAGTTCCCTATGAAGGGCCAACCTTCAATTTAGAAAATTCCCAGTTTATTCCCATAAATTCACGTTAATTCCCATGGAAACTTTCCATCTTTGAAAATTCCCGGAATTTTGCAACCCTAGCTCTGAAAGATGCACATTTGACCAAAACATCTATTGGTTTTCTATTTTTCTCCTAGGGCGAAATTAGATAACATTGACTTTGGTTTGTGTTAGTATGATTGCATAAAGTAATTTCTGTTTAAACATCTATTTTCATTCCAGACCATAACTCAGTAGGTGGTGCAGCTGCAGATCTCTCCGCTGTCAAAGCAAACCTGACTGAGCGTCTCCAGGCCAGCGATCAGCTGCTGTCCTCAGTGACTGAAGAGAGAGACGGACTGAAGGCCAACCTCACTGAAAAGACCAGAGAGGTGGACAGGCTTCAGAGTTTGTCCAAACAGAGTGAGTGCTTTTCTGTGACGGTTTTGCACAGGGCTGGGCAATATGGATTATATCAATTGTCCTGATATTTCTGAGCAAATACCTCAATATTGCATCGATACTCTAAGGTTGGCGATTGCTGCTTTGATAAAATAACATGAGCGTACCAGAGAATGGCATTTTAAATGTTATAATGTGATTGAACAAAGATATAATGTAAATTTAAAAAGGTCGAAGACAAAAGATGTTAATCTGGTGTCGAACCCTGGGCCCTTAAACCAATGCTTAGACCTCTAAGCTGCCCAGGTATTTTTTTAAAGTCATGTTATGACCGGCTCGCAGGCCACAACAAAGGAGAGTGAATTCAGTGAGAACAAACTCATATTTATTAAAGTAAATAAAAAAGTCACTGCAGTGGAGTTCGGTGAACAATATATTAATTTATTTTTTGGTTTTGTGTGTGAAATGTGGAGATGGGTGCAGTTTATCTTGTGAACTTGTCTCTGCTCTGAAGAAAGATCCGGAACAATTTAACATGGGAATCAATTGGGAGCTAGGTGGACTTTTTGTCCCTTCATGCCCTCAAGAGGCATTTTGTTTAATTTTGTTTTCTTAATTTTTTTTATTTTCCAACCTAGGAGAGGTTTTCCTACATTTTTCATGAAAAAATATGTCTGAGGAGTATTAATATTATATTAAAATCTGAAAAAGGCCTCTCTGCTAAGCTCCAAACTAAGTTCAATATCTCAAAAAGTGTAAAAGATATCAAAAAAGAAGTGTCTAGCAGAAACTATGTGGAAGGAGAAGCATTTGGCCCAAGGTGTAGGAAAGAGGATTTGAAAGCATCTCCCATTGACTTCAATGTTAAAAAAAGAGTTAAAAAAGCTGAATATTTCAAAAAGCATAAAATATTTTTTAAAAGTTGAAGGTTTCCCATCAATTCCTGAAAAGGCTGAATAGTTTAACATTTGAATGGTTTCTATAGCTGAAAATAAGCTGAAGTTATGGAGAGCCAAAGTATTGACTGAAATAATAAGAATAAAGATTCGCACTAATTACCAATAATATTGCAGTAATTAGTCATCTGATTTATTAAGTACCTGAATGTATAGTAGAGTGTGAGGAGTCATTAAAAGCCTTGAAAAGACGCTGGAGGGAAGTTTTGAATTATATTTTATCATAGCTGGAGTGTATGCCAGCAGTTGTTTGCAACTTCAGGCCCCCTCCTATTTATTTTACCATTTATTTATCTTAGAGCTAAATCAGGAAAATGTTGACATGTCTCCTGTTTTCAGACCAAGACTCAGTACATCTTTTGACTGAAGAGAGAGAGCGACTGAAGGCCAACATCACCGAAAATACCAGAGAGGTGGACAGGCTTCAGAGTTTGTCCAAACAGAGTGAGTGCTTTTCTATTTTCTATGTGTTTTACTCTGTGTTTTTATGTTTAGATGCTGTTGTTTAATTATCTTTCTCACTGTGTATTTTTATGTTAGAGCACTTTGTAACCATGTTTTGAAAGGTGCTATATCAATAAAGTGTATTATTATTATTTATTTGGTGATCTAAAAGATACATTTCCCAGGAATGTTTTTTTTTCATCATTTTCCTTTTTTGATGTCATTTCAGTCAAAATGACCGCCTTTATTGCAGTATTTTTTTATTTCATTTTTTAAGCAATTGGACTTATAGTAAGTACTGTGTAAGGAATCATAACAGACTCTTAAAAGTATGCAGAGTGAGAGAAGTTTTACCCTTTGTCCCATGCAATGATACCGATCTATCAGAATAGATCTTGGCTACCATCAACGATGCTTATTGTATATGTATTTTTCTAAATCACACAAGGGACAGGAATGCTCTCAAGAGTTGAATATTTCAGCAAGGAGTCAACTAAATCTTACAACTCAAAAGAAGGTAATAAGTCTTGTCTTTTTTTGCAGAGAAAACTTGTCCTGCAGGATGGAGGATGGTCAGTTGCGTCTGTTATCTCTTCTCTACGGAGAAAGCTTCTTGGGAACAAAGCAGACAAAACTGCAGAGCCAGCGGAGCGGATCTGGTGATCGTAGACAGTAATGAAGAACAGGTAATGTGTCATGCTTTATCAATTTATTGTTTTACTTATCTGAATCAGAATCAAAATATAAAGGTTGTTTAATAGGTGCCAATGTACATATTAAATAATAAAAATTAACAAAACTTTGATTTTATATTTTTTATATGGTGGTTTTAACATTATAATTTCGCCTATTTATTACTTATCTACTTCACAGTTGTGTTTTATCATTACTGGCTTTTATGCACAATGAGTTATTTTACTTTTGATACTTCAAGTTTATTTTGATGCTAATACTTTAGTGTTTAAGTACAAATGTTCCCAAAAGTTGACCACACCCCTTTGTACTACACTGCGTTCAATTGTGTTTTTATTGCATGCTTTTACAGTATGTGTATCTTTCATACGTATCATTTAGATTAGATTACAAAAATTAAATGTATGATTTATGTGTAACGACTAAATGAACACCAGTAGAGGACTCAAGAGCAGGGGCGTGCACAGGTACGGGCTAATGTTGCCCGGGCAACAGCCCTTTTGAACTTTTTGACTGACCTGCCCCTCTGGAGAGAGCGAAAGTCTTTTTTTTCTGTTTTGGCCGAATAAACATGATAAGCCCACAATTAGTATTTTAGAGTCTCACTGCGATAAAACACACCTTGTCAGTGCTGTCATCTTCCCCCAGTCACGTGACTTTGTTTACAATCTGACAGCTGAAAGCAAAGGAAAGCCCTCCGTGTCCGGTCCGGCCTCATATGGCTATGGTGATCATGTGCCTGCCTGGCTTTGGTGGCCAATCCCCGGGTCAATCTGTCCCCGGAAATGTCCCCGTTTTTAAATATGCTTTTATTGATTTTGAGTTTTCTCATGGCAGTTAGAGTATAGGGGACAAACCAGGGGACTTTACTTCCTCTTGACACCGTCGTTTATTTACAAAAAAAACACCTAAATATACTTGTTATTGTGCTTCTGTCTTTCTGTGTCTTTTCATCTACTCCATAAACTCCCTCACCGCTCTCTCTCTTTTCTTGATCGCCCTCTCTCACATATGGGAGAAGACTTCACTGTCCCGCTTCATTGTAGGATTTCTGCCATGTCTCAACTTAAGTTTGACCATCTCTGTTATTAAGTTATGGAATACTAAATAAATAAGTAATTAGATACCTTACCATTACTGCGCTCATAAAGAATGACAAGAATAAGAATAATGTGTATTGAACTGGTTTAATCAATTAGTGAGTTTAGTTAAGGCCCAGCCGTTACAATGGTCAAACTACATTAAAACAGAATTGTCCGCATTTTGTCTTTAATAGTTACCAACATTAGATATGTTAATGAGATATGGAACGCAATACAAAAAAAGGTCCCTGGTTTTCATTTTTTTATAAAAGGTTCTTACGTTTTCGAGGGGGTGGGGGGAGTCCCTTTTTCTAGTTTAGAGCAATAGCCCCTCGAAATGTCTGTGCACGTCCCTGCTCAATAGTGTTGTGTTCAAAATTCCAGGAAAGACAGACAACTTCTAAATTGTAGTATTTATTATAAGAGAGCAAAATATATATATTCACTTGGCCAAGGACTCCGTCACGTCATAGAAATCACAGGCAGCAAAGCTGTAATCTGTTACCACTTTTTCCGGAAAGAGCCCCGAACCTTGTGCGACAATACATTTTATCTCACAGGGCGTTGCCCGTACATTTATGATTGGTTGAGACTAGATGGAGAGTAACCTTGGTTTAGACTTTGGCTCTCTCTTGTTGGTGCACAGACTCAGATAAGGTCTCTTGGCAACACGACTTTCCAATCAGCATTCGGCCGGCCGGCAAAGTCCCTCCCTATAATATCCGCTATCCTAGTAATTTGTTTTTGCTAAAGCTGCTTTGCAGGCATTTAGTGGAATCCTCCACTGCTTCCTAGCTATGCGTGGGTGCGAGGCTCCCATACAACTCAAGGCCGGAGCAATGTCCTGTTTATGAATAACTCTTTGTATTCTTCCAGTGTCTGCACCTAACCTTGCAACTCTGTATAGCAGGCCAAAACTTTCTTATGTGACTTTTCCCTTCATTTCCTATACCATCCATCAAACCTTGGGATTGGTGATTTTGTCTATTTATTCCAAAGTCACATCAACATAAAATGAGCACAATAAGCTTATAATGTAATAATAAGAATCAGTCTTTCTAATGTTATATACAAATAGACTCCACAATAGCACGACTCAGGGACAGAGGCTTAGGTTTGCAAAAAGGTCTTTATAGCAGAGACTCGGTACACGGGAGATCAGTCAGTAAGGCAATCAAAGCAGACGAGGATTAGGCAGGAACAGGGTCAGGTCACGAAGCTGGGTCAGGTACACGTGGAATCAAGATACTAGTAGGAATAAACACTGCTGGAACGCTAGGAATAACAAAGACGAACTGGCACTGAGGGGAATGTTGACGCAGACTAAATAGACAGGGGGAGGGATGATAATGGGGCACAGGTGAGTCTAATTAGGGATGGGAAGCAGGTGGAGTTCAATCAAGGGCAAGAAAGCTGAAACTGAAATGAGAGAAACAAAATAAAATCAGGAATAATAACAAAAACATCAACATGCTGGCTAGGGCCTTATGTCTGAGTTAGTTAGAAGGGAATAGTTATCCGAATGTCGATGTTCATCCCTGTAAACTTCATTTATAATATGTTTAAGACTAAGGCCCTGTCCACACGGAGACGAAACCAAGACGAAACCGATTTCGAACTGAAGTCGTTTTCAAAAAAGTCTTCCGTCCAAACGAAACCGCTCGAAACCGCTGGAGAGACTGTAGTAGCTACATATGCCTGTAAGTGGCCTGTAACTGTACTTCCGCCACAAAATAAACCAAAAGCAGCGAATAAGACCGATGACGATTATTATGGTAAATGGTAAATGGACTGTACTTATATAGCGCTTTATCCAGTCTTTAAGACCCCTCAAAGCGCTTTACATACTACATGTCATTCACCCATTCACACCCATTCATACAGAGCAGTGTACCTTACTCTAGGACCTAACATTCACACACATTCACACACCGTTGGCCATGCCATCGGGAGCAACTCAGGGTTAAGTATCTTGCCCAAGGATACATCAACATGTTGACTGCATGGACTGGGATCGAACCCACAACCTTCTGGTTGAAAGACGACCACACTCCCTCACAGCCACAGTCGCCCTATTATTATTATTATATTATTATTGTTGCTGATGGTTGTGGTAGAGGAGCTGTAGATTTTTCACTAACATCTGTATCATGGTCAGTAGCGTCTGGAGCACAAATGCAACCATGTGATCCGCCATTGTTGTTGTTGTTGTTGGCGAAACGCATCAGCAATGACGCGGGGGTGAGCAGGAGAGGTGGGGAGAGGCGGGGCTATGGCGTCATCGATTCAGGAAATGATCGTATAGGGCGTATACAAGGAGCTGCAAGCGTTTCGTCTCCAGACTTACCCACTTTGGGAGCCGTTTTCAAAGTGTATCGGTTTTGGGCTCCGAAGCCACGGCTCCGTTTCGGCTTCGTGTGGACGAACCGCCTATACGATAAAGAACTTTAGCGGATGCAACTGAAATCGTCTCCGTGTGGACGGGGCCTAAGACATCAGGACTTTTTATATTAATATTTTTCTTTTACAGAAGTTCATGACCAGCATTATCAAGGAACCAACTTGGATTGGGTTGAATGACATAGACCAAGAGGGGACCTGGAAATGGGTTGATGGATCTCTACTGACTCAGAAGTAAGGCATCGTTGATATTATAGGTGCATACTATAGCTGCACGTTACATGGCTTTTTTGTATGACTGTCTAAACATAATTATTCATTGTTGATACTTTTCGGAATTTACGGAACCCAAGTCTAGAGACTGCTGATCATAACCATTCAACGTTTTTGTTGTATTTAAGAAAATAATGAAAGGGGTGCCTTAATACAAATGAGGTGTGCTGAGGCGGCTTCTTTTTTTTCTTGAATCAGCAATTTGTCACAAAATAGAGGAAAGCAGGCAGTGAAAGTAGATCAGAAGCAAAGGTCGCGTTAACCAAATATTTTTCGTCTATGACGTTTTTTTTTAAACAATGACGGAAAATCTGAAAGCAGTCTTTCATTTTGACGGATTAGAACAAACTCAGAACAGCGCCAAAGTTTCCCCGCAGCAGGGCTCCGGTGTTATGCCGTGTTATGGATGACCGCCAAAAAGGAAATGATATAGTTTCCAAACCTAACTTTGCCGTAGAGATAATTGAAATGTCTGTGAGTTTATGCTTTATGCTGTGGCGCGCTCCCGCGAGGTGCAGTGGGCATACATAACACGGCGCTAATGGCCCGTCCACACAGCAGCTTTGAAAAAATCTTGAAAATCTTGGAGCTGGGCGTGTCTGAGAGTTTGGGGATTTTTGCGAGCAACGCGACCAACGACCAATCACATGAATCTCCCGTCCCCCGACATACAAAGCAAAAAAAACCCAGGGGATTAATGCGAGCAATATATATATATATATAAACTCCCCAAACAGGCGAAAACCTACCAGTTTCACCCACTGTCTCTGCCACCTCCCTCCATGCCTGGTTCCTCCGGTTTGTATCCCGGTAAATAGTTGTGGTCGTAAAGAACCGGGTGATTTGCTACCGTAATTTCTCGTTTGGAATATGAGGAAATGAACTGCGGTCTGGCTCTCCCAGCTTGCACGCGGTTTGATTGGCTAGCGCTTGTACTGTCAGATTTGCATAAACGGGATTTGATTGGCTGACGCTTCCAGCTCAGCTTCAAAAGTTGAACATTGCTCAACTTTTGAATCCTGAAAATCCTGGAAATCTTAGCTTTGCTTCCCCACAATGCAGTTCGGCGAAAAGCGAGGCAAGGTGACGTCACCCCCATTCAAAGTCAATGGGCAGAAAAGCGTTGGAAGCGTTGGAAGATTTTTATAAAGCTGCTGTGTGGACGGGGCGTAACAGTTCACGAGCGTGCGCCCCCCCCCCGTCAAAGTTATGTACAGACCGATGGGTAATAATGGATTTTGACGGAAATGTTACGATCCTGTCCGTCATAATGACAGGCAGCGAAAAACTCTAGCGCAACCTCTGATCAGAAGTGTGGGGGACTTCAACAAATTCATGAAACATGCATTGAACATTTGACCTTCGGAATAAAATTGGTGGGATGCCAAAAATCCAAAGTACATTTTACTAGAAATTAGGGGTGGGGGAAATAATCGATACAGCATAGTACCGCAATACTTTGTGTGGCGATATTGTATCGATATGCGGACGCCAAGTATCGATATTTTATTATATAAACTGTAGTATATCCCTCGGAAAGATGGTCGTACACTTGACTGATGATTTCAAATGTATTGAAAACTCCAAAAACCAACGTAAGAGCTACACAAAACAACAAATACATTTAAGCTACATCCATATGAACATTACTTTAGAATACCATTAAACAAGTGAACTTCAAATAGTTAGCAAAGTTATAATACACATCAGGCGCGCCAGATTCATTTTAGAAGTGGGGGGGCCAACAAAAGTGTGTGTGTACTGTATGGCCCAATCCCAAACCACGCCTTACACCCTACCCCTACACACTCCCCCTCCGTGACGGAGTGACAGGCTCCCTCCTGTCAGATGGAGGGAGTAAATACAGCGGCAAGCTTTGGGACAAACTCCCCTCTCTCCGGCAGAAACAGGAAATACCGTAATATGTAGGCCTAACAACGGTTTCAAATCAGCATCTCTTTGGCAAAAAATGTAAATGAATAGCTCAAATAAAACTCCAAACATCTTTAATTGTGTTTTTTGTAAAGCTCTTTTAGTTTTAAACCTGATGTTTATAAGCTTCTTAGTTTTTGCAACAGTCTGTAAATATACACAACTTTATAATAAAATGCACACATTTACCTTTTTCTAGACTGCAGGTATGATCCTAAGTATAAAAAAAAATGAGGTTATCATGAGGTTGTTAACATCGCAATTTATCACTTTAGTGGTTTTGCAAATAATTAACCACTCTCTGATTTTGTACCATTCTGCGTTGTACCTTCTCTTTGCCCAAATAATCTACTAGCGGTCTCCTTTTTTCCGATAGTTAGCTGTACAGCTTTACCCGCCTCAATGTCCCGACAACAAACCTCCATGCAGTCGGAACCAGCCTATTTCGGTTCAAAAACGGCGGCGGTGGGGGCGGCGGCGGTTTTGACAGTTTCTGCGGCCGCAGAGCTACTGCTTTTGGGTTCATCAGGCTTCGCTGTTTGAAGAAGGTCAAGGCTCCGGAGATGTGGATGTCAGGGATGTGACCTTCCAGTTGTTAAATGTAAGTTTAGATTGACTGTATTTAGTTTTCTTCTGCGCTGGTTCTTCTGACATGTTTGCAAGTGTAGGCTATATATTCTTTCTATCTAGGTTAACGGCTGAAACACAGAACAACGTAACAAATAAAGTAAACAACGTAACAAATAAAAAAATCTAAGCTTTTTTATTGGTTGTAATTTACATGGATACATTTGAATGGTGTGACAATGTCCTATTTGATTGGGTTAAAATGTACATATTCTTCCTGTTATGTCTGCCTGCTTTATTTGACCTAATGCAAAATGACCTGCTCCATCGAAATCAGTCGCATTGACCCGAAGACACATTTTGATTCCGAGCTTTTTAATGATATCAGGATTGTTTTTGTAGGCTACTCCAAATATTAAGCAAAATATGTCACATTATCTAATGACTGTTACAGAGTCATCATTTTGAGAAAAAGGCCTTTAAAGTTTTCTCTTCTCTGGAATCCATCAATCTGATTGATTATTAGCGGAGCAAATGATCAAAATACTACGGAGGGAAGATATTTTCGTTTAGATTACTGCACTCACGGGAAACACCGGCTGTTGTTATGCCTGTTGGGACGTTAAGTTACTCCGTTCTCCGCTTGTTATGCCGTTACAAGCTTCAAACCTGTATTTATCATCTGAATTTGCCGAAACAATTTTAATATTCTGAAAGCCAAGACTTTGTTTATTTGAAATCAGATGAAAACAAACTAACGGACCCTGCCGTGTTATCTATGATTACTATGTGCCTTACATTCATAATTTCAGCGGGAGGGAGGGGGAGCAGCGCTGTGGAAGAGCAGAGCAGTGAGAGGCGAGCTGTGGTCTTCCCTTTACAAGCTTAAAAAATGCGTGTAGCTACTCAGATTGAATATATATAACAATAACAAATAACAAAATATACACAGCTAGATCAGATCGCGTTTTAGATGTGACTTTAGAGTAGAGGGGAATTATTGAAACAGGATTTTTACAGTGTTCCGCGCCGCGATACGTGTGTGTTTCTGTATTTTTGCGTTTGTGTGTATTGTGTTTGTTTCCTGGGGAAAACACTCACGAGAAACACCGGCTGTTGTTATGCCTTCAGTGACGTTAAATTAGTCCGTTCTCAGCTTGTAATTATGCCGTTACAAGCTTCAAATTTGTCGGCCTATTTATCATCTGAATTTGCCGAAACAAGTTTAATATTCTGAAAGCCAAGAATTTGCTTAGGCCTATTTGAAATCAGATAAAAACAAACTGTAACGGACCCTGCCGTGTTATCTATGATTACTTTACCTTACATTCATAATTTCAGCGGGAGGGAGGGGGAGCGGCGCTGAGGAACAGCAGAGTGGTGAGTGAGAGCTGTCATCTTCCCTTTACAAGCTTCAAACATGCCTGTAGCTAGTGAGATTGAATATAACAATCAAAGATAACAAAATATACACAGCTAGATCAGATCGTGTTTTAGATGCGACTTTAAAATAGAGGGGAATTATTGAAAAGGGATTTGTACGTGGCATCTGCTGCTGCGAAAATGTGGGGCAGGGCTGAAAAGTGGGGGGGCCAATGGCCCCCTGGCCCCCCCGCTTCCGGCGCCCTTGATACACATAAACAAATTAAGACACAAACTACAGTTAACACTAACCTTGTGTTTCTTCGGGGGGTGCTAATACTTAAATGTAAAATGTATCTGTTGATATCGTCTTATTTAAATGTTGATATCTCCGTTAATATCTGTACTTTATCTCCGTTATTTTTCAACGTCAAGTTTTTGCTTTGGGAACAGTAACTTCCTGCTAAGAGCGCAAAGTCGCCTTAAAAATAAAAGCATGTCTATATAAAACAGGAAGTTACATTAAGACATGTATACAATTGCAATGAAAGCAACAAAAACAATATCATCTCCTTTTCAGGTTCAAAGAACACATTAGGTTATTTACATAAACTATTCATATTGCAAGTACATTTTTTAAAGGGAAGACGGACATGGATATCACGCATGTTATTTGCAATATCTTAATATATCGTATCGCAATACTTAGCATATTGAAGAATCGCAATACTATCGTATCATGGCTTAAGTATCGCGATAGTATTGTATCGTATCGTGGGGAGCCTGGTGATTCCCACCCCTGCAAGAAATACATAAAGCTGCATTTATTATGTTTTGGCATCATGTGGAAGCTGTGGATTGCTTGATTGGAATCAGAAGGTCTGTGTTTCGATGACCAGCCCATACAATTAACATGTTGTGTTGATGTGCTATTGAACCCCACAAGCAATTGGCATAACCAAATGTGTGGGGATTTTGGTCTCTTTGAGCATGGGTGTAAATGGGTGAATGCTATATGTAAAAAGCATTTTATACATGCAGTTCAAGGTGGGGGAAGGTATCCTCAAAAACTAACTTTTGTATGACTTCCTAGGTACTGGGGAAAGCCACCTGATAATGGGAATGGTGATCCTAAGTGGGGTGAAGAGGACTGTGCATGTCTTGTAAATAACTGGAATGGTGAAAACAACTGGAATGATCTGCGGTGTACTACCCCTCTGCAATGGATCTGTGAAAAAATACTGTAGCTTGTGGCTGTGAGGCAGTGGGTTTTTCTTCCCATTGGAAGGTTGTGGGTCCGATCCCAGCTCCTGCCGTCCTCAAGTCAATGTATCCCACTTAACCCCAGATTAATCCTGTATGAATGTTAACTTCCTTAAGCTGGTGGCATTTAGTTTGGCTGCCCCTGCCTATGAATATGGGAGAATGCTAGATATGCACAGTATATACAGTATGTATGTTTTGAGGAGTTGTAAAGTGATTTGTGAAATATCCATAAAGAAATACAAAATCTGTTTACAGTTCTGTTTCATATGGGTTAATTATGAGATCTTTTAAAGGTCCCATGCATGCTTTTCCGGTTATTACCCGTCTCCTTGTATGTTCTGTAGCTTTTTCTGCATGTAAACGGTCTACAGAGTCAAAAACCCTCAAAGTACACCCTGTAGCGAGTAAAACTCAACAAAGAAAATGAACCTATTGGTCCAAATGGACCAATCCGTGGAGCTCCTCACACACGCACACTCACTCAGCCGTATCTTTTCTTAGCCGCGATACTCCGCGGATTTTCGCCAGGAGACTCAGCTGTATCTTTTCTCATCCGCAGCTTCGTGGATCTCCACTCACAGTTCACCACACACTCACGTGTGTGTGCTCAGGCTGAGTTTTGCGGTGTCTCGCTGTCTCGCAGACCCCACCCAGCAACCAGGAAACTACATCAGTAATACAGCTCACACTGTTGGCTCCTCAAGTCTCAAAGGGCAGAGCAGCGAGCCCCGCAACGTCCCGCCAACACGGCACCCAGACCCCACGCAGCATTCTCATCTGTTTGTCATTACTGGTGTCATTTTCTGGTTGTTAACAAACGCCGTTGTAACACATAAACACACATCAGAGCACAGTGGGCTCATAGGGAGGGGGGGGCAGGAGCTCCAACAAGGCGTTTAGGACAGAGAGTGAATACACATACTATACAGAGATGCTGTATGAGAAACCAATGTGATTTTGGAAAATTGCATAATGTAAATCTATTCTAGTAGATCTCAACAATGGAATTCTGATCAGTAGAAATGGCCATGACACGGGACCTTTAATGTTGCTCTCAAAGTGCACCAGATTGAGGCATTTGACTCCAATATTTAAAAAAAATCTTCCAGGGGTAGCATGCCCCCGGACCTCCCTGCAAGATGTTAGGTCCACACACCACCTAAAATAGCACTTTACCCCTGCTTAGCCCTAAATGCTGTGAGCTGATTATCAAGCCTTCATTGTAACAGTGCACTGTGTATGTGCGTGTGGGGAGTGTTGCAGTAGAAAATTCTACTGTAGCGACCGGTACATTAATTGGAAACCCTAAATGTTTGAGCACCCTCTATGAAACGTCAAGCTACCCCACAGCACCCCCAAAAGCAAATCAAAAACAGAAAACAAATATGTGTGGATCAAAAATACATATGTAAAACCTTTTTTTTTTATTGGATTTTATTTACATGTGTTGGTAGCTTGGCACGCTACTTCCCTCTGATGCGTTTGTTGGTAGCTTGGCACGCCCTCTGATGCGTATGTATGTAAGCATTTAGAAATTCAAACCAGCAACCACACTTTATCCGGTCACATACTTCAGGACGCTTGCTGCAGAGCTGACCTTCTAGGAAAGAGTTGGCAGTCCCATGAGCAATGGAGGAAATCTATGCCAATATTGACGATATCCAAACCCTAAGCTCAAGATCATCTGCAAAACAAGAAGGTAAGAGGGTCAGTCAGAGTGCACTCTGGATTTTGGATTTACTGTATCACTCCCTTGTCTTCTCTGTGTTCAGGTCCCAGGAGATTTCTCAGAGCGTCTGTTCTCGGTCTGGGGCTGCTGAGTGTTTTCCTGCTGGCTGGACTCATCGGCCTCGCTGTCCACCGTGAGTCTGTCTTTTCATACATTTAATAATGTCATTTTGAACGTGTAATTTTCAAGAGCAATATTCTTTTCTGAAAGATGCACATTTGACCAAAACATCTATCGTTTTTCTACTTTTCTCCTAGGGCCAAATTAGGAAAACATAAATGTTGGTTTGTGTCAGTATGATTGCATCAGGTCATTTAAGAAATATCTATTTTCATTTCAGACCATAACTCAGTAGATTGTGCAGCTGCAGATCTCTCCACTGTCAAAGCAGACCTGTCCTCAGTGACTGAAGAGAGAGACAACCTGACTGAGCGTCTCCAGGCCAGCGATCAGCTGATCAACCAGCTGAAGGCCAACCTCACTGAAAAGACCAGAGAGGTGGACAGGCTTCAGAGTTTGATGGACAAGGGTGAGTGCTTCATGTGGGGGTTTGCATAGGGCGCGGTGTATGTAAGATAAATATTATCATAGTATTTTTTACAAAATACCTTGATATTGATATTCTAAGGCTGACTATTGATCCTTTCAAAAAATAGTTACAGAAGGTCGCTTTTCATTAATGACAATCAAGAATTCGTTTTTAATGACTCAGTTGTTAGTGATTTGATTTATAGTTTGTTTTACTTTTCTTCACCCACCATCATGCCCCATACACTTGTGTAGACCACAATATTCATACTTCTCTGTAAACTATGCTTATGGCCATTTTCCTTGTCTAAATTACTTTTAGTATAAGCAATAGGAAGAAGAACTTAGAGGTAGTTTGTTCAAGATATGTACAGCTTAATAATAATAAAGGATAACAAGGTTTCAAACCAATTTAGAACTGTTGCCGAAAGTCAGACCCAGTTTTCCAGTCGGTCTAGTAACTAACACCGAGATGTTTCCACTGTCTGTGTTTAAGTGGATGTCATTGAAGATTTTAACAAGATCAGTCTCAGTGCTGTGGTGCCTGACTAGATCACATCGAAACAGTTATTTAAATCCCAAACAAAGAGAAGTAGTTGTTTTGCAATGAAACTTGTGATCTCTTTTGATCGCTCTAAAAATGCTTAATAAATATGTTTTTTCATTATTATTACAAAAGTGACATTTAATGCACTCAAGAGTTCCATATTCCAGCAGTTAAAGCAGTAAATCAACAAGATCTTACAACTTTTACAGATAAAACGTGTCCTGAAGGATGGAGGAAGTCTGGTAGTTCCTTTTATCTCTTCTCTACTGAGAAAGCTTATTGGGAACAAAGCAGAGACAGCTGCACAGCCAGAGGAGCAGATCTGGTGATCATAGACAGTGAGGAAGAACAGGTAATGTGTGCTGCTTGTGATTGTATAACTCCTGCTTTTATCAATCAATGTTTTTATTGTACATATACTAGCAAATGTGTCTATCAGCTATAATGATTACTTCACAACAATGGTGTTAATTACATATTTCTGAGCTAGTAAAAAGAGAAAAGTTATCTGAATGTTGATGTCCATCCCAGTAAACTGCATTTTTAATATGTGAACAGGAATTCATCACTAGCATGATCGAGGAACTAACTTGGATTGGTTTGAGTGACACAGAAGAGGAGGGGACCTGGAAATGGGTGGATGGATCTCCACTGAATCTGACGTAAGGCTTTACTTTGGTTTTAAATACAGACGCTGGTTTATGTTGTGACCTTTCTAAATGTTTCACATGTTTCTCTAATGGGAGTTAACAGAACACACAGGATGCATTTATACGTAGGGTGTCTGCCCCTTTCACCAGAGACTCATTTGGATATTGAAGGATTATTTGAATTATTTGAAGTATTAAAGTAACGTGTTAGGGCAGGAAAGTTCAATCTGGTATATTCATTTTAATGTCACCTTATATAGAATATGTGTTAAACTTGTGATTTCTGCATTGAGTGACTTCTGCCTAGCAGATACCAAGAAGAGGCCCCTAGGGTCTCTCTGTTAATTATCAATAGTCCTTGCAATTAACAGGGGAAGTCCCAGATACATTTTCAGATAATGTAGTTAAAGTCTTGTAGAATTAATGTTTATCTCCTACACATCCTGCAGGCCTGGAGACTTGGGTCACCCAGCAGTAACCAAGATAAACGTCCTTTTGAGCTTATCAATAAAATGTATTCATTCCTAGTAAGCTGACTTTGGGGTGAAGGGAAGTTCAGGGAAGCCATTAAGCCACAAGAACAATTAAACTTCTGTTAATCAACCAAAACTCATGACTTTCAGGGGACAGGACATTCGGACCTATAACAAGGGTCACTTCCTAGAGAATATGTGTGTGTATTTCTTACTGTGATCAGATGTCCTGTATAATCATTTATCAACTATTCCTGTATTAGTGTTTTATTTGATTCCTCTGCTTTTATTCTTTCATATGTGGGTACTAAATGGCTACAAACAGTGTGGAGAAATTAGATTAAACATGTTTTATTACTCTATGGGAAATGGAAGCAGCATGTCAAATGATCAGGGAAATCTACTTGTTTTAAATAGATGTGTGGTTGATTGCTTTGTATTAATAATAGCAGTATGGGTAAAGGAAGCTGGAAATATGCAATGTGAAACCTTTTATTTGAAATAAAGATTCTGCAGGGAATATTCTTAAAGAACAATAGCTCAAGTGTCTGAAAGAGCTGCAGGCTAAATGAGTGTGCGGTACTTTTTACTGCTTGAGAGCAGGTTCGTACCAGACACCAAAAGGTGTCTGGTCTTCGTCAAACTGAATGAGACTTTTGTTTCCGGGTTTCTTCTGCTGTGTCGCACTGATTGGGTGCGACAGGCCATGTGTTGGTCTCTGCCAATAAGATGACCTCTGGGGGAAAGCACGTACACCTCCTCCTCCTGTGTTTTAGTATGAAAGACTGTGTTTTCCTTTGGTTCGCGCTCTTGTTTTTCACCAGCCGTTCCTGAGACCTGTCTCACACGTGGGGTAGAACCTGAGCCCGGAGTACTCTGCAGAGTGCTTCGTGATTTCTTTGTATTTGTATCGTTACTGTATATCATTAAAAGCAGGATTATTGTTTAACTTGTATTCTGGTGTTTCTTAATCCCTCCCTTTTCCCGAATTCACCTAGCTTGTCAAACGACACGCGGAGACGAGGTTGGTTTGCAACATCCTCCAAATCTCCAACAAATGGTGAACCCGACGTTTCTGAGTGGGGTGTTTTCGGGGAAGAGACCACCAGCGGCAAGCGGACGGAATAGTCCAGGGCTAAACATCTCGGCCTCTTCTGACAACTACAAACAGAGCTCTGTACAATAGGCTACCAGGTGAGCAAACACGATTTAATTCGAAACCTGTGATTTGACCATATTCCAAATTTTAGGGTTGTCAGACGAAGTTTACAGTGTTTTTTATAGTAACAATGCAAATGCGTGTTTTAGTTGTTAAAACCGAATATCGAGTTTCGGCAGGCCAGAAGGGTATTAAAGTCCCTGGCTTGTAAGTGGAGGTATAAGAGTCCCCACAGTTAAAATCGGATATCAAGTTCCGACAGGCCAGAAGGGTATTAAAGTCCCTGGCTTGGAAATGGTGGTATTGAGTCCCCACAGTTAGACTGTCTAAGAGTAGTCAGTTGGTTGTATTAAGTCTCCATATAAGACTGACCCAAAATAACGAATCCACAGCTCGACGGGGCTGGAGATGAGTTATTTGTTATAAGTGATCCAAAGGAGAGTAACGCAAACTTCAGAAAGTCATTCTGAAGTGACCGGGCCTCACTATATCCTTTGGTGTGTTGTGAATATTTACTGGTAACAAGGACAGTAAGTCAGATCAATAGATATGAAGTCTGTGAATATTGACTGGTAACAGAAACAGCCTAAGTCAGATGAATAGATACGAAGTCATAATGAAGGGAACATTTTAACGAGAGGAGCGTGAGTTGAGAGCTTACGAGGACAGTGGGTTCAAGCAGAAAAATTGAATAAAAGGATAGCAGAAGTGTTAATTGTTGAAAGAAGCCCCCCCCTTTTCCAAAGGAGAGGCTGAGAGCTACAGCGGGGGAGAGAGAAGGGGGTGTCAGTATTTGTCTGTGAGAGTTCCCCCACCCTTTTTCCTCTCGAGAGCAGCAGCAGCAGCCCGGAGTGTGTCTGCTTGCTTTTTTCTCTAGTGATCTGAAGTTGGAGTGAAATACATAGAAAATTAACAGATCAAGGTGTGATTTAAGTGGTAGATATATTGAAATAAATAAGAAACAATGGTTTGCTGCTATTTAAATATAGTCTTTGAGAACTGATTGATACCGTTGCATTGCGTTGTGAATTTCATGGTATTTGTCATTAACAAAGGATTGTACTTAATTATATTCCAAGGGGAAAATTATATTAAATACAGGAACAAAAGAGTAGAAAGTAAAGAGAAGATTTTTGTGAGTTCGTCAGAGGGAATCTGTTAATGTTTAAGCATGACAGAGGTCCTGCACGAGGTTTTGCTCCAGGCATCTCACACGGTTACACAAAGGGGTGATTTATGAGAAACTTGTGGTCAGGAGAAATGAGATGTTTTGGAAAGTAGACAGAGAGAGAGAGAAAAGTAAGGTTGTTGCTAAAATATAGAGAGTAAAAGTTATATAAAGTTAACTACTATTCGGGAGAATGTCATATTGTTGAATGAGTAACCTAAAATAAGTGAAGATGGTGAAATAGTTTGATTAAGGATACAACCGGTAACAACTGATTAAATACACAGTGATGGTGTACATGAACATTGAGAGTAGATTAAGTTGTTTTGTTCTTCATGCTTTTCACCAGAAGTCATTTGAATTGTTATTATTTTTAAGTCGTGTTGTTTTGTGTTATATTTCTAGACTATAATGTACCCACATGCATGTGGTTTCTTTGTCCCAGTTCATTTTAAAGTCAGCCTCATGGCTAAATCTATTTGACCCCATGAGGTCAAGAGTCATTCTGTTAGACCACCATCTTGTGAAAGACAAATCATTGTTCTTTTGTCACATTTTGAATTAGAAAAGAGTTCATTTTGCTAGATCAATTTATCTATAAATGTTGTAGTGGGAGTTTTGTGTTTGCTAACATTTTTAGGAACGACAACACTAGGAGATGAGTAAACTCAAGAATCCGTGGAGTGTAAATACATTAAGAAAAACACATTTTTATACTCTAACTTTTTGCACATCATAGACAAGGTATTTAGACAATATAAATAAATATTCACCAAAAGTAATAAGTAAAATGGAAAGTAGACATGGGCCTACACTTGAGTCAAAGTATATTACTGTGATCTGATCAGTGTGCTCTGCAGGTTTACTATTGTTCTAAGTAACAGTGGGATTTAAAATATTGGAGAAAGTATGGAGATGTTCTTTCGTAGTGTGTGAAATATGTGATGCTTGAAACAGGTATTTCAATTTATGGAAGAAAATGGTTTCCTGAAAGAGTCAGGTTGGGTAGATATGTAACAATGGATGAAACAATTTATAGAGGGAGTTTTTGTAATATCATTAGTAGACATTAATGGTGTTGTTTAGATGGCGTTTAGCAACTAAGACAGATAGTATGATTAGAAAGAGACAGAGTGGAAAGGGTTGGATTGATTCAATCTCAGTGTGCTAGATTTCTTATGGATAATGCGTCCCGGGACCTGGACTCCCCCTCTGAGTTAGAAAGGCTACGACCCCGTCCCTCCAAGCAGACAAAAGACCCAACCCAAAAGGAGGCTCCTCCTTCTCCATCAAACAGACAGAGAACCGGAGCTGAACCGTCTCCACCTGAGGCATCCAGAACCAAACCGCTTGCTGACATACAGAAATACTCTCATCAGTCCCTCAGACAGGGCATGAAGCTGAGCCACGAGATTTGGCACAGGAGCAGAGTGGGGGACATGAGAGCAGAATCCGCCCTCCATGAAGCAGCAGAGAGGCTGTAAAGGGGAGATGGAATGCAAAGCAGTGCAAGAACAGTGGCATGATGTGGGCTGCAGATGTGACTGGGCCAAAGGCTGCCTAAAAGAGTTACAGCGGATGGATTCAAGAGCTGATGGACTGAAGAGAAGACAGAATCAGAGGAGTTGGCATAGTCGATTTGAAGTGAGGAGGTCGGGGTCACGGCTTGAGACAACCAGGGGAGGAGAAAAGGAGAACGGGAATGAGTGAGTTTACACATAAACACACTTATTCACAAAACGCGCATAGAAGACACCACATTTAAAGAACTTGAATTGACTTGATAAATAAGTAAAGATAAAAAGAGGTATTAACCATGAATTAATCGATTGGTAAATTCAAAATAGCAGTAAAGAGGAAACTATTAATGTAATATGAGAAAATCATCCTAAAAACACACTGAGGGTTAAAGGGGGAGACATGAGGGAAATATGCACTACACTTTAAGCAGGGGGTGTTTTGGAGTAGCACAGTGTAGAACCATATTCTTTAATCTTTCCATCATATTAATAAATCATTCTTCAAGAGATTTTTATTCATGTGTGACTAAAGCAGTGATTTCATTTGTTACAATATTGATTTCACCATTGTGGCATAGTTATTACCATAGGAGGGCTTTAGGATGGAAACTGTTTTTAATCCTTGGTAAAGTAAAGGGTGATGGTTGCATGTTCGGACACCCAAGGTTCCACACACTGCTAAAGAGTTTAACATTGTTTTTAAGTAGACCGGAATTGAAGATACATGAGTATGATGAGCTATGAAATGCAGAGCTACACAGATCCTAGTAATGTTTTGACTTAAGATAATAGTTATGTACACAAGTTTCTGAATTAGATTTCTTAGACATTTTAATACTACTTAGTTGTAAATAAATTGCAGTAGTAGTAGTACTATTATGAAGTGAGTTTTGTACCAAGTTGCAGGAAATGTGGGAAGCAGCCGTCCCGATGACAAGTTAGAGATATCTGACTTAAGGTGGTAATCGTGAATTGATAAATGATGGCGCTCCATATATGACTGATTTTTGTAGACAAAGGATACTGGCCTATGCTGAAATATCAAAGTCTCTGCAGGGCACGACACATGGCCAATGAAACTGAGACCAAATGACCTTTGACCCTGACTGACAGTGTGACTTGAGAAAAGCACTATCAATGACTGACTCTGGGGCTGACCAAACTTGACTTTACAACCTGACAGTGTGAGTGTGGAGGAATTTCTGCATGTGATCAGTGTAACTGCATGATTCTAAAACAATAACTAACCGAGCATGTCTTTGGACTAATACATTATTTTGGAGCTCCATGGGAAACACAGGTTTCCTACAATTCCACGCATTTGGAAAAATGCACATGTGACCCGTTTCTAATTCCCACAGGAGTTGGCGGTTTGCAAATGTAAAACTCAAACTAAAATCTAAAGATTCTGTTTCTTTTAGGACTGCCAGCTGGAAATGAACACTTATTTTCCCTGGAGTGTTTACTGTGAAAAATGATGGATGTACTTTTGTGAATGATGTTTGGTATTTTCTTATAACCACTGGTTACCTGAAGGTTTTCTTCCCATACAGGATTTTATTACACATGTTTACATGTGTAAAAAGGGGGAGTGTGGGATATTTTCATTTAGGGACTGGAAGAAACCTGCCGCCCCAACTCAGATGTTCAATCTGACCATTGATGGACAGTTTTAGATTTAACCTGCTCCATATCTGGGGGTAAGATAATGTTTGATTAATGTTGACATGTTTCTAATATTGATTGAATTATAACAGGTAACACAGATGCAGAATCAGTGGCCGAGGGGCTACTGAGAGAGGTAATTCCAGAATGAGAATGAGAAGGTGAACTGTGATAATGAAAACAATTTGGTAATATTTCAACAGGTATTAAAGTAACTGAGGTTTGAAATGTAGAAAGAACATATTACAGCTAAGTTAAAACATAGTAATGTAATGAGATAGAATTTAATTTAGACAACATCTTGTAACTAGCCTGGTAAAGAAGTAAAAGCCATAGACTGTTTAGATCATTATGGGGATGTACATTTAATTTAAAGTCATAATAGATAGACATTTGATGACGGTATGTTGGATTTCTGTATTCATTTTTCAGCTTGATAATATCCAAGCAGTGACAGGTAGAAGCAGTCTCGCCTGGAAATTATTCACTTTGTCAGTATCATGATTTTAGTTGTTTTTAATCCATAACATTAGTGTGTTCCATTACCAGAAACATTAGCAGTTCATATTATATTTAGATTTTAAATGGGATCTCAAGGATTTCATTTATAATAACACAGATGCTTGTCAGGAATTCAGAGCTATTGAGATATTTAGTTCACCTGAAGATGTTGGGGTTTATTTTGTTGACACAGGCCAAGTATTAGAATTCTGAAGTGGCCTACCCGCGGTGGGTCAAACACCTGAGGGCCCAGAAGCACTGAGCGTAGACTTGAGGGGTGGGTATCAGATTTCTCCACACAGGTTGCTGACGCCAAAAGGGGGACCCGAGGAGCAGGAGGCCGACACAGCGGAGTTCGTCAGGCCTACGTGACTCAACCCCAGGCTCTCCGGCCTCTACAGAGTGACACAGAGGACATCTCATGCCGTCCGCCGAGGAGCAAAGGGGGACATCTGGTACTACTGGAGCCAGTGTGCGGCGAGGAACACTCCGGCTAGGACCTTGGAGGACATCAGGATGGACCTGGATATCGTCAACGCGGACATCCCTACAGCAGACGACTTGGAAGCAGGCATCAGCGGACTGGAGGAGAAGGACCTCGCGGACATCCCTACAGCAGACGACTTGGAAGGAGGCGTCAGCGGTCTGGGGGACTTCTCGAGGCAGCAGAGGAGTCTACTTCTCTCTGATCAGATTAATCAGTTCCACCTTTGAAGGAAAGGCCGCATCTCCCCCTCCCTATCAGCTGCCCTTGTTGGCGTATTCCGCTGAGGGGGGGCCCTGATGATTCAACAACACGCAAGGATGCTGCTTTCTGGCACTCAGGCTCTCACTGATAGTTTCTTCACTGTCATTGGAGGTTGTTTTCTGTTCTCAAAGGTTTAATGAAGGGGGACAGACACAGTATCAAAGAATGACAGTACTTTTGTTTCAAATGTCTTATGTGTGTTGGTCTCGTTAAAGCGAGACCAAAAAGGGGGAATTGAAGGATTATTTGAATTATTTGAAGTATTAAAGTAACGTGTTAGGGCAGGAAAGTTCAATCTGGTATATTCATTTTAATGTCACCTTATATAGAATATGTGTTAAACTTGTGATTTCTGCATTGAGTGACTTCTGCCTAGCAGATACCAAGAAGAGGCCCCTAGGGTCTCTCTGTTAATTATCAATAGTCCTTGCAATTAACAGGGGAAGTCCCAGATACATTTTCAGATAATGTAGTTAAAGTCTTGTAGAATTAATGTTTATCTCCTACACATCCTGCAGGCCTGGAGACTTGGGTCACCCAGCAGTAACCAAGATAAACGTCCTTTTGAGCTTATCAATAAAATGTATTCATTCCTAGTAAGCTGACTTTGGGGTGAAGGGAAGTTCAGGGAAGCCATTAAGCCACAAGAACAATTAAACTTCTGTTAATCAACCAAAACTCATGACTTTCAGGGGACAGGACATTCGGACCTATAACAAGGGTCACTTCCTAGAGAATATGTGTGTGTATTTCTTACTGTGATCAGATGTCCTGTATAATCATTTATCAACTATTCCTGTATTAGTGTTTTATTTGATTCCTCTGCTTTTATTCTTTCATATGTGGGTACTAAATGGCTACAAACAGTGTGGAGAAATTAGATTAAACATGTTTTATTACTCTATGGGAAATGGAAGCAGCATGTCAAATGATCAGGGAAATCTACTTGTTTTAAATAGATGTGTGGTTGATTGCTTTGTATTAATAATAGCAGTATGGGTAAAGGAAGCTGGAAATATGCAATGTGAAACCTTTTATTTGAAATAAAGATTCTGCAGGGAATATTCTTAAAGAACAATAGCTCAAGTGTCTGAAAGAGCTGCAGGCTAAATGAGTGTGCGGTACTTTTTACTGCTTGAGAGCAGGTTCGTACCAGACACCAAAAGGTGTCTGGTCTTCGTCAAACTGAATGAGACTTTTGTTTCCGGGTTTCTTCTGCTGTGTCGCACTGATTGGGTGCGACAGGCCATGTGTTGGTCTCTGCCAATAAGATGACCTCTGGGGGAAAGCACGTACACACCTCCTCCTGTGTTTTAGTATGAAAGACTGTGTTTTCCTTTGGTTCGCGCTCTTGTTTTTCACCAGCCGTTCCTGAGACCTGTCTCACACGTGGGGTAGAACCTGAGCCCGGAGTACTCTGCAGAGTGCTTCGTGATTTCTTTGTATTTGTATCGTTACTGTATATCATTAAAAGCAGGATTATTGTTTAACTTGTATTCTGGTGTTTCTTAATCCCTCCCTTTTCCCGAATTCACCTAGCTTGTCAAACGACACGCGGAGACGAGGTTGGTTTGCAACATCCTCCAAATCTCCAACAATATTAGGAAAAGAACATGGCTGTATTACTTATAGTTATTTGTATTTGATGTCCATCTTTTAGTTCATCTTGTTTTCCTGTACTACCTGTTAGGTTTTGGGACGAAACACAGCCTGATAATGGAGGAGGGGATCCAAAGTGGGGTGAAGAGGACTGTGCCTACATCCAACATTACACCAAAAGGTGGAACGACGTGTTCTGTTGGAACGAACTGCATTGGATCTGTGAGAAACATTAACATTGGTGTCTGTTTGGATACTAAACATGCAATCTTTACAATTTATTTTATATTGAGTTATTTAAAACTATTAAAAATGCCTGATTTCATGAATAAGAATTGTGTTTCTTGATTAGATAAATCCCTATTCATTTGTTTTTTAGGTTGTTTTTCAGATTAATATCAGTAATAAATAAATAAGACATTTAATTTTTTTTTGCCAACTTTTGTTTGCCTCAATTAAATTAGTATTTGTATTAATCCTTTTACCAATCAACATAAAAACAGCTTGTTAAAAACATCTGCTGATAAGCCCACAGTTCCTGAAAGTTATAATATTGAAGGTGCCTTATTGAGCAGAATATGATACAAATATAAAAAATAAAAACTGTCAAACATTATTGAATAATTCAGACACATACAACAATACTCTAGTGTCAGCATTGGTCTAACTTGTTCAAATATGTAAAATAGCCTGTGTGTTTATACAGTATGTTTCCTAACAATGACCTCTTGTGGCCATGTGAGTACAAATCTATTGCAGGTATTTAACATTCATAGGTACCATCCACTTTGTACATACTGTAAGAACTAGTGCTGTCAATTAATACAAAGATGTATGTATGTTTATCAAAATAATAATCTGGGACTTTAACTGCAGGATTAGCTCATGTTTCATTTGAAAAGTAATATGCCTTTTATTTGAAGTTACTGGAATGACAGTACTTTAGTAAATGGGCAAATTAGATTTAGCTAGATCAGGAAATGGAACTTTCTTTGAGCATGCATACAAAGATAAAAACCGTATTAATATATTGTGGGTGTATAACATGTTCTCTGACAAGATAAAGCTCTTCCACTTCAACAAATTGCTGTTATCAGATAAAAAGCAGCTTTACCACTTCACCTTTTTTTCTCAAAGTGAACAACTCCTCCCTGAAAGTTATCTTTGAAAGGATATGAACTTGTTATGTTTATGATCAGCGGCAGACAGAGTACTTCAGAGGAAAGACATTTGTGTTTATGAGCATTTAAAATCTCAGATCCCTGCTTTCACAGCAATGTCATGCTATTCTCTTTTTATCAACCAGTAAAACAGATCTATACAGGATCAATACATTTAGAATATTAATAAATTAATGCAAATATTGGTTTGAGTGACAGAGAAGAGGAAGCAACCTGGAAATGGGTGGATGGATCTCCACTGAATCTGACGTAAGGCTTTACTTTGGTTTAAACACACACTGGTTTGTGTTGTGACTTTTCTAACTTAATTTACACTGTGAGGGCATAAAGTCACATGTTTCTGTAATGGGAGTCAACACATCACACAGGATGCATTTAAAGTAAATGTTCAAATTTGATATAACTAGATGAGGCAATGGCAACTTTTTTTTGACATGCATACCAAGATAAACACCTCAAAATAAATACTGTGGGTGTACTGAATGTGATTTGACAAGCTAAAGCTCTTGCAATTCAACCAATTGGTGTTATCAGATAAAAAAGTGACTCTACCACCTCCTATGTTGTTATTCAACGTGAATAACTCTAAACGTTGTATGTTTATGATCAGCAGCAGACAGAATGCTTCAGAGGAAAGAAATTACAAAAAGTAAAAAGCACACAACTGATGTCTGGTATTTGGCTTCATCAAGTGTCAATTGTTTTTTGTTAAGGAGGTCATTTATAGTTTATTTGTGTATTTATGTAATCATGAACCAATGTAAGTATTTTTGAAATGTTGTTGAAATCCAGATGTTACATTTATCTACCTGTTACAACAAATAAAAACTATCAAAAATAGTGAATCAAGAACTGCCAATATGATTTACATTTATGGTTAGGTTTATGTATTTAGCAGAATAGATTTCATTGCCAGTCAGTCTTAAACTGTCTCTAATTGTTTTAACTCTCAGCAAAAGACTCTTACAGGTATCCACCTAAACATTCGGGAAGGGGAAGTGAGAGTTGTTAGAGGGGCTTCAATGCGGCTATAGTTGCAAATAAGCCTTCTGTAAAAGTTAGCAAAACCAGGAACTTTTGTAGTTGCTTACAGCTTTCCAAACTGGGCCTGTCATGGACTGCTTTCACCTTGGCCGGGTCCATTCTTACTTGTCCTTTGGCCATGATGTAGCTGAGAGAAGAGACTGTAGAAGCATGAAACTCACCACTCTGCTTTAACGAACATGCGATTCTCCAAAACAGGTGTGCTTCACATGCTCCTTTTGTTTATTTCAAAAACAAATCTGAATGTCATCAAGGTATATGAAAAAAATATGGTTAAGCATGTGCCCAAGGACAACATTTACCAGGTTTTGGAATATAGCAGGGGCATGTGTGAGTCCAAAAGCCGTCACCAGGTATTCCAGATGGCCCAGAGGGGTTTTGAAAGCCGTCTTCCCCTCGTCTTCTTTACGGATCCGGACTAGGTGGTTTGCATTTCGGAGATCAGGTTTCGTGAAAATGGTGGAATAGGGAGTGAAAGGCAAAGTTCATTAGAGACAAGGGATACTGTCACCGATCAACCATAACATCATGACCACTGACCGGTGAAGTGTGGGGGGGGGGACCCTGGAAATGACCTTTCTTATTAGGGGATCGCCCCCTGTTAATGGTGGTGGAGATCTGCAGTGGGTGAAGAGGACTTTGCAATTCTTGTAAATGGAAGGTCAACCAGAAAAAACTGGAATGATCTGCAGTGTACTACCTTTCTGCAATGGATCTGTGAAAAAAAGGCTTAGTTTGTGTGTATGGCTGTGGGGTAGTGGGTTTGTCTTCAAATGGGAAGGTTGTGGGTTCAACCCCTGCTCCTGCCGTCAACATGTCGCTGTATCCCACTTAACCCCAAATTGCTCCCATGGCCAATGTGTGAATGTTAGCTTCCTTGAGCAGGGGGCTCTTTGTTTGGCTGACCCTGCCTATGAATAAGACTGCTTTATATAAAATGCTATTAATTTACCAATATGTGTTAATACTTTTATAATTTATGCAAAATGACTTCAAAAGTGATTTTTGTAAGAGAGTCTACATCAACAAGTGGTTGGAGGGCCGGAATGAAGATATTGGTTTGAGTTTTGGCCACATTTGACTGCTTGTTACTGGGAATATTACATGGGAAAACAGGATGTTAGCATGTATCTTTATTTATCTGTGCTTTATACGTGCTCATGACCTTCATATGCAATTAAAGGAAGCTACTTATTGTACTGCTGGGGGGCTGTTTGATAAAGAAATTCTTTAAGATTGGGAGTTTAGCCTTTGAAACAATTTACATGCATAAAAACCTATATAACACACTAGGGAAGGGAAACCCCAACAAGCATAACAAGGCCCCTTTTAGACATGAGTTGGTGGATGGGTTTTGTAGAGGATATGTTCACGCACTCTGATACTTGTAACTTCCTATTTAAAAAAAAAAAGTGACATCTATCAAAAAGACGTGACGTTTTTACTACTTTGAAAATAACCTTTCTGCACAATTGATACATTGTACGTACTGTATTACTAATCTACGTCAAAGTAGTTTAAAAGTTTAAAAGGAATGATAGATAGATAGATAGATAGATAGATAGATAGATAGATAGATAGATAGATAGATAGATAGATAGATAGATAGATAGATAGATAGATAGATAGATAGATAGATAGATAGATACTGTTACTTTAATATGGTGTGTGTGATCATTGTCTGGTACAGGATTCTTAAGAAGCACATTTTAACCCTTAGTGGGGGAGTGACTTCCTCAAAAAGATAAAGTGTTTAGAAATTGAAAGTCTTCCTTGGTCACATACTTCAGTGTACCTGCTGTAGAGCTGACCTTCTAGGAAATACTTGACATTCCTATGAGTGATGGAGGAAATCTATGTCAATGTTGAAGGTGTAAAACCCCTAAACTCAAGAAGATCCTCAGCAAAACAAGAAGGTAAGTGTGTCAGTCAGACTGTAACATCCCGTCATGTCTGCTAATTTATTCATGTCATGTTAAGTTAGTAAATCAGGTTCATGTTAAATGTTTCATGTTTAGTTCATAGCCCAGGTTAGATTTATGTTTAGTCAATTCTTTTTGTTCACCTGTCTAGCAGGGCCGTGGGAAATAGGGGTGCTGAGGGTGCTGCAGCACACCCTGGTGGAGGACAGGGGATCTGCACTTCCACAAGATTAAATACAAATATAATACAAACAAAATTAATTTTCAGCCTTGATGTAACAACATTCATAACTAGAGAATGCAATTCCTGAAGAAATTGCTAGTGGGAATGCTTTATGCTGAAAATGTGACGCTAAACTGCTATGCTGAAATGTAATGTGTAAGAAGAAAGGGAAGAATTTAGATTGAAATGATACATGTACACAGGGGGCTTAAATGTGTGATGAGAGAAGAAAAGAAAGTAAAAAGGCTTGGAAAAGCAGCAGAATATTTGAACTGCAAACTTCTGAACTAACTTGATGGCGAATGATCTGTCGCCATGGCAACAGCATTTGATGACACCCCATATTACGCTTAGATGCGTTGATGGCTGCATCGTTACCAAACCTGTGAAGTTTTGGGGCGTTTGGAGCAGTTTCACTGAAGTTATGAGAAAGCCGTGTTTCATGGCGAGCATTGTGTTGCCATGGCAACGGATTTGAAGAAATCTCAAAACTGTCCCGTAGATGTCTTCACGGCTGGACTGTTAGCACACATGTGAAGTTTGAGCACTTTTTGAAAATTTTCATAGGAGTTATAGCGACATCATATTTTATGGCGAGGGATGCGTTTCCATGGAAACGGCATATGATGAGATCTCAGAATTGGCGTAGAGCTGTTGAGGCATGGACCGGTGATATACAAGTGAAGATTGGGGGACGATTGGACCGTGTCGATGGGACTTACAGCCACATCGTGTTTCATGGCGAGTTGTCCGTCGCCATGGCAACGGCATTTGATGACACCCCATACTATGCTTAGATTCCCACTAAATTAAGTAAAGATAACACCCTTTTCACCCCGGTTACATTTTCCATTTGCCCTGTACGATGGGCGCTGTAAGTGATGATAGTGGGGGATGTTGGCTTATCAGGCGCCCGCAGCTCACAGCTCACAGCCAGCGTGAGAGAGAGAGAGATAGATAGAGAGAGGGGGTGCACCTGTACCGGCGGGGAATGTTGTTAGCTTCTGCTGCGCTAACGGATATAAGAAGCTCTTTCTACAATAATGTGGAGGGAGAGTTCTGTCAGACTGAGAGGCTGATAACTACAGCTCAGGTGAGGTAAATTACTCTCCGATTGTTTAGATAGTTAACTTAGTCTAAGTTATCTCGGTGGGTCTCAAACGTTTTGATCACAATTTATTTAAACAAATATTTCCAAGGCACTCCTTTATAATTATTAGGATAAATAAAAACAGGTTTGAAATCATTCCAATGTATACTATAGGACAGTAAACCAAAAATATCGTTTAAAACTGGAGAGATTTAAAAATATGCATAAATAAATAAATGTTAACTGATCAAATAAGATATAAATGAACCACAAAAATAAAACAAGTTAGCCTACATGTATTTGTTATTGGCTATGGTAGGTTATCGGTTATGTTCACATACTTATTTGATTATTAAAATGCAAACCGATCTTTTTCATATGGGTGTTTAGAGTTGTAACCCCTAGATCAGTCTCTAGTAATTGGGCGTTCAAAGTGCACCAGATTGAAGCATTTTACTTTAAAATGTTAAAAAAAATCTTCCCGGGGGTGCACCCCCGGACACCTCTAGAGGATGTGAAGTCCACCCCCCAATTAAAACATGTTCATGCAATACTAAATACATTTGAAGCCTTGCTATATAAGCTGTCCACTATGTCAATATGTTTCTCTGTTTGTAGTGTATTGGTCTTCTGTAGAGGTTTTTCATTGCCAGCTAAAATCTTGCCTAGGGCAGCAAATTGGTCAAAACCGGCCCTGGTGTCATCCCCACAGCACCCCCCATTTGAAACATGTTCCCACGGCTATTCTGTCTATTCCTGTCATTGCACTTCCTGTTTTCTTTTGTACTCGTTTCAGAGCTCTCCTGCACTTGTGTGTCTTCCTCCCCGTGTTATTGTCAGCCCCTCCCTTGATTGTTGTCACCTTTGTCCCATTACCTCTTGCGTTTATATAGTCCTCGTCTCCCTTTGTCCTGTGCCGGTTCGTCTTGTGCCTTGTGCCATCAAGAGAGCCAGCTTTTCATGCCAAGAAACATTTGTAGCTGCTTTCACAATGATGACATGCTATTCTCTTTTTATTAACCAGTAAAATAGATCTTTACAGGATCAGAATATTTTGAATATTATTCATTTTAATGGATGGTAATCCATGGTAATGGTAATCTTAAATTGTAAGATTATATGTCTCTTTAACACAATGGACATGATTATCACAATGTTTTCAGTCTTAAATCTGGATTGCCAATGTGCTTTGGCAATAGTGTGTTTTTAATATAGTCATATCAATAAGGCTTATGTGAATTTGTCTTGACTCTCAGTTTGAGAAACAAACAGTATTTCCTTATAGTCTTGTTTTTTTTTTTGGATAGATATGAAAATGATATGTGACTTCCTCAAATGATGTGTGACTTCCTCAAAAAGATAAAGCATTTAGAAATTCAAACCAGCAACCACACTTTCCCCGGTCACATACTTCAGGATAATTGCTGCAGAGCTGACCTTCTAGGAAATAGTTGGCAGTCCCATGAGCAATGGAGGAAATCTATGCCAATGTTGACGATATCAAACCCCTAAACTCAAGATCATCTGCAAAACAAGAAGGTAAGAGGGTCAGTCAGAGTGCACTCTGGATTTTGGATTTACTGTATCACTCCCTGGTCTTCTCTGTGTTCAGGTCCCAGGAGATTTCTCAGAGCGTCTGTTCTCGGTCTGGGGCTGCTGAGTGTTTTCCTGCTGGCTGGACTCATCGGCCTCGCCGTCCACTGTGAGTCTGTCTTTTAATACATTTAATAAGTTCATTTTGAACGTGTGATTTTCAAGAGCAATATTCTGCTCTGAAAGATGCACATTTGACCAAAACATCTATCGTTTTTCTACTTTTCTCCTAGGGTCAAATTAGGAAAACATTTACTTTGGTTTGTGTCAGTATGATTGCATCAGTTCATTTAAGAAACATCTATTTTCATTTCAGACCATTACTCAGTAGGTGGTGCAGCTGCAGATCTCTCCACTGTCAAAGCAAACCTGTCCTCAGTGACTGAAGAGAGAGACAACCTGACTGAGCTTCTCCAGGCCAGCGATCCGCTGATCAACCAGCTGAAGGCCAACCTCACTGAAAAGACCAGAGAGGTGGACAGGCTCCTGAGTTTGATGGACAAGGGTGAGTGCTTCATGTGGGGGTTTGCATAGGGCTCGGTGTATGTAAGATAAATATTATCATAGTATTTTTTACAAAATACCTCGATATTGATATTCTAAGGCTGACTATTGATCCTTTCATAAAATAGTTACAGAATGACACTTTTCATTAATGATAATCAAGAATTAGTTTTTAATGACTTCATTGTTAGTGATTTGATTTATAGTTTGTTTTACTTTTCTTCACCCACCATCATGCCCCATACACTTGTGTAGACCACAATATTCATACTTCTCTGTAAACTATGCTTATGGCCAGTTTCCTTGTCTAAATTACTTTTAGTATAAGCAATAGGAAGAAGAACTTAGAGGTATTTTGTTTCAGATATTTGCAGCATAATAATAATAAAGGATAACAAGGTTTCAAACCAATTTAGAACTGTTGCCGAAAGTCAGACCCAGTTTTCCAGTCGGTCTAGTAACTAACACCGAGATGTTTCCACTGTCTGTGTTTAAGTGGATGTCATTGAAGACTTTAACAAGATCAGTCTCAGTGCTGTGGTGCCTGACTAGATCACATCGAAACAGTTATTTAAATCCCAAAAAAAGAGAAGTAGTTGTTTTGCAATGAAATGTGTGATCTCTTTTGATCGCTCTAAAAATGCTTAATAAATATGTTTTTTCATTATTATTACAAAAGTGACATTTAATGCACTCAAGAGTTCCATATTCCAGCAGTTAAAGCAGTACATCAACAAGATCTTAAAACTTCCACAGAGAGAACGTGTCCTGAAGGATGGAGGAAGTCTGGTTGTTCCTGTTATCTCCTCTCTACTCAGAAAGCTTCTTGGGAACAAAGCAGAGACAACTGCAAAGCCAGAGGAGCAGATCTGGTGATCATAGACAGTAATGAAAAACTGGTAATGTGTGCTGCTTGTGATTGTATAACTCCTGCTTTTATCAATCAATCATGTTTTTATTGTACATATACTTGCAAATGTGTCTATCAGCTATAATGACTATGTTACAACAATGGTGTTAATTACATATTTCTGAGCTAGTAAAAAGAGAAAAGTTATCTGAATGTTGATGTCCAGCCCAGTAAACTGCATTTTTAATATGTGAACAGGAATTCATCACTAGCATGATCAAGGGAAGCACTTGGATTGGTTTGAGTGACACAGAAGAGGAGGGGACCTGGAAATGGGTGGATGGATCTCCACTGAATCTGATGTAAGGCTTTACTTTGGTTTAAATACAGATGCTGGTTTATGTTGTGACCTTTCTAAATGTTTCACATGTTTCTGTAATGGGAGTTAACAGAACACACAGGATGCATTTAAACGTAGGGTGTCTGCCCCTTTCACCAGAAGATTTATTTGAGTATTAAGAAAAGAACATGGCTGTGTTACTTATAGTTATTTGTATTTGATGTCCATCTTTTAGTTCATCTTGTTTCCCTGTACTACCTTTTAGGTTTTGGAGCCCAAGACAGCCTGATAATGGAAGAGGGTATCCACGCGAAGAGGACTGTGTAGAAATACGTATTGAATACGCCAAAAGGTGGAACGACCAGCCCTGTGAGGACGATCTGCATTGGATCTGTGAGAAACATTAACATTGGAGTCTGTTTGGATACTAAACATGCAATCATGCTTTCACAATTGAGTTTATATTGAGTTATTTAAAACTATACACAATGTCTGATTTCATGAATAAGAATGACTTTGCTCGAAATTAATAAATCACATGTATTTAGTGTTTTTTTGTTGTTGATTACAATCAGTTATAAATAAATAGTCATTTAATTTGTTGTTGCCAACTTTTGTTTGCCTCAATTAAATTAGTATTTGTATTAATCCTTTTACATATCAACAAAAACAGCTTATTAAAAACATCTGCTTTTAAGCCCACAGTTCCTGAAAGTTATAATATTGAAGGTGCCTTATTGAGCAGAATATGATACAAATAAGAAAAATAAAAACAATACAACAATACTCTAATCCCAGCATTGGTCTAACTTGTTCAAATATGTAAAATAGCCTGTGTGTTTATACAGTATGTTTCCTAACAATGACCTCTTGTGGCCATGTGAGTACAAATCTATTGCAGGTATTTAACATTCATAGGTACCATCCACTTTGTACATACTGTAAGAACTAGTGCTGTCAATTAATACAAAGATGTATGTATGTTTATCAAAATAATAATCTGGGACTTTAACTGCAGGATTAGCTCATGTTTCATTTGAAAAGTAATATGCCTTTTATTTGAAGTTAATGACAGTACTTTAGTAAATGGGCAAATTAGATTTAGCTAGATCAGGAAATGGAACTTTCTTTGAGCATGCATACAAAGATAAAAACCGTATGAATATATTGTGGGTGTATAACATGTTCTCTGACAAGATGAAGCTCTTCCACTTCAACAAATTGCTGTTATCAGATAAAAAGCAGCTTTACCACTTCATCTTTTTTTCTCAAAGTGAACAACTCCTCCCTGAAAGTTATCTTTGAAAGGATGTGAACTTGTTATGTTTATGATCAGCGGCAGACAGAGTACTTCAGAGGAAAGACATTTGTGTTTATGAGCATTTAAAATCTCAGATCCCTGCTTTCACAGCAATGTCATGCTATTCTCTTTTTATTAACCAGTGAAACAGATCTATACAGGATCAATACATTTAGAATATTAATCAATTAATGCAAATATTGGTTTGAGTGACAGAGAAGAGGAAGCAACCTGGAAATGGGTGGATGGATCTCCACTGAATCTGACGTAAGGCTTTACTTTTGGTTTAAATACAGACTGGTTTGTGTTGTGACTTTTCTAACTTAATTTACACTGTGAGGGCATAAAGTCACATGTTTCTGTAATGGGAGTCAACACAACACACAGGATACATTTAAAGTAAAGGTTCAAATTTGATATAACTAGATGAGGCAATGGCAACTTTTTTTTGACATGCATACCAAGATAAACACCTCAAAAATAAATACTGTGGGTGTACTGAATGTGATTTGACAAGATAAAGCTCTTGCAATTCAACCAATTGGTGTTATCAGATAAAAAAGTGACTCTACCACATCCTATGTTGTTATTCAACGTGAATAACTCTAAACGTTGTATGTTTATGATCAGCAGCAGACAGAATGCTTCAGAGGAAAGAAATTACAAAAAGTAAAAAGCACACAACTGATGTCTGGTATTTGGCTTCATCAAGTGTCAATTGTTTTTTGTTAAGGAGGTCATTTATAGTTTATTTGTGTATTTATGTAATCATGAACCAATGTAAGTATTTTTGAAATGTTGTTGAAATCCAGATGTTACATTTATCTACCTGTTACAACAAATAAAAACTATCAAAAATAGTGAATCAAGAACTGCCAATATGATTTACCTTTATGGTTAAGTTTATGTATTTAGCAGAATAGATTTCATTGCCAGTCAGTCTTAAACTGTCTCTAATTGTTTTAACTCTCAGCAAAAGACTCTTACAGGTATCCACCTAAACATTCGGGAAGGGGAAGTGAGAGTTGTTAGAGGGGCTTCAATGCGGCTATAGTTGCAAATAAGCCTTCTGTAAAAGTTAGCAAAACCAGGAACTTTTGTAGTTGCTTACAGCTTTCCAAACTGGGCCTGTCATGGACTGCTTTCACCTTGGCCGGGTCCATTCTTACTTGTCCTTTGGCCATGATGTAGCTGAGAGAAGAGACTGTAGAAGCATGAAACTCACCACTCTGCTTTAACGAACATGCGATTCTCCAAAACAGGTGTGCTTCACATGCTCCTTTTGTTTATTTCAAAAACAAATCTGAATGTCATCAAGGTATATGAAAAAAATATGGTTAAGCATGTGCCCAAGGACAACATTTACCAGGTTTTGGAATATAGCAGGGGCATGTGTGAGTCCAAAAGCCATCACCAGGTATTCCAGATGGCCCAGAGGGGTGTTGAAAGCCGTCTTCCACTCGTCTTCTTTACAGATCCGGACTGGGTGGTTTGCATTTCGTAGATCAGGTTTCGTGAAAATGGTGGAATAGGGAGTGAAAGGCAAAGTTCATTAGAGACAAGGGATACTGTCACCGATCAACCATAACATCATGACCACTGACAGGTGAAGTGTGGCGGGGGGGACCCTGGAAATGACCTTTCTTATTAGGGGATCGCCCCCTGTTAATGGTGGTGGAGATCTGCAGTGGGTGAAGAGGACTTTGCAATTCTTGTAAATGGAAGGTCAACCAGAAAAAACTGGAATGATCTGCAGTGTACTACCTTTCTGCAATGGATCTGTGAAAAAAAGGCTTAGTTTGTGTGTATGGCTGTGGGGTAGTGGGTTTGTCTTCAAATGGGAAGGTTGTGGGTTCAACCCCTGCTCCTGCCGTCAACATGTCGCTGTATCCCACTTAACCCCAAATTGCTCCCATGGCCAATGTGCGAATGTTAGCTTCCTTGAGCAGGGGGCTCTTTGTTTGGCTGACCCTGCCTATGAATAAGACTGCTTTATATAAAATGCTATTAATTTACCAATATGTGTTAATACTTTTATAATTTATGCAAAATGACTTCAAAAGTGATTTTGTATGTGCCACATTGTATATATAGAGAAAGAGAGTCTACATCAACAAGTGGTTGGAGGTCAGGAATGAAGATATTGGTTTGAGTTTTGGCCACATTTGACTGCTTGTTACTGGGAATATTACATGGGAAACCAGGATGTTAGCATGTATCTTTATTTATCTGTGCTTTATACGTGCTCATGACCATCATATGCAATTAAAGGAAGCTACTTATTGTACTGCTGGGGGGCTGTTTGATAAAGAAACTCTTTAAGATTGGGAGTTTAGCCTTTGAAACAATTTACATGCATAAAAACCTATATAACACACTAGGGAAGGGAAACCCCAACAAACATCGAAGGGCCCCTTTTAGACATGAGTTGGCGGATGGGTTTTGTAGAGGATATGTTCATGTTACCAAAAGACGTGACGTTTTTACTACTGTGAAAAGAACCTTTCTGCACAATTGATACATTTTAAGTACTGTATTACTAATCTACGTCAAAGTAGTTTAAAAGTTTAAAAGGAATGATAGATAGATAGATAGATAGATAGATAGATAGATAGATAGATAGATAGATAGATAGATAGATAGATAGATAGATAGATAGTTACTTTAATATGGTGTGTGTGATCATTGTCTGGTACAGGATTCTTAAGAAGCAAATTTTAATCCTTAGTGGGGGAGTGACTTCCTCAAAAAGATAAAGTGTTTAGAAATTGAAAGTCTTCCTTGGTCACATACTTCAGTGTAACTGCTGTAGAGCTGACCTTCTAGAAAATACTTGACATTCCCATGAGTGATGGAGGAAATCTATGTCAATGTTGAAGGTGTCAAACCCCTAAACTCAAGAAGATCATCAGCAAAACAAGAAGGTAAGTGTGTCAGTCAGACTGTAACATCCCGTCATGTCTGCTAATTTATTCATGTCATGTTAAGTTAGTAAATCAGGTTCATGTTACATTTTTCATGTTTAGTTCATAGCCCAGGTTAGATTTATGTTTAGTCAAGTCTTTTTGTTCACCTGTCTAGTCCTATTATTCATTTTAATGGATGGTAATCCATGGTAATGGTAATCTTAAATTGTAAGATTATATGTCTCTATTTAACACAATGGACATGATTATCACAATGATTTCAGTCTTAAATCTGGATTATCAATGTGCTTTGGCAATAGTATGTTTTTAATATAGTCATAAATAAAGCTTATGTGAATTTGTCTTGACTCTCAGTTTGAGAAACAAACAGTATTTCCTTATAGTCTTGTTTTTTTGTTTTTGGATAGATATGAAAATGATATGTGACTTCCTCAAATTATGTGTGACTTCCTCAAATTATGTGTGACTTCCTCAAAAAGATAAAGCATTTAGAAATTCAAACCAGCAACCACACTGTTAGGGTGAGTGAAGCAAGCAGGACCCAAATGCAGATAACACTGAAATTGCCTTTATTTCAAGGAGAATAATGTAACTCGGAAAAAACAGCGGAGGACCCGGAAGGGATCTCGGGCGGACGGCCCGGGGGAAGGCAGAGACCATGGAGGGGGTCTCGGGTGGACGGCCCGGGGGAAAGGCAGAGTCCATGGTGGGGGTCTCGAGCGGACGGCCCGGGGGCAAGGCAGAGACCATGGAGGGGGTCTCGGGAGGACGGCCCGGGGGAAAGACAGAGTCCATGGTGGGGGTCTCGAGCGGACGGCCCGGGGGCAAGGCAGAGTCCATGGTGGGGGTCTCGGGCAGACGGCCCGGGGGCAAGGCAGAGACCATGGAGGGGGTCTCGGGTGGATGGCCCGGGGGAAAGGCAGAGTCCATGGAGGAGCGAAGACCACAGCGAGCAAACTCAGGGGGCCGATCTTGAGGGCGAAGGCCGCGGCACTCAGGGAGCCGGGCTCGAGGGCGAAGCAGGCGGCGACGGAACAACTCCGGAGGCCGGGAAGGAACCGGAGCCGGTGGGACAGGCTTCGGCAGGATCCCCCACTGAAGAGGACCAGGAGTTGACAGGACCCCCGGCGAGACAGGTGGCGGCGGGACCTCCAACGGAACAAGACATGGGATTGGCAGGACCCTCAGCGGGACCTCCAATGGAACAGGACATAGGATTGGCAGGACCCCCAGCAGAAGAGTAGTCGACGGGCCCCCCAACGGGACAGGACATAGGGTTGGCAGGACCCCCGGCAGAAGAGTAGTCAGCGGGACCCCCAACGGGACAGGACATGGAGTTGGCAGGACCCCCAGCGGAAGAGTTGTCGGCGGGACCTCCAACCCCGGCAGAAGAGTAGTCTGCGGGACCCCCAACGGGGCAGGACATAGGGTTGGCAGGACCCCCGGCAGAGGGGTAGTAGGCGGGACCCCCAACGGGACAGGACATGGAGCTGGCAGGACCCCCAGCGGAACCTCCAACAGCACAGGACACAGGGTTGGCAGGACCCCCGGCAGAAGAATCGTCGGCGGGGCCTCCAAAGGCACGGGACATAAGGTTGGCAGGACCCCCGGCAGAAGAGTAGTCAGCGGGACCCCCAACGGGACAGGACATGGAGTTGGCAGGACCCCCAGCGGAACCTCCAGCGGCACTTCAGTAGGGACTTGAGTAGGGACTTGAGTAGGAACTTGAGAGGGAACTCGAGAGGTGACTAGAAAGGGGACTCGAGAGGTGACTTGAGAGGGGACTCGAGAGGTGACTTGAGAGGGGACTCTAGAGGGAACTTGAGTTGGGACTAGAGAGGGGCCTCGAGATGGGACCAGAGAAGGGACTAGGGAAGGGACTAGGGAAGGGACCAGAGGAGGGGACCAGAGGAGGGACTAGAAAGGGGACTAGAAAGGGGACTAGAGAAGGGACTGGAGAAGGGACTGGAGGAGGGACTAGAGAAGGGACTAGAGAAGGGACTGGAGAAGTGACTAGAGGAAGGACTTGAGAAGGGAATTGAGTAGGGACTAGAGAAGGGACTAGAGAAGGGACTTGAGGAGGGACTAGAGAAGGGACTGGAGAAGGGACTGGAGAGATTCTAGAGAAGGGACTTGAGGAGGGACTAGAGAAGGGACTAGAGGAGGGACTGGATAAGGGATTTGAGAAGGGACTAGAGAAGGGACTAGAGAAGGGACTTGAGTTGGGACCATGGCCGCTGGGGCCAGAACTGGGGCCGGGACCATGGCCGCTGGGGCCAGAACTGGGTCTGGAACCATGGCCGCTGGGGCCATAACAGGGGCTGGAACCATGGCTGCTGGGACCAGAACTGGGGCTGGAACCATGGCTGCTGGGGCCAGAACTGGGTCTGGAACCATGGCCGCTGGGGCCATAACAGGGGCCGGAACCATGACTGCTGGGACCAGAACCGGGGCTGGAACCATGGCTGCTGGGGCCAGAACTGGGGCCGGAACCATGGCCACTGAAGCCAGAACTGGGGCCGGAACCATGGCTGCTGGGGCCAGGACTGAGGCTGGAACCATGGCTGCTGGGGCCAGAACTGGGGCCGGAACCATGGCTCTTGGGGCTCAGGCTGCTAGCCTGGACTTGCGACTCCTTCTCTTAGGAGCCGTTTGGAGGCTCCGTGGACCTCCAAAAGCCAGACGAGTTCCAGAGAACGGCTCCTGGACAGGAGCAGGAACTGGGGCAGATGCAAGGGTTGACTCCAGACGAAACACACCGAAGCGTATCGTGTCAGGTTGGGAATTGGGAGGCAGGGAGCTAGCATGCCTGGGGCTAGCAGGCCGGGAATCACACACCGTGAGGAAATTCAAAATCCAGCCAGGTAAGAATTTCACCAAGCCTGGTCTCTCCGTAGCCATCTGGCGAGCCTCTGCCAGAGCAGCCTCTCGCTGCTGAACCCCGGACGCTCCCCTCTATCGATCAGAGCAGTAAGTCAAAGAAAAGGATAAATCCAATAATTCCTGCTCAAATGGATCTGCTGGGCCCATCCTTGGTTGGTTGGTTCTGTTACGGTGAGTGAAGCAAGCAGGACCCAAATGCAGGTAACCAGTGCTTGAATTGGAATAAAAAAGGTGCCAGTACTCTAAATCAGCAACAAGTATTTGGCACAAAGTCATAGTATATCCTATAATGCTGGTGGGTTTTTCTTTACTGTATATGTTAGAAAGGCTCACTGTACTTAAACAAAATGACTCAGGGTGCATCTGAGATTAGAGGGGGTGCAGTGGTAAAGTGCTATTTTTATAAGTGGGGAGTGGACCTGACACCCTCTAGTCTAGGGGGGTCCGGGGGCATGCTCCCCCGGGAATTTTTTTTAAAATATTGAAGTTAGATGCATCAATCTGGTGCAATTTGAGAGCAAAATGAAGAGATATATGGATACCTCTCAACATCCATAATGAAACAACTGTAAACAGATTGACTTTTTCTTTATGGATATAAAAGAAAGTAAAGCTTGACTCCTACTGGCTGGTTAAATGACTCCTCGTCCCTGAGGCCACTACCAGTTTTTTGTGCCATTTTGCTGGATTTATTTGTCAATAGCGTTGCTGCACAAAGTGATAGCCCTCTAGTTTAAATCTACTACCCAAAAAGAAACATATGGAGATGGGTTACTATTTAAAAACATTTCCAAATCTATTTGGGATCCTATCCTCAAATCCTATAGGGGGTCCGGGGGCATGCTCCCCCGGTAAGATTTTTTTTTAAATGTTGGACTTAAATGCATCAATCTGGTGCATTTTGAGGGGGAAATAAAGAGACTACACCCATGTGAAACAAAAATGTATACATTTAAATAATCATAAAATCATAAGTACATGGCCATAACCAATAACATACAATATCCAATATGAAAAAACATTGAAACTTGTTTATTTATTTGTTTTTGGTTTATTTATAGTTGTGAGTGTGCCTGGGCTCCTGAATCGGCCTCTCCTGTCTCCCTCCTCTCCCCCCTGCTCCTCTTTGAGGCAACAGCAAAGACTAGTTTTAGCTCTCAACAAGTTTATCTTACCTTTTTTCACCTAATTAACATTTTGTTTGTATTATTCATGCATATTTTACGAATCACTACCCCCTCAAATGGAAATATGTGTTTACATAAATGGTGACCGAACCGTTTGAGACCCACTGAGATAACTTAAACTAAGTTAACTATCTAAACACTCAGAGAGTAATTTACCTCACCAGAGCTGTAGTTATCAGCCTCTCAGTCTGACAGCAAAGGACTCTCCCTCCACCTTGTTGTTGAAACAGCTCCTTATATCCGTTAACGCAGCTAGCTAGCACCAGATGCTAACAACAATACACGTAACAGGTGCGCGCGCTTTCTCGCTCGCGCGCGCCACACATACACCAACACACACCCTCCCGAGCTTGAATGACACACAGAGACCAATCGAGGGCTTTAGTGTATGATCTGTATGAAAGTGGCAATGTCGGCAGGCCACGTCATCTAGACAGCCAGTCACCCTCTGTGAGGCAGAGTCAGACCCACATTTGCGCTGCGTTGCGTTTACAATATATACGTATATTGCCGGCGGCTGAGTACCGGCATTTTACTGAGTACCGGCACCTTGCCGGTACTCAGTAAGAAGTGCCGGTACCACATGGGTAAAAATCAGAAGTGCCGGTACTGCGTACCGGTGAGTACCGGCCCAATTCAAGCACTGCAGGTAACACTGAAATTGCCTTTATTTCAAGGAGAATAATGTAACTCGGAAAAAACAGAACACTCCCCGGTGAACTCGGTCACCAACAAAAGACAAACCAACACTGAACACAGGAAGAGACAAGACTAAATACAGGGAGGGGTAATCACGAGACGAGAAACAGCCGGGCAGGGGAGGAGAAACACAAGGGCAACAGGTGAACACAATCAGACAATTAGACACACCAGGGAAACTAATGACAGGGAGGAAAAACACAAAAGCCTCATCCCAATACCCCTCCTCGACTCCTCCTTTCCTTCACTCGCTTCCCTTCCTTGCGTCTTAGCTCCGCCTCCGTAAGATGCGAGTGAGAGACACGAGGAGGTGACGCAAGGACAGAGGAGTCCTCAGGTATTAATTGGGATGTCCTCGTTCACTCAAACGTCACTCTTAAACGACGTCTGTTAATGATGACATGTGCACAGCTGTATCCCCTCTCATCGGGCTTAACTGAAGAACCCCTTAGAACCGGCCCATTTCTGGTTAAATATTTATTTAAATGAATGAATCTTTCTCTTGTTGGTCAAGGAATTCAATGTATGATGGTTGGTCCTGCTTTTGTGTTCCGTTTTGGTGTAAAATGTAGCCTCCATTTAAATAAAAATATAATTATAGTAATGTGAAAGCCTTTTAGAAATGAATTGCACATAATAATTCCCACGGAGCTGTGAGCAGTTATACATTTATGTGACGCTTTTCCACTCATCTTCCAGTTGTCGGTTTTTCTGTGTTGTAATGGACCAGCTGTGAAGGTGGGGGCGGGGCTTTTATACACGAGTAGTGAAAACACTTCCGCGTAGTCTGCTCGCGTGTATCCCATGGATGTATAATAAGAACTGGATACAGCGTGGGAGGCGGGGCCTCATTCATTCCTATGAAAGTTGCTCATTGGCGCATGGTGATAAAATGGCCCAACTTTTGAGAGAGCGAAACGTCACAGATTACCCGGCATGCCTGACAAGTACCCGTATGTGCGCTCATAGCGCATGCGCTACTTTAACCAAAATGCTCGTTCACATCAAGCACGTCAATTTGCGTACACGTAACAGCACCACACGTTCATGACAGCATGGTAATGATTTGTTATTATGATGAATTTGATATTAACGAGGCGGCAGTTAGCAGCTAACGGCTAGCTAGCAATTATGCTAATGTAAACATCAGTCGTTATGTACTTACATTACGCTGTAACAGGATCTAGTGATATCCAAGCAAGAGAGCTTCATTTAGCATGAAATAATTATTGCACTGTATACAGTATATATATATATATATATATATATACACAGTGCAATAAGCTTCTTAGTGCAATAAGAAGCTACAGGGACGTTCATCTAACGTCGGTAATATTAACTTTATTTAATATAACATTTACGGTACAAGATTTAATCATACAGCCCATTTTGTATAATAATGAATTACAGCAAACATGTGCAATATATCCATTACAGCTCCGTGGGATGGCAGTAAGATGATATGGGTCCATTGTGCATCCATGGGTAAAGATAAACGCATGTAGTGCTGAACCTGCTGAACACGTAACATGAACGTGCCGGGCGGTGCGGTCCCGTGGGTTAGATGCGCGTTCATAATGCAGAGGGAAATAACTCTCAGAATAATGTTATTAGCACATTTTTACAACTTGAGGAACTAATGTTTTTAATAAGGGCTAGACAAGTGTTCATACTGGGTAGTTTATTTAGTTTAAAAACCACGAATATTTTCATCTGAGTCCGGCGCACTTCCTGGGGGCTTGGGTGTATCCTCCCTTTCGTCTCCTCCCGCACCCCTCCTCCTTCACCCCTCCTCGACTCCTCCGTGTGCATTTCAGCTATTGGGACGTCCTTCAAAATGGCGTGTCTTGATCGATTTCCGGGTCAAGTCCCGGAGGAGGGGAAGAGAGGAGTCGAGGAGGGGTATTGGGATGAGGCTAGAGAGAGGGACCAGACAATACACAAGGGAGACAGGGGTTGCGGTCGGATTGTTTAAAAATCAGCTCCTAAGTTCTAACCCTATCTCCTATTCCTTGAACTCTGAGTGAAACGTCATGGGGTTAAGGAATAGTGGATATGAGAATTCAAAAGGATTTAGGAGAAAAGACTGTGGTGCTTTAGTTTAGAGAATCCGACTGCACTTTCACTATCCGACGTGTTTATGATGTGCCAGCGGACGTCATTTTGTGCGTCTGCTGCTGTGGGGAAATTATGAAAACTACAGTTTTCTATACAACGGACTACAACATGGATGTTTAATAAGAACGACGGACTCATCTAGATACTCTGCACTGTGCTCTGAAGCTGTTGCTTTATGCTTTATGAACAACAGAGAAACATATTCTTCATGACCAAAATTGGAATTGAAATAAAAAATGAAAATGAAACTTATGCTCGTCACCCTCTCCCTCCGGCCCACATTAATACAAATGATCCCAATACGTATGATTGTATGAACTATGAAAATATCTTGAAATCAATACAAATATATTTATTATAAACGTTAGTCTTTAACACCTATCACTGTGTATATCTCTGGGTCATTTCACTCGGTTAGGAAGGTTCCTAAGCTAAATGGACTATTCGACTTCAGACAGGGAGAACCGAACAGCAAAATAAACCCCAACCTAGACATACAAAACTAAAAGCGTGGCATAACATGAGAATCGTGACACACACTTTCCCCGGTCACATACTTCAGGATAATTGCTGCAGAGCTGACCTTCTAGGAAATAGTTGGCAGTCCCATGAGCAATGGAGGAAATCTATGTCAATGTTGACGATGTCAAACTCCTTAGCTCAAGATCATCTGCAAAACAAGAAGGTAAGAGGGTCAGTCAGAGTGCACTCTGGATTTTGGATTAAACTTCCTGGTTTTCTCTGTGTTCAGGTCCCAGGAGACTTCTCAGAGCGTCTGTTCTCGGTCTGGGGCTGCTGAGTGTTTTCCTGCTGGCTGGACTCATCGGCCTCGCTGTCCACTGTGAGTTTTTCTTTTAATACGTTTAATAATGTCATTTTGAACGTGTGATTTTCAAGAGCAATATTCTTTTCTGAAAGATGCACATTTGACCAAAACATCTATCGTTTTTCTACTTTTCTCCTAGGGCCAAATTAGGAAAACATTTACTTTGGTTTGTGTCAGTATGATTGCATCAGGTCATTTAAGAAACATCTATTTTCATTTCAGACCATAACTCAGTAGGTGGTGCAGCTGCAGATCTCTCCACTGTCAAAGCAAACCTGTCCTCAGTGACTGAAGAGAGAGACAACCTGACTGAGCGTCTCCAGGCCAGAGATCAGCTGATCAACCAGCTGAAGGCCAACCTCACTGAAAAGACCAGAGATCAGCTGATCAACCAGCTGAAGGCCAACCTCACTGAAAAGACCAGAGATCAGCTGATCAACCAGCTGAATGCCAGCCTCACTGAAAAGACCAGAGAGGTGGACAGGCTCCTGAGTTTGATGGACAAGGGTGAGTGCTTCATGTGGGGGTTTGCATAGGGCGCGGTGTATGTAAGATAAATATTATCATAATATTTTTTACAAAATACCTCGATATTGATATTCTAAGGCTGACTATTGATCCTTTCATAAAATAGTTACAGAATGACACTTTTCATTAATGATAATCAAGAATTAGTTTTTAATGACTTAATTGTTAGTGATTTGATTTATAGTTTGTTTTACTTTTCTTCACCCACAATCATGCCCCATACACTTGTGTAGACCACAATATTCATACTTCTCTGTAAACTATGCTTATGGCCAGTTTCCTTGTCTAAATTACTTTTAGTATAAGCAATAGGAAGAAGAACTTAGAGGTATTTTGTTTCAGATATTTGCAGCATAATAATAATAAAGGATAACAAGGTTTCAAACCAATTTAGAACTGTTGCCGAAAGTCAGACCCAGTTTTCCAGTCGGTCTAGTAACTAACACCGAGATGTTGCCACTGTCTGTGTTTAAGTGGATGTCATTGAAGACTTTAACAAGATCAGTATCAGTGCTGTGGTGCCTGACTAGATCACATCGAAACAGTTATTTAAATCCCAAACAAGAGAAGTAGTTGTTCTGCAATGACATTTGTGATCTCTTTTGATCCCTCTAAAAATGCTTAATAAATATTTTTTTTCATTATTATTACAAAAGTGACATTTAATGCACTCAAGAGTTCCATATTCCAGCAGTTAAAGCAGTACATCAACAAGATCTTAAAACTTTTACAGAGAAAACGTGTCATGAAGGATGGAGGAAGTCTGGTTGTTCCTGTTATCTCCTCTCTACTGAGAAAGCTTCCTGGGAACAAAGCAGAGACAACTGCACAGCCAGAGGAGCAGATCTGGTGATCGTAGACAGTTATGGAGAACAGGTAATGTGTGCTGCTTTAACACTTGTGATTGTATAACTCCCTGCTTTTATCAATCAATGTTTTTATTGTACATATAGTAGCACATTTGCGTATCAGCTATAATGATTATGTTACAACAATGGTGTTAATTACATATTTCTGAGCTAGTAAAAAGGGAATAGTATGCTGAATGTTGATGTCCATCCCTGTAAACTGCATTTGTGAACAGGAATTCATCACCAGCATGATCAATGAACAAACTTGGATTGGTTTGAATGACATAAACCAAGAAGGGACCTGGAAATGGGTCGATGGAACTCCACTGACTCTGACGTAAGGCATACAGAACATATTCATATATTTTGGTGTAGCTGCATCCTACTGATGTATATCGGTGTTTTTTTGTATGACTGTCCAAAAATGTATTAATTATTATCAATTTCAGAATGAACTAACATTTTAACATTCATTGCAAATAAAGCTGCTCTGGTGGCAATAGAGAGAATAATTTAACCAGTGCTACTTTGAGAATAAAAATGAGAAATGGTAAAGCGTCTTTCTTTTCTTGAAACAGCAATTCGCCCTAAAATAGAGGAAAGAGTAAATGAGAAGATTTCGCAAGAAAAAGGGTTGAGCTGTGGGTGTGAATGTGTTATAAGCAGTAGGCTATAAGCTGTGGGTTATGAAATAGGGAAATACATAAAGCAGCTTTAATTATGTGTTGGCCACATGTGGCAGCTGTTTTTTTAGCCTCAATTGGAATGGCCTTTAGTTAATGTGTCCGAATGTTGTCTTTCGCTGTGTGTTTTAATAGGTAAATGCTATATATGAAATGTATATGAAAAGCAATCTAAAACAGAATGCATTACATCTATCACATTTGTGGGAGGATCCTGAAAATCAACTTTCCTATTACCTCCTATAGGTACTGGGGATCGACCCCTGATAATGGCGGTGCAGCGATTGGTGAAGAGGACTGTGCAAGTCTTGTAGATGGAAGGGAAATCAGAGAAAACTGGAATGATCTGCGGTGTACTAGCCGTCTGCAATGGATCTGTGAAAGAATGGCTTAACTTGTGGCTGTGAGGCAGTGGGTTTGTCTTCAAATAGGATGGCTGTGGGTTCAACCCCAGCTCATGCCATCAATATGTTAATGTACCCACTTAACCCCAAATTGCTCTCTTGGCTAATGTGTGAATGTTAGCTTCCTTAAGCAGCTGGCACTTTGTTTGGCTGCCTCTGCGTATGAATATGTGTAAATGCTATATATACAGTATGCTTTAAGGAGTTATAAAGACTGGATAAGTGCTATATAAAATGCAGCCAATTACCAAAACATTTGTTAATACTTTTACACTACACTTGTTTTACACCTTTAAAAGTGTGATCTCAGTGCTGCATTTGACACTGTTGACCACAACATATTACTAGACCGACTGGAAAACTGGTTGGGACTTTCGGCAACAGTTCTTAATTGGTTTGAATTAAAGGACAGAAAAAACGATCTATTGTTTTTACTTGTACTTGTTTTATGGTGTGTGAGCTGTGCTGTGTAGTTTTTTTGTATGTTTTGTTTTGTTTATTTGACTGTACAGCACTTGGGTCTGGAGGTTTAAAGTGCTTTCTAAATAAAGCTGTATTGTAATGATTAATTTCAGTTCTGCAATTTTAATCTCCAATCAGCAGCTTTGTTGTCAAATGTGTAACCTAATTCTGTTCACAGCCCGTACTCCGACTGGTACTACCGTAAAAGTAACGGTTTAGTTTATGACATATTGGTGCCAAAAGCAAAACAATAAATAATTTAGTCTGATTTGCACTAATATATAAATAGAGCATTGTTTGTCTTAAATAAATATGCATTTGTTTGATAATGCCTCTTTGTGTTGAAGTCTTCATATTTCAGTTTGGTCCAAATGTTTGTCACCTACCTTAAATACTAAATAACCAGATTCCTGACATTCTTTCTATAATGATTTGCAGGAAGAATCAAAGGAGTAGATTTTAAAGCAGCAGGCATGTTGTTTGCACTATATTAAACAGGTTTGCACTCACACTTTCAACAACAGTTGTGACACCTTCTTTTCATGAGTTCTTTATATATTTGTATTCATTTTTTCTTCTGAAGACTGATTTATAATAATTCTACATGTTCTTGTTATCTCATGTAAACATAATGATCAGTTAGGTGAACAAAAGCAGCATCATGATTTGGCATCACCCTCTTAATGTCTGCAAATTAAAATACTATCTGCCAAACTATATTCAAAGGGTCAACAGTAAAACGAAAGGGAAAAAGACAACAGCACAGTAGTAAGTCTTTTTTTTTCTTTATTCAAAGACAGGATGACATGAAACCAACAACTTGTTCATACCGTCTTAACAACCCCAGTTCCTGTGTACAAGATAAGGGTGAGATTAAAGAGACTCACCGTTAAACTCAAAGCAGCCACATCTAGAAATGTGAATTCATTTATTGGAAAAACCCTTACGGCCCGTCTACACTACAGGCATTGAAAAATGCAACCAATTGGTGTCATCAGATAAAAAAGGGATTCTACCACATCCTATTATTTTTTTCAATGTGAATAACTCTAAATGTTGTCTGTACATGATCAGCAGCAGACACAATGCTTCAGAGGAAAGAAATTACAATAAGTGAAATGCACAGAGCTGATTTGGACTCTTTCGTGATTGGCTTTTTAAAGTTTCAATTGTATTTTGTCAATTTATAGTTTTTTCAAGATTCAAGGCTTTTATTGTCAGTCCTACATAGCTACAGTGTAGTTATGTCGATGAAAATCTTAGGTCCCAGGCTCCTTCAACAGTGCAACACAGATAAAATAGTGCAAGTAAATACAATCGAATAGAAGTAGTGCCATAAGAGTCTATAAACAAGTGATACATCATTTGTGAGTTGCAAACTGGTGAATGTTATGGATGTTCTTCGTTCAGGTGTTTAATAGTTTTATGGCCTGTGGGATGAAACTCTTTCTGAGTCTGGTAGTTTTAGTCGGGATGCTGCGGTAGCACCTGCCAGACGGCAGCAGACTGAACAGTTTGTGGCTGGGGTGATGGGGGGGGGGGGGTCTTTTATAATCCTGAGGGCTTTCTTCCTGAGCCGCTGGGAGTAAAGGTCCTCCATGGATGGCAGCTCCGTCCTGGTGATGTTCTGTGCAGTTTTCACCACCCTCTGTAAAGCCTTACGATTGAGGGCGGTGCAGCTGCCGTACAAGGCCGTGATGCAGCCAGTCAGGATACTCTCTATGGTGCACCTGTAGAAGTTGCAGAGTATCCTGGAGTCCAAGTTTAAGCCCCCCAGCCTGCGGAGGAAGAAGAGCCGCTATCGAGCTTTCTTGGTGATGGTGTTAGTGTGAAGAGTCCATGTCAGGTCCTCAGTGATGTGGACATAGAGGCACATGAAGTTGCTGACTTCTTTCCGATAGTTTATTTGTGTATTTATGGAATCATGAACAAATTAAAATCTTTTGAAATGTTGTTGAAATCCGGATGTTACATTTATCCTTTGTCTGCCTGTTCATAAATAAACCCTGTCAAAAGTAATGAATCATGAACTGCCAATATTATTTACCTTTATGGTTAAGTTTATGTATGTCTATTTAACAGAATAGATTTCATAGGCAGTCAGTCTTTAACTGTCTGTAATTCTTTTAACTCAGCAAAAGACTCTGTCAGGTATCCACCTAGACATTCGGGAAGGAGCAGTGAGAGCTGTCAAGGTGTCGACTTGGCCTCCAAATTCCCCAGATCTCAATCCAACTGAGCATCTGTGGGATGTGCTGGATAAACAAGTTTGATCCCTGGAGGCATGGAACAGGAATGAAAGGATCTGCTGCTAACCTCTTGGTGCTAGACACCACAGGAAGCACAGGGATGGCTGCGCTGTTTCTCTTACTCCTCGAGATGATTTTCCGAATGAATGGCTGAGGAAATCGGATCATCAAGATTGTAAGGTTCAGGTTTGAGACACCAGTTCATCCTTAGTTTCCTCATTTAAGTCTTTGGTGAAACTAGCCTAAAGGGTTTCCTCATTCAATCCACTCTCCTTTCGACATTGTGTGGAATTCGATGGCACACTCGAAGAGAGAGTAGTCTTCTGGAGGCGTCTTTAACCCGTACAGGATGGTCGAACACCCTCCACATCTCAGCTGAGAACCCCTGATACGATTCCAAAGTGGGAACCTTCTTCCCCGAAATGCTGACGCCTACTCCAAAGTGATTCCCCGAGGAGACCCATGAGAAAAGCAATCTTAGCCTTAAGACTGACACAATCCCACATCAGCGTCATACCGTTCAGGAGCGTGGACCCATGGCTCCCTGACAGGTTATGAAATCATGGCTTCCTGTACCGGAGTTCCCGGAGGGGAACAGGCAGACTGTCTTTAATGACTGAGGGCTGGTAAGCTTTGCTGAAAGATCCCACCAACTTTCACATTACATCACCTACACATTACATCATACACTTCCTTCCACCTCCTCTCCGCTCCTCCCCCCCATCTCACATTCCTCCCCGCACTGTCAACCTGGACAACCTCTCACCTCTTCAGCCTGTGACCATACCACGCCCCTCCCACTCAACTAATATTGCCCTCCTTAACATCCGATCACTCAACAAGAAAGCCCTCATCCTCCATGAACTAATCTTGGAAAAATCCCTTGATTTCCTTCTGCTCACCGAAACCTGGCAACAGCCCGATGACTTCTACTCCCTCAACCAAACATCCCCCCCTGGCTTTAATTACATCACTAAACCCCGCCCCTCCCGCCGTGGTGGCGGCCTTGCTGTAATCCACAATCAGAACATCCAGATCAAAGAACTAACCCTCCCCTTAGTATCATCCTTTGAATTCATTGCCTTCAAAGCCCCTCCCTCACTGACAGTCATCCTCATCTACCGGCCTCCTAAACCTCATCCCTCCTTCCTGTCCGATTTCACTGAGTTCCTCACACTTGCCTCATCCCTCTCTCAACGTCTGTTACTACTTGGTGACCTCAACATTCACATTGACTCACCCACCTGCAAGCTGGCATCCGAATTCACAACCCTACTGGACAATTTCTCTATCACCCAACATGTCACCTTCCCCACCCATGAGAAAGGACACATTCTTGATCTCGTCTGCTCTACCAACCTCCCAGTGATTGACCTCCACCCTTGCCCATTTCCCCTCTCCGACCACAAACTCATACAATTCAACATTGCCCCCCCCCACCCGAAACCCCTGCCCACCCAGAAACATCACCTTCCGTAATCTACATTCCATTGACCATAACCATCTCTCTGAACTGCTATCGTCTAATCTCCCCCTGGACGCAACCCTCAGCTCACCTGACGATCTGCTCAACCACCTCAACTCCACCCTACTCACCTCCCTCAACACTTTAGCCCCCTTCAAAAATAAAACTGTTACTTTCAAGACCTCCTCACCCTGGTTCACACCCGCACTGCGTAAAATGAAGCAGCGAGGCCGCCAACTTGAACGTCTTTCAAAGAAATCATCCCTCACAGTCCATTACATAAGCTACAAACTCCATCTCAATGCATACAGAGATGCTCTTATTGCCGCTAAATCTGCCTACCTCTCCAACATCTTCACTGACCCCTCCCGTAACCCCAGGACCCTCTTCTCCACAGTTAACAAGCTCTTCAAACCTCGTGCTGATAACCTCCCTACTTCTACTTCCGCTACTTGCAGCTCATTCCTCCAGTTTTTCGCAGACAAAATTAACGCCATTAACCACTCCTTCTCAGCTCCATCTGATATACAAGCATCTCCCCCAACCTCCACCGCTACCATTTCTCCCCCCATCTCCCTTGACCTCCTGACTCCTCCTCCCCAGCGCCGCCTTTCCCAGTTCAACCTCGTTACCCCAATTGAAATACTCCATCTGATCGGTTCCTCAAATCCCACAACCTGCTCCCTTGACCCTCTACCCACTCCTCTCCTGAAGTCCTGCCTCTCCATCCTCTGCCCCTATCTTGCTAACCTTTTCAACTCCTCGCTGTCCCATGGAACCGTCCCCTCTGCCTTCAAAACTGCTGCTGTTACTCCAATCCTCAAAAAACCTGGTCTTGATCCCTCCTCCCTCACTAATTACCGCCCCATCTCCAACCTACCATTCCTCTCAAAAACTCTTGAATGCATTGTAGCCAATAAAATTCACTGCCATCTCCAAAGCAACCAGCTTTATGAACCCCTTCAGTCTGGATTTCGTCCTCACCACAGTACAGAAACTGCACTCGTCAAAGTCCTCAATGACCTCCTCACCTCTGCTGACACTGGTTCCCTCACTATTCTCATCCTCCTCGACCTGAGTGCAGCCTTCGAGACCGTGAGCCACAACATCCTGCTCACCCGACTCAGGGACATTGGTATTGAAGGTATTGCACTCAGATGGCTCCAGTCCTACCTCACTGAACGATCCCACTTCATCTCCCTCCCCAACCACTCCTCTGCCATAGCTTCAGTCACCCAAGGTGTTCCTCAAGGATCAGTACTTGGACCCCTCCTCTTCATCATTTACATCCTGCCCCTCGGTCAGATACTCCGCCACTTCAACCTGGACTTCCACTGCTATGCTGATGACACTCAGATCTACCTCAGCACCAAATCCCTCCATAACCCACCCCTTACCCACATCGATTCCTGTCTGACAGCTATTAAAACTTGGATGCAACATAACCTCCTCAAACTGAACAGCAACAAAACAGAACTCCTCCTAATTGGCTCCAAATCCACCCTCAGCAAGGTCACTAACATAACACTCACCATCGATGGCACCATTGTTTCCCCCTCCAATCAGGCACGCAACCTTGGCGTAATCTTTGACCCCACCCTCTTCCTTGAACCTCACATCCGCCAAACAGTCAAAACCTCATTTTTCCACCTCCGCAATATTGCAAAAATCCTACCCTCTCTCACCCGCCCCGCAGCCGAACGACTAATCCATGCCTTCATTTCCTCCCGCCTTGACTACTGCAACTCACTTCTTTACGGCATCAGCACTACATCCCTCAACAGACTCCAACGGGTTCAAAATGCAGCTGCACGTCTCCTCACACATACCAAATCATGGCATCACATCAGCCCAGTCCTCAAAGAGCTCCACTGGCTTCCTGTCTCCCATCGCATCAATTACAAAATGATGGTCCTCACCTACAAAGCACTCCACCATTTGGCCCCCCCTTATCTCACAAACCTTCTCACTCCTTATCAACCCCCACGGTCCCTCAGATCCACCGCAGCCGGACTCCTATCCATTCCCACATCCACACTCTGCAGCTTTGGGGACAGAGCCTTCTCAGTGGCAGCTCCTAGGCTCTGGAATTCCCTCCCCCAAGATCTCCGTGACTCTGAGTCCCTCACAGTGTTTCAGTCCCGCCTCAAAACACATCTTTTCAACTCTGCCTACCCATAAGCCCCCCTCCTCTCAATCAATTTCCTCTTGACTGCCTTTTTATTTATTTTACTATACTTACTTGTTTGCCTGTCCTTGTTTGTCTACCCTCCCTCATATTGTAAAGCGTCTTTGAGTCGTGAAAAGCGCTATATAAATAAAATGCATTATTATTATTATTATTATTATCACCCGTTAGACGCTTTTATCCAAAGCCACTTACATACATTCAATACTGTGGGCAATCCCCACTGAGCTGAAGTCTCTAACCCAGGGAAACAACGAGATGCTGACTGCAGCACTGGAACCAGCTCTCCCCTGATCTGAAGTTTAGTGCACTATCCCACTGCTCCACAGCCTCCTCTAGTGATATTTCACATAGTGGCTGGCTGTGCTGACCGAGGAGAACTCCCTGGGCAGTGACTGTGATATGAACAAAGACTGATAAAAACAAAGCACACCAAGCACAAATCATTTATACTGAGAAAAGAAATATAAAACACACTCACACCATAAAGACATGAGTCATGGAGGAGGAAAAGTGACAAATCATCATTGTCTAAATTAACTTTTATATTATTTTCTTTGCTGGATATTTCCAGGAGGAAATTTCACTGAAAAGACCAGAGAGGTGGACAGGCTCCTGAGTTTGATGGACAAGGGTGAGTGCTTCCTGTGGGGGTTTGCATAGGGCTCGGTATGTGTATGTAAGATATCAATTATCATAATATTTTTTACAAAATACCTCAATATTGAGAGTCTAAGGCTGACTATTGATGCTTTCATAAAATAGTTACACACTTTTCATTTATGATAATAAATAATTAGTTTTGAATGACTTAGTTGTGAGTGATTTAATTTATAGTTTGTTTTATTTTTCTTCATCCACCATACTGTATTTATATTTCTCTGTAAACTATGCTTATGGCCATTTTCCTTGTCTAAATGACTTTTAGTATAAGCAATAGGAAGAAGAACTTAGAGGTAGTTTGTTCCAGATATGTGCAGCTTAATAATAATAAAGGATAACAAGGTTTCAAACCAATTTAGAACTGTTGCCGAAAGTCAGACCCAGTTTTCCAGTCGGTCTAGTAACTAACACCGAGATGTTTCCACTGTCTGTGTTTAAGTGGATGTCATTGAAGACTTTAACAAGATCAGTATCAGTGCTGTGGTGCCTGACTAGATCACATCGAAACAGTTATTTAAATCCCAAAAAAGAGAAGTAGTTGTTCTGCAATGAAACTTGTGATCTCTTTTCATCACTCTAAAAATGCTTAATACATATGTTTTTTCATTATTATTACAAAAGTGACATTTAATGCACTCAAGAGTTCCATATTCCAGCAGTTAAAGCAGTACATCAACAAGATCTTAAAACTTGTACCGCAGGATGGAGGAAGTTTGGTAGTTCCTTTTATCTCTTCTTTACTGAGAAAGCTTCTTGGGAACAAAGCAGAGACAACTGCACAGCCAGAGGAGCAGATCTGGTGATCGTAGACAGTGAGGAAGAACAGGTAATGTGTGCTGCTTGTGATTGTATAACTCCTGCTTTTATAAATCAATGTTTTTATTGTACATATACTAGCAAATGTGTCTATCAGCTATAATGATTACTTCACAACAATGGTGTTAATTATATATTTCTGAGCTAGTAAAAAGAGAAAAGTTATCTGAATGTTGATGTCCATCCCAGTAAACTGCATTTTGTACATTTGAACAGGAATTCATTTCTCATATGAGCGAAGGAAGCACTTGGATTGGTTTGAGTGACAAAGAAAAGGAGGGGACCTGGAAATGGGTGGATGGATCTCCACTGAATCTGACGTAAGGCTGTAATTGGTTTTAAATACAGACGCTGGTTTATGTTGTGACCTTTCTAAATGTTTCACATGTTTCTGTAATGGGAGTTAACAGAACACACAGGATGCATTTAAACGTAGGGTGTCTGCCCCTTTCACCAGAGACTCATTTGGGTTTTAAGAAAAGAACATGGCTGTGTTACTTATAGTTATTTGTATTTGATGTCCAATCTTTTAGTTCATCTTGTTTTCCTGTACTACCTGTTAGGTTTTGGGACGAAACACAGCCTGATAACAAGGGCGAAGAGCACTGTGTAGAAATAGCTCCTGATTTCGACAACAAGTGGAACGACCAGCCCTGTGAGGACGATCTGCATTGGATCTGTGAGATGTAAGCTTAACATTGGTGTCTGTTTGGATACTAAACATGCAATCATGCTTTCACAATTTAGTTTATATTGAGTTATTTAAAACTATACAAAATGTCTGATTTCATGAATAAGAATGACTTTGCTCAAATTGATAAATCACATGTATTTAGTGTTTTTGTTTAGGATTAATATCAGTAATAAATAAGTAGTCATTTAATTAGTTTTTGCCAACTTTTGTTTGCCTCAATTAAATTAGTATTTGTATTAATCCTTTTACCAATCAACAATACAACAATACTCTAGTCCCAGCATTGGTCTAACTTGTTCAAATATGTAAAATAGCCTGTGTGTTATACAGTATGTTTCCTAACAATGACCTCTTGTGGCCATGTGAGTACAAATCTATTGCAGGTATTTAACATTCATAGGTACCATCCACTTTGTACATACTGTAAGAACTAGTGCTGTCAATTAATACAAAGATGTATGTATGTTTATCACAATAATAATCTGGGACTTTAACTGCAGGATTAGCTCATGTTTCATTTGAAAAGTAAACTGCCTTTTATTTGAAGTTAATTACAGTACTTTAGTAAATGGGCAAATTAGATTTAGCTAGATCAGGAAATGGAACGAAAAAGCAGCTTTACCACTTCACCTTTTTTTCTCAAAGTGAGAACGTTATCTTTGAAATAATGTGCACTTTTTATATTTATGATCAGCGGCAGACAGAGTTCATAGGAAAAATATTTGTGTTTATCAGCATTTATAAATAAGATCCCTGCTTTCACACCAATGTCATGCTCTCTTTTTATTAACCAGTAAAACAGATCTATACAGGATCAATACATTTAGAATATTAATCATCTGTATGGCTTTGTAAGATTATATGTCTCTATTTAACACAATGGACTTGATTATCTCACTTGTTTCAGTCTTAAATCTGTATTGTCAATGTGCTTTGGCAATAGTGTGTTTTAAATATAGGCATGTCAATAAAGCTTATTTGAATTTGTCTTGATTCTCAGCGTGAGAAAAAAAAAACCATGTCCTTATATATTTGAGATAGATGTATAGATAATGATCTGGTACAGTTGCTAGGACTACCTTTAGCATGCAAGAGGTGTGACGTATTGATGGTGTTTTGTTTTGTTTTATCCTTTACGCTACTGCCATTTTCCCAGACATCAGACATCATATTTCCAACTATCTAGATGAAAATATTTTATAGGGCTGTTTTTAAGACCTTGCAGCTCCGGGTCTTAGCAGACCCTAGGATCCATGCTCAGTTCCATGCATCGAAAACGTTGGACAGCTACCTTTGGTGCTTGGTAACACAAATGGAAGTCGCACTCTTTTTTCTCTTTTTCTGTTGTTATAGGTGTTATCATTATTTTGAGTTTACCCGTACAGGTTTAAGTATGAATATGTCGCCAGTAGGGATGGGATTTTTGTATGTCAAATGATGATGCGTTATATTGACTGTGTGTAGGCCTATATGTATTTTAAGCAGAAGTGGGGACAAATGTGTGTTTCCATTCATAAAAAGGGTTAGCTGTCAGGTGGGCGGAGTATGTGTGTTGTCGCAGCTGGTGTGAATCAGCTGGATGAGGGCAGCGTGATTGGCTGCTGCCTGCCCAGCCTTCCAGGGAGCCACGTGGATTGGCCGGTGGTCGGTTAAAGTGAGGACCCGGGACATTTACCGGGAGAGCCGGGAGAACGGAAAAGGTGAAGCTACGAGGCGAAGAGGGAACGGGAAGCAAGGCTCTGGACGGCTCGACGAGGAAACGACCGTGAGGCGAAGGTCCATTGTGGAAGTTCTGCTGAACTGCGATTTGCTATACGGCTGCCAGCCGCTGATCGACGGGTTGGTTGAAGGCAGCATTGCGACGATCCCAAGTTCCTGTTTATTGCAACGCACTCAAGTTGCTGTTTATTGCGCCTGAGTGCCAGTGCGCATCTGAGTCGGACGCGCTCCGAACTATTGGGAGACGCACGCCAAGTCTCCAGCTGCTGTCTTCCTACCAGATCCCTGGGCCGCTCAGTATTGGAACACGCTGCGCTTAAGGAAGGGTGAGAGAAATAACTTTTAACTCCTCTCGGTCTGAGGTGTTCCTGACCGAGAGCGGACCCATACTCATTTTAACTCGGGCCATGTCTTGGAAGGCTGTCACTGGTTAAATGAACAAAGGGAGTACGGAGTGCAAATAGTGCCACTCGTTGTCATTTGCCCACCAGTACCAGTGACTGTTCCATTTTTACTCCTTAGCGGCCAGTGAGTGGGAGAGCATGTTCATTGTGTGATGTGTGTAGTGCTTTCTTTAAATATACGTGTCATGTGTGTAGTGACTCCCTGATAGAAGTGTTTGTGTTATTTGCATGTATTTGTGACCTTTTACTGTTAGTTGTACTATTGATAGTCCCTCCGGCCAGCAGGGGGTGGGATAGAGCAGTAACAGCCTGAATGACTGGGTGGTCTATAGGCACTGCATTACTTGGCCTTGATACATTTCCATGTGAGAAGCTTGGCTGATATGGTCCCTTACTGTTAACTTAATTTATAATAAAGATCATATTGTGTTACCTGATATCTGCCTGCTCCTCGTGTGTGTGGGTTAATTTGGGGATTAAAAGAACTGGATGCCAGCAAGTGGGCCATTACATCGAGGGCTCACTCGAGACAAATACACCGTTGGAAAATACAAGGAAGGCGATACAAATTGTGTTCACAGGTTTAGAAGCTCTAAAAGGTGCATTGTTTAGATGTGATTGGAGAACTATGTGTAAAGGAGAGTTGTTACAACACAGAAAACACCAGAGTTTAAACTATGAAAATTAATATAATTTCACTAATGGTTAATGGCTTAAACCACCCAATTAATAAAAAAAAAGTGCTTATACAGATGAAACATCAAGGTGGAGATATTGTATTGATGCAAGAAACACGTGTGTGTACTTATTTACACAACCAAGTTTTTACCAAGTAGTCATAAACAGTCTGAATTCAGACTTCAATTTCAGAGTTATCAGATTCTAAGGGTCATCTAATTAACACCAGATGTAACATATTCAATCAATACATATAGTTTTGATCATAAACAGCTGAGCAAATTAGTCTCTCATGCAACATTGTTCATTTATGTTGAGATACATATGTAAACCACAGATATTTGGGGTAATAGCTAAAGTTCTTCTTTAACTGACACTTATGTTGGTTTGCCAAATCAAATGCATGGATTGGTTTGAGTGACAGAGGGGACGCAACCTGGAAATGGGTGGATGGATCTCCACTGAATCTGAAGTAAGGTTTTACTTTGGTTTAAATGCAGACACTGGTTTATGTTTTGAATTTTCTAACTTAATTTACACTGAAGGCATAAAGTCACATGTTTCTGTAATGGGAGTCAACACTACACACAGGATGCATTTAATTAAAAATAAATGTTCAAATTTGATATAACTAGATCACGCAATGGCACATTTTTGACATGCATACCAAGATAAACACCAAAAAAAAAAATACTGTGGGGGTACTGAATGTGATTTGACAAGATAATGCTCTTGCATTTCAACCAACTGGTGTTATCAGATAAAAAAGTGACTCTACCACATCCTATTTTTTTTTTTTCAATGTGAATAACTCTAAATGTTGTCTGTACATGATCAGCAGCAGACACAATGCTTCAGAGGAAAGAAATTACAATAAGTGAAATGCACAGAGCTTATTTGGACTCTTTCGTTATTGGCTTTATAAAGTTTCAATTGTATTTTGTGAATTTAAATATATTTTTTCAAGACTTTTATTGTCATTCCTACATAGCTACAGTGTAGTTATGACAATGAGAATCTTAGGTCCCAGGCTCCTCCAAAAGTGCAACACAATAAAACTGATAAAATAGTGCAAGTAAATACAATCAAATAGAAGTAGTGCCATAAGAGTCTATATTTAAGCAATAGCTCACGACAGGCCGTGGTATATGCTCATTACATCACAGCTAAGGGGCGTGGTTCGGCCCGACGCGAAGCGGAGGGTCGACAAGCCCCTTAGCTCTGATATAATGAGCATATATCACGACCTGAAGTGAGCTATTGCTTTTATAAAACGGTTACCAAGTGTGGCAATATGAAAGAAAAATACACTCTAATTTAAATAGTTTTTATTAGTAAATAATGATGTTCAAAATGAAATAGTCCCTCCGTTGCCTTCTGCACAAAACATATTGCAAGGTGGTTGCTATGCAACAAAACTAACAGCAAGCGAACATATTAGACTGAGAGCGTTGATCCATTATTTGGCTGTTTATTTACATTAATGTGTATGTTGCTGTTTATTGTGAATCCACTGAAAAACTGTCCGGCATCAGTAGCATGGCTTACGTGGTCACTTGTTGAGGTTGTTCGAGGCTGTTGCTTGGCGTGGCGAGAATATTGCTCCACTTTCTCCGGTCCCCGAGATTGGGCTTCCAGTAGCTCTGGAGAGAGCTTTCGCACCTGTGGCCACTAACGGTCATCATTTCTCTGCTTTGTTTCAAGATCCGCATCAGAAAGCTTTTGAATGGTGGTACTTTTCCAGTTGGTCTACCTGCTCTTCACGTAGCTCTGCATGTCGTAGTTTACTGTAGGTGCTTTTTTTTCTGGAGATAGGCACTGCTCAATCCACTCCTCAATACTATAGTAAGACCCCCCCGGTGGTCGAAGTTAATCTTAAATGTTTCCATTTTATGCTTTGTAAGTTTGTTTCGTAACGGAAGAAATTTTAAATATATTTATAAAACTGACAAGTCAAATCAAGCAATCTGATTGGTCGATAGCGTTTTTGCGGACCTCTTTGATTACAGATTTGAAAACATCGTTGCTTGCTTTAAAAGTAGCACAATTCATTATGTTAGGTGGATACCTGACAGTCTTTTGCTGAGTTAAAACAATTACAGACAGTTTAGGACTGACTGCCTATGAAATCTATTCTGTTAAATAGACATACATAAACTTAACCATAAAGGTAAATAATATTGGCAGTTCATGATTCATTACTTTTCAAAGGTTTTATTTATGGAACAGGCAGACAAAGGATAAATGTAACATCTGGATTTCGACAACATTTCAAAGGATTTTAATTTGTTCATGATTCCATAAATACACAAATAAACTATCGGAAAAAAATCAGCAGCTTCAGGTGCCTCTATGTCCACATCACTGAGGACCTGACATGGACTCTTCACACTAACACCATCACCAAGATAGCTCGATACCGGCTCTTCTTCCTCCGCAGGCTGAGGAGGTTCAACTTGGACTCCAGGATACTCTGCAACTTATACAGGTGCACTATAGAGAGCACCCTGACTGGCTGCATCACGGCCTGGTACGGCAGCTGCACCGCCCTCAATCGTAAGGCTTTACAGAGGGTGGTGAAAACTGCACAGAACATCACCAGGACGGAGCTGCCATCCATGGAGGACCTTTACTCCCAGCAGCTCAGGAAGAAAGCCCTCAGGATTATAAAAGACCCCCCCCCATCACCCCAGCCACAAACTGTTCAGTCTGCTGCCGTCTGGCAGGCGTTACCGCAGCATCCGGACTAAAACCACCAGACTCAGAAAGAGTTTAATCCCACAGGCCATAAGAACATTGGTGTAGTCTACTTTTTTGTAGTGGATATACTGTAATAATTGTATTCATCCATCCTAGAGCGACGCATCGCGGAGCGACATCTGTCTCGAAGCAACACCTCATGAACACCATCACACTTACTAATGCATAGACTAGTCTTGAGACTGGTTATGTGTTATCAACATGTCAATGTATTATAAGCATTTTTAAGTGACTTTTAACTGCCAGTGAAATTAACAATAAAAAAATAAAAGAATGAACAATGATGGAAAAAGCCCACTTATCTTCTAGGGTTGAATAATTAATCGACATTTTGATCAAAATCTCAATATGGCCTACTGCAAACACAGTCTCTGACACAGCTCTCACCAAATTTCCAACTAAATCCTGTCCACCCTTCTCCGTGAGCTCCTGGGCTATTTTGTGTGCTCTGGACGTCTCATGTCGTCTAATCTTGTTTCTCAAAGAGGCCAAAGATGTTGATCTGCTTGAATCTGAGGACTGGATCTTAAAGTGCACCCACTCCTCAGACATAGACACTCGTTGTTCTGTGAGGACACCTACTGATTTTGTAGCGCTGCAAAGGAAATAAACAAAACCATGACTAATTAGCATAATACAAGTTTTTACCAATAACAACTGCAGAAAAGAGCCAAGATTTACTCAAAAGTATTTAATAAACTGCTTACAATATTTACATTATGGCTAACAAATGCATGAAAAGCAGATAAAAGGAGAAAAATGTTCCACTTTTTCAATAGCTAATTATTTGACAACTACTGATAACTAACATATAGTAATGTAATGGTGCAAATGTTTTAAATGCACTTTTAACATGACCATGAATTAACTTTCATTTGCATAGTCATTGACTTTTTGAATTTCTGTTGTTTAGATCAGCTTTCCTTTGCATGTGTGCTGACATTTCCCTAACTTTCTGTCCCTCCACCCCAACCAAGGATGCCTGTTCTTAAATTCCATAGCCTAACTTTCAGTCCACAAGGCTGGCCAGGAGCTCTCATCTGTGTCCGAAACAAGGAGATAATATAAACATTGTGTTCTGTTTATGACTGCACACACACACACACACACACACACACACACACACACACACACACACACACACACACACACACACACACACACACACACACACACACACACACTATCTCGCTCCCTTTCTCTTCCATTGATCCACCACACTAACGTTGATCAAATTAGCTAGCAAGTTAGCTAGTTAGCTACTGTTACGTTAATCATAACCATGCTAATTTCACTTACTGGGTAAATTTGCGGTAGCGCCGGACTCGTTCTCTGTCACCTTTAGGACAGCCGCCTGACCTGGCTCTTCTTCTGTACTGGTAATAGGGGAAAACTTCGGAAAACATTAAAAATATTGTCGTCTGTTTTCGTTTCATGTTTGCTTCCTGTTTAGCGCTCCGCGAACTTGAATGGTGGAAGGATCAAATTCTGATAACGTTAGAGAAACGTGGGGTTTGTCAGAGCCGAACAAAGTGTGTTGCTGTTGCTTAGCAACAGGCCAAAGGCGACGGAAGCCCCAGACGTCCAAAAGTATTAACACAGAAGGGGGCGAAAGCGTGAAAGCGAAGTCACAAAATGATGTTGTTACGTATCATCGCTCATTTTTAAGAGGGCATACGGAAATCACTTGCATTTTCTAGTGGGTATACGGCGTATACCAGCGTATCACGTAGACTACACCACTGCATAAGACTATTAAACACCTGAACGAAGAACATCCATAACATTCACCAGTTTGCAACTCACAAATGATGTATCACTTGTTTATAAAACGGACAAGTCAAATCAAGCAATCTGATTGGTTCTTAGCCGTGATATACTGAGCGTATACCACGGGTAGAATTGTAAGTTACTTTTCACAACAAGTCAGTATCCCTCCGCGTCTGAGAAAAACAGTATACCGTTATACTGGAACAAGAAAGCAGCGGAGAAGTAACGGGGCAGAAGCCCTCCTTTTTGACGCAGCGGTCCAGACATAGACATCAAACGCCAAAACATATTCAGCGTCCAGTTCCTTTGGCATTAGGGCAGGGATATCTAGATACTTTGAAGGTAATGGTGGTGGAGATCTGCAGTGGGGGGAAGAGGACTGTGCAATTCTTCTAAATGGAAGGTAAACCAGAAAAAACTTGAATGATCTGCAGTGTAATACCTTTCTGCAATGGATCTGTGAAAAAAAGGCTTAATTTGTGTGTATGGCTGTGAGGCAGTGGGTTTGTCTTCAAATGGGAAGGTTGTGGGTTCAACCCCTGCTCCTGCCGTCAACATGTCGCTGTATCCCACTTAACCCCAAATTGCTCCCATGGCCAATGTGTGAATGTTAGCTTCCTTGAGCAGGGGGCTCTTTGTTTGGCTGACCCTGCCTATGAATAAGACTGCTTTATATAAAATGCTATTAATTTACCAATATGTGTTAATACTTTTATAATTTATGCAAAATGACTTCAAAAGTGATTTTTGTAAGAGAGTCTACATCAACAAGTGATTGGAGGGCCGGAATGAAGATATTGGTTTGAGTTTTGGCCACATTTGACTGCTTGTTACTGGGAATATTACATGGGAAACCAGGATGTTAGCATGTATCTTTATTTATCTGTGCTTTATACGTGCTCATGACCTTCATATGCAATTAAAGAAAGCTACTTATTGTACTGCTGGGGGGCTGTTTGATAAAGAAACTCTTTAAGATTGGGAGTTTAGCCTTTGAAACAATTTACATGCATAAAAACCTATATAACACACTAGGGAAGGGAAACCCCAACAAGCATAACAAGGCCCCTTTTAGACATGAGTTGGTGGATGGGTTTTGTAGGGGATATGTTCACGCACTCTGATACTTGTAACTTCCTATTTAAAAAAAAAAAGTGACATGTATCCAAAAGACGTGACATTTTTACTACTTTGAAAATAACCTTTCTGCACAATTGATACATTTTACGTACTGTATTACTAATCTACGTCAAATTAGTTTAAAAGTTTAAAAGGAATGATAGATAGATAGATAGATAGATAGATAGATACTGTTACTTTAATATGGTGTGTGTGATCATTGTCTGGTACAGGATTCTTAAGAAGCAAATTTTAACCCTTAGTGGGGGAGTGACTTCCTCAAAAAGATAAAGTGTTTAGAAATTGAAAGTCTTCCTTGGTCACATACTTCAGTGTAACTGCTGTAGAGCTGACCTTCTAGGAAATACTTGACATTCCCGTGAGTGATGAAGGAAATCTATACCAATGTTGAAGGTGTAAAACCCCTAAACTCAAGAGGATCATCAGCAAAACAAGAAGGTAAGTGTGTCAGTCAGACTGTAACATCCCGTCATGTCTGCTAATTTATTCATGTTAAGTTGGTAAATCAGGTTCATGTTAAATGTTTCATGTTTAGTTCATAGCCCAGTTTAGATTTATGTTTAGTCAAGTCTTTTTGTTCACCTGTCTAGCAGGACCGTGGGAAATAGGGGTGCTGAGGGTGCGGCAGCACACCCTGGTGGAGGACAGGGGATCTGCACTTCCACAAGATTAAATACAAATATAATACAAAAAAAATTAATTTTCAGCCTTGATGTAACAACATTCATAACTAGAGAATGCAATTTCTGAAGAAATTGCGAGTGGGAATGCTTTATGCTGAAAATGTGACGCCAAACTGCTATGCTGAAATGTAATGTGTAAGAAGAAAGGGAAGAATTTAGATTGAAATGATACATGAACACAGGGGGCTTAAATGTGTGATGAGAGAAGAAAAGAAAGTAAAAAGGCTTGGAAAAGCAGCAGAATATTTGAACTGCAAACTTCTGAACTAACTTGATGGCGAATGATCTGTCGCCATGGCAACAGCATTTGATGACACCCCATATTACGCTTAGATGCGTTGATGGCTGCATCGTTACCAAACCTGTGAAGTTTTGGGGCGTTTGGAGCAGTTTCACTGAAGTTATGAGAAAGCCGTGTTTCATGGCGAGCATTGTGTTGCCATGGCAACGGATTTGAAGAAATCTCAAAACTGTCCCGTAGATGTCTTCACGGCTGGACTGTTAGCACACGTGAAGTTTGAGCACTTTTTGAACATTTTCATAGGAGTTATAGCGACATCATATTTTATGGCGAGGGATGCGTTTCCATGGAAACGGCATATGATGAGATCTCAGAATTGGCGTAGAGCTGTTGAGGCATAGACCGGTGATATACAAGTGAAAATTGGGGGACGATTGGACCGTGTCGATGGGACTTACAGCCACATCGTGTTTCATGGCGAGTTGTCCGTCGCCATGGCAACGGCATTTGATGACACCCCATACTATGCTTAGATTCCCACTAAATTAAGTAAAGATAACACCCTTTTCACCCCGGTTACATTTTCCATTTGCCCTGTACGATGGGCGCTGTAAGTGATGATAGTGGGGGATGTTGGCTTATCAGGCGCCCGCAGCTCACAGCTCACAGCCAGCGTGAGAGAGAGAGAGATAGATAGAGAGAGGGGGTGCACCTGTACCGGCGGGGAATGTTGTTAGCTTCTGCTGCGCTAACGGATATAAGAAGCTCTTTCTACAATAATGTGGAGGGAGAGTTCTGTCAGAATGAGAGGCTGATATCTACAGCTCAGGTGAGGTAAATTACTCTCCGAGTGTTTAGATAGTTAACTTAGTCTAAGTTATCTCAGTGGGTCTCAAACGTTTTGATCACAATGTATTTAAACAAATATTTCCAAGGCACTCCTTTATAATTATTAGGATAAATAAAAACAGGTTTGAAATCATTCCAATGTATACTATAGGACAGTAAACCAAAAATATCGTTTAAAACTGGAGAGATTTAAAAATATGCATAAATAAATAAATGTTAACTGATCAAATAAGATATAAATGAACCACAAAAATAAAACAAGTTAGCCTACATGTATTTGTTATTGGCTATGGTAGGTTATCGGTTATGTTCACATACTTATTTGATTATTAAAATGCAAACCGATCTTTTTCATATGGGTGTTTAGAGTTGTATCCCCTAGATCAGTCTCTAGTAATTGGGCGCTCAAAGTGCACCAGATTGAAGCATTTTACTTTAAAATGTTAAAAAAAATCTTCCCGGGGGTGCACCCCCGGACACCCCTAGCGGATGTGAAGTCCACCCCCCAATTAAAACATGTTCATGCAATACTAAATACATTTGAAGCCTTGCTATATAAGCTGTCCACCATGTCAATATGCTTCTCTGTTTGTAGTGTAGTGGTCTTCTGTAGAGGTTTTTCATTGCCAGCTAAAATCTTGCCTAGGGCAGCAAATTGGTCAAAACCGGCCCTGGTGTCATCCCCACAGCACCCCCCATTTGAAACATGTTCTCACGGCTATTCTGTCTAGTCCTGTCATTGCACTTCCTGTTTTCTTTTGTACTCGTTTCAGAGCTCTCCTGCACTTGTGTGTCTTCCTCCCCGTGTTATTGTCAGCCCCTCCCTTGATTGTTGTCACCTTTGTCCCATTACCTCTTGCGTTTATATAGTCCTCGTCTCCCTTTGTCCTGTGCCGGTTCGTCTTGTGCCTTGTGCCATCAAGAGAGCCAGCTTTTCATTCCAAGAAACATTTGTAGCTGCTTTCACAATGATGACATGCTATTCTCTTTTTATTAACCAGTAAAATAGATCTTTACAGGATCAGAATATTTTGAATATTATTCATTTTAATGGATGGTAATCCATGGTAATGGTAATCTTAAATTGTAAGATTATATGTCTCTTTAACACAATGGACATGATTATCACAATGTTTTCAGTCTTACATCTGGATTGCCAATGTGCTTTGGCAATAGTGTGTTTTTAATATAGTCATATCAATAAGGCTTATGTGAATTTGTCTTGACTCTCAGTTTGAGAAACAAACAGTATTTCCTTATAGTCTTGTTTTTTTTTTTGGATAGATATGAAAATGATATGTGACTTCCTCAAATTATGTGTGACTTCCTCAAAAAGATAAAGCATTTAGAAATTCAAACCAGCAACCCACTTTCACATACTTCATGATAATTGCTGCAGAGCTGACCTTCTAGGAAAGAGTTGGCAGTCCCATGAGCAATGGAGGAAATCTATGTCAATGTTGACGATATCAAAACCCTAAACTCAAGATCATCTGCAAAACAAGAAGGTAAGAGTGTCAGTCAGAGTGCACTCTGGATTTTGGATTTACTGTATCACTCCCTGCCTGGTCTTCTCTGTGTTCAGGTCCCAGGAGATTTCTCAGAGCGTCTGTTCTCGGTCTGGGGCTGCTGAGTGTTTTCCTGCTGGCTGGACTCATCAGCCTCGCCGTCCACTGTGAGTCTGTCTTTTCATACATTTAATAATGTCATTTTGAACGTGTGATTTTCAAGAGCAATATTCTTTTCTGAAAGATGCATATTTGACCAAAACATCTATCGTTTTTCTACTTTTCTCCTAGGGCCAAATTAGGAAAACATTTACTTTGGTTTGTGTCAGTATGATTGCATCAGTTCATTTAAGAAACATCTATTTTCATTCCAGACCATAACTCAGTAGGTGGTGCAGCTGCAGATCTCTCCACTGTCAAAGCAAACCTGTCCTCAGTGACTGAAGAGAGAGACAACCTGACTGAGCGTCTCCAGGCCAGCGATCAGCTGATCAACCAGCTGATCAACCAGCTGATCAACCAGCTGAATGCCAACCTCACTGAAAAGACCAGAGAGGTGGACAGGCTTCAGAGTTTGATGGACAAGGGTGAGTGCTTCATGTGGGGGTTTGCATAGGGCGCGGTGTATGTAAGATAAATATTATCATAGTATTTTTTACAAAATACCTCGATATTGATATTCTAAGGCTGACTATTGATCCTTTCATAAAATAGTTACAGAATGACACTTTTCATTAATGATAATCAAGAATTAGTTTTTAATGACTTAATTGTTAGTGATTTGATTTATAGTTTGTTTTACTTTTCCTCACCCACCATCATGCCCCATACACTTGTGTAGACCACAATATTCATACTTCTCTGTAAACTATGCTTATGGCCAGTTTCCTTGTCTAAATCACTTTTAGTATAAGCAATAGGAGGAAGAACTTAGAGGTAGTTTGTTTCAGATATTTGCAGCTTAATAATAATAAAGGATAACAAGGTTTCAAACCAATTTAGAACTGTTGCCGAAAGTCAGACCCAGTTTTCCAGTCGGTCTAGTAACTAACACCGAGATGTTTCCACTGTCTGTGTTTAAGTGGATGTCATTGAAGACTTTAACAAGATCAGTCTCAGTGCTGTGGTGCCTGACTAGATCACATCGAAACAGTTATTTAAATCCCAAACAAGAGAAGTAGTTGTTCTGCAATGAAATTTGTGATCTCTTTTGATCCCTCTAAAAATGCTTAATAAATATGTTTTTTCATTATTATTACAAAAGTGACATTTAATGCACTCAAGAGTTCCATATTCCAGCAGTTAAAGCAGTAAATCAACAAGATCTTACAACTTGTACCGCAGGATGGAGGAAGTTTGGTAGTTCCTTTTATCTCCTCTCTACTGAGAAAGCTTCCTGGGAACAAAGCAGAGACAACTGCACAGCCGGAGGAGCAGATCTGGTGATCGTAGACAGTGAGGAAGAACAGGTAATGTGTGCTGCTTGTGATTGTATAACTCCTGCTTTTATCAATCAATGTTTTTATTGTACATATACTAGCAAATGTGTCTATCAGCTATAATGATTACTTCACAACAATGGTGTTAATTACATATTTCTGAGCTAGTAAAAAGAGAAAAGTTATCTGAATGTTGATGTCCATCCCAGTAAACTGCATTTTGTACATTTGAACAGGAATTCATTTCTCATATGAGCAAGGGAAGCACTTGGATTGGTTTGAGTGACAGAGAAAAGGAGGGGACCTGGAAATGGGTGGATGGATCTCCACTGAATCTGATGTAAGGCTTTCCTTTGGTTTTAAATACAGACGCTGGTTTATGTTGTGACCTTTCTAAATGTTTCACATGTTTCTCTAATGGGAGTTAACAGAACACACAGGATGCATTTAAACGTAGGGTGTCTGCCCCTTTCATCAGAGACTCATTTGGGTTTTAAGAAAAGAACATGGCTGTGTTACTTATCGTTATTTGTATTTGATGTCCATCTTTTAGTTCATCTTGTTTTCCTGTAATACCTTTTAGGATTTGGGCTGAAGGAGAGCCTAATAGTGGAGGAGGGCATCCAGAGGTGGGTGAAGAGGACTGTGTAAACATCTATCCTAACACCAAAAGCTGGAACGACCTGTCCTGTAAGACCGATCTGCATTGGATCTGTGAGAAACATTAACATTGGTGTCTGTTTGGATACTAAACATGCAATCTTTACAATTTATTTTATATTGAGTTATTTAAAACTATTAAAAATGCCTGATTTCATGAATAAGAATTGCGTTTCTTGATTAGATAAATCCCAATTTGTTTGTTTTTTAGGTTGTTTTTCAGATTAATATCAGTAATAAATAAATAAGACATTTAATTTTTTTTTGCCAACTTTTGTTTGCCTCCATTAAATTAGTATTTGTATTAATCCTTTTACCAATCAACATAAAAACAGCTTATTAAAAACATCTGCTGATAAACCCACAGTTCCTGAAAATTAGAATATTGAAAGTGCCTTATTGAGCAGAATATGATACAAATATAAAAAATAAAAACTGTCAAACATTATTGAATAATTCAGACACATACAACAATACTCTAGTCTCAGCATTGGTCTAACTTGTTCAAATATGTAAAATAGCCTGTGTGTTTATACAGTATGTTTCCTAACAATGACCTCTTGTGGCCATGTGAGTACAAATCTATTGCAGGTATTTAACATTCATAGGTACCATCCACTTTGTACATACTGTAAGAACTAGTGCTGTCAATTAATACAAAGATGTATGTATGTTTATCACAATAATAATCTGGGACTTTAACTGCAGGATTAGCTCATGTTTCATTTAAAAAGTAAACTGCCTTTTATTTGAAGTTACTGGAATGACAGTACTTTAGTAAATGGGCAAATTAGATTTAGCTAGATCAGGAAATATAACTTTCTTTGAGCATGCATACAAAGATAAAAACCGTATGAATATATTGTGGGTGTATAACATGTTCTCTGACAAGATGAAGCTCTTCCACTTCAACAAATTGCTGTTATCAGATAAAAAGCAGCTTTACCACTTCCCCTTTTTTTCTCAAAGTGAACAACTCCTCCCTGAAAGATGTGAACTTGTTATGTTTATGATCAGCGGCAGACAGAGTACTTCAGAGGAAAGACATTTGTGTTTATGAGCATTTAAAATTAAGATCCCTGCTTTCACAACAATGTCATGCTCTCTTTTTATTAAGCAGTAAAACAGATCTATACAGGATCAATACATTTACAATATTAATCATCTGTGTGGCTTTGTAAGATGATATGTCTCTATTTAACACCATGGACTTGATTATCTCACTTGTTTCAGTCTTAAATCTGTATTGTCAATTTGCTTTGTATGTTTTAAATGTGGGCATGTCAATAAAGCTTATTTGAATTTGTCTTGACTCAGCGTCAGAAAAAAACAAACATATCCTTATATCTTTGAGATGGATAGATAATTATCTGGTACAGTTGCTAGGACTACCTTTAGCACTTAAGAGGTGTGACGTATTGATGGTGTTTTGTTTTATCCTTTACGCTATTGCCATTTTCCCAGACATCAGACATCATATTTCAAACTATCTAGAGGAAATTATTTTATACAGCTGTTTTTTAAGACCTTGCAGCTCTGGGTCTTAGCAGACCCTTGGATCGATTTCACACTCTTTTTTCTCTTTTTCTGTTGTCACATGTGTTATCATTGTTTTGAGTTTACCCATACAGCAGAGGTGTCAAACTCAATTTCATCAAGGGCCACATCAGCATTATGGTTGCACTCAAAGGGCCGGTTGTAACTTTAAGACTATATAAGAATACATATATAAATATTTAATATATATAAAATATTGTATTATATTACATGATTGCCTCTGCATTGGATTATTATCTGATAGGGTAATGACTTCAGAATTAACTACATCTGAAAGCAGAAGTCTACGGCAAATAATTGCAAGTCTCTTCAGTGAGAATGTCACAAAATGATTTAAAAAGAAAAAACACATTATGAAAAAAAAGTCAAAAAAAAAAAAAAAAGTAACATTTTGAAAAAAAAGAACAATTCTGAGGAAAATGGATAATTCTAAGAAAACGGCACATTTTTAAAAAAAAAGTCAAGTTTTGAGAAAAAAAGGCATATTTGAGATGCATTGTGGGACATGTAGTTTATGGGGAACATGCTTCTGTAAATCGGCCTGTAACCGTATAATAAACGTATTATATTCTTTGCAAGCTCTTGTGGGGCCACAGAAAATGAAGTCACGGGCCGGATTTGGCCCCCGGGCCTTGAGTTTGACACCCCTGCCGTACAGGGTTAAGTATGGATACACTGTTGGAAAATACAAGAAAGGAGATACAAATGATGTACACAGGTTTAGAAGCTCTACAAGGTGCATTTTTGAGAAGTGATTGGAGAACTATGTGTAAAGGAGAGTTGTTACAACACAGAAAACACCAGAATTTCAACTATAAATATTAATATAATTTCACTAATAGTTAATGGCCTAAACCACCCAATTAAAAAAGTGCTTATACTGCACAGATGAAACATCAAGGTGGAGATATTGTATTTATGTAAGAACACATCTGTCAAATGTGTGTGTGTGTGTGTGTGTGTGTGTGTGTGTGTGTGTGTGTGTGTGTGTGTGTGTGTGTGTGTGTGTGTGTGTGTGTGTGTGTGTGTGTGTGTGTGTGTGTGTGTGTGTGTGTGTGTGTGTGTGTGTGTGTGTGTGTGTGTGTGTGAGAGAAACTTTTGTGTTTCTGCCCCTGCCATTCCTGCAGAAGGTTGCAACATTGATGATACATTCAGGCACCGACACCTGTCTGCTCTCACATTCCCGCATTATGTTTTGCGGAAACCAATCTTTATTTTTTTCCCACTCTATCCCAGCTGCAAATTTGGGGCGAGACACAAGAAATAAAGCTTCGCCAGTTTGGGTCCTTATCACAACTGATCAAGATGGCCAAACGATTCTCTGCTCAGAGGGCCTTGCAAATTATTTTATAAGAGAGAGAACCATTTGATGATGATAAAGAGGAAGAGGTTTCAGAATTTGAGGATCACATTTAGCTTCAGCTAGTTACAAAAAAATGACAAGTAGCACTTTAATTCATTAATGTGATCTAACAAATGTAAAAGGGTGAATATTAACCATGCTGTTTATATAGCTTGTAATTGGGATGAAGTAAACATCTGTTGAGCATTTTAACATAAAATGGTTTGATTGTGTTGAATTGAAACCCAAAAAGGCAGCAGGTCCACCAGACCCACAAACACTGGCTGCGTAACAAACATATGAACACCACACAAGATTAAGGGGTTTTCCAGAAAATAAAGGCCCACTCTTGTCATAGTACACAGGAACAGAAATGAATGACATCCTGGGTTATGCTTCTGCCTACATCATACGCTTGTGACGATTAGTAATGCACAATCATGCATTTGTCCGAGCCACAGATTGAAACAGAGAACAAGCTCACCCTTGGCATCATGAGTTCACCCAGAGGACAGGTGGATACAATGCGGTTTATACGGAAAACAAATATATGTAGATCAAAAATACATGTGTATGCCATTAATAAGATCAGAACCAATTGGGAAAAGAACTACAGATCACCTTCTCTGATGACTTTCGGAAGGAGGCCCTGAGAGCCGTCAACTCATCCACCAGTTGTGCTGGACTTAGCCTAATACAATTTAAAGTTCTCCATAGACTACATTATAGCAAGGCTAAGCTCTCTAGGATTTATCCAGATAGATTGGATGACAGGTGTGATAGATGTTCCCAGGCCCCCTGCGACCTGACTCACATGTTCTGGTTGTGCCCTAAATTATCTAGCTTCTCGCAATCTTTCTTCGAATGTATTTCTGAAATTGTATGTCTAAAAATCTCTCCATCCCCTCATGTAGCTATTTTCGGTTGGCCCTCAGATGAAATCAACATGACAAACACTCAAACCAATGTCATTGCCTTTACCTCCTTGATTGCTCGTAGGAAAATCCTTCTTTTGTGGAAATCTCCTTTACCTCCCTCTTTTAAAATGTGGCTGGGTGATACTATGTCTCTCCTAAAGTTGAAAAAAATTAAGTTTAGTCTCCGGGGTTCTTCAGATAAGTTTTACGCTCATTGGAGGCCACTGATCAGTTATGTAACCGTCTTCCCCCTGATATGGTGTAGGGATTCCACCTTTATCTGCCTATAATTCTGATATTATTACTCCCCTGTCCACCGCACATGCAGACCGTGTGACATCCCTCGATATATGTGTTAGCATGTGTATGTGTACATGTATGTATGTATGTATGTATGTATGTATGTATGTATGTATGTATGTATGTATGTATGCATGTATGTGTATGTGTATATATTAGACCCTCCAGAAAAACGCGGGCAAAAATCCTTGATTATGCGATTAAAAATGCGGGGTTTTTATGTGATTTTATGCGGTGAAATTGCGGGAAGTTGCTAAATATGCGGGAAGTTGCGAAATATGCGGGAAAAAAGAAGAACATTTTTTTTAAATATTGGGCTGTTTTATTTATTCTCTCTCACACACAACCTGCCACTAACGTTAAACCCCTTTACTATTCAATTAAACACATTCAATGTTTATTTATTGTAAAAGCAATTGGGCTATTTTAATCTCACACACACACACACACATCCCCCCCCCCCACACACACACACACACACTTCTCCGCTTCATTCTGTTTTCATTTCATTTACTCGTTCGTGATCTGACCAGCTTCAATCTTGTAGGCTACTCACTTCGTTTCTTGTAGCCCTCGAAAGGGTTTTGGAGGTTGAGGCTCACCGTCGATTTTCTCTTATGCTCCAACATACAGTTGCACGGGGTGCAGAATAGTTTCCCCCCACTTTTTGCCCGCTCTTTAGTAGAAATGTTCGTCGGTAAATGAGATGGATTAGATTTTTTCATCTTGGTGTTTTCTCTATCGTGTGAGCTCCACACGTTCACTCTATACAGTGTTGTTTACATTCTGTGACGCGCGAGCTGATGACGTCACGTCAAGACGAGTTAACTTTTTTTTCTTCTCAACTTTGTTTGAAAATGCGGGAATTATGCGGCCTTTTGATAAATATGCGGCCTTTTAGAAATCTGCGCCATTTTGCTGATTATGCGGTAAATTCTGAGATCGCAGAATCGCGTTTTTCTGGAGGGTCTAATATATGTGCATGTAAATTATTGTATTTATCATTTGGTATGTAATTGATGTACTGTTGCCTCAGTGCTCCGGGAGAGGGGTCGGTGGGATGGGTTGGGATGGGGCTGGGTCGAGGGAAAGTGGGTAAGGGTTCTTTTTTAAAAATAAAAAAAACAATTCCTTATTTGCTGCAATGCACTCTTACACTTTTTTCATGTGAATACAAATATAAAAAAATAAAAAAAATACATATGTAAAACTTTTTTCTGTGTAAAACATTTATTTACATATGAAACGGAACACATCCCTCTGAACAACACAACCCTCTGATGCGTGTGTTGGTAGCTTGGCACGTTACTTCCCTGGAACCGTTGCTGCTTCCAGTGTTTCCTCCTGAAGTCTGTGATCACTACCCAGTCACCGGGCTTGAAGTGGTGTTGTGGCGCATCAGCTGGCATCGGCAGTACGGCTTTCCCCTGAGAGTGGATAGCTGAGAGGGAGACTGAAAGACTTATACAGTAGTTCAACAAAAGGTAACTTCAATTGTCTCAACTTTCAGAAACTAACATTACATTAACAGAATAATATTCTTTAAATCTGTGCCAGTTCGTCTTGTGCCTTGTGCCATCAAGAGAGCCAACAAAACTATTTGTAGCTGCTTTCACAATGATGACATGCTATTCTCTTTTTATTAACCAGTAAAATAGATCTTTACAGGATCAGAATATTTTGAATATTATTCATCTTTATGGCTTTGTAAGATTATATGTCTCTATTCAACACAATGGACATGATTATCACACTTGTTTCAGTCTTAAATCTGTATTGTCAATGTGCTTTGGCAATAGTATATGTTTTTAATATGGTCATATCAATAAAGTTAGTATTTCCTGATATTCTTCTTCTTTTTTTTAGATATATAATGATTTGTGATTTCCTCAAAAAGATAAAGCATTTCAAAATTCAAACCACTCTTTTTCCGGTCACATACTTCAGGACGCTTGCTGCAGAGCTGACCTTCTAGGAAAGAGTTGGCAGTCGCATGAGCAATGGAGGAAATCTATGCCAATATTGACGATATCAAAACCCTAAGCTCAAGATCATCAACAATACAAGAAGGTAAGAGTGTCAGTCAGAGTGCACTGTGGATTTTGGATTTACTGTATCACTCCCTGGTCTTCTCTGTGTTCAGGTCCCAGGAGATTTCTCAGAGCGTCTGTTCTTGGTCTGGGGCTGCTGAGTATTTTCCTGCTGGCTGGACTCATCGGCCTCGCTGTCCACTGTGAGTCTGTCTTTTCATACATTTAATAAGTTCATTTTGAACGTGTGATTTTCAAGAGCAATATTCTTTTCTGAAAGATGCACATTTGACCAAAACATCTATCGTTGTTCTACTTTTCTCCTAGGGCCAAATTAGGAAAACATTTACTTTGGTTTGTGTCAGTATGATTGCATCAGTTCATTTAAGAAACATCTATTTTCATTCCAGACCATAACTCAGTAGGTGGTGCAGCTGCAGATCTCTCCGCTGTCAAAGCAAACCTGACTGAGCGTCTCCAGGCCAGCCATCAGCTGATCAACCAGCTGAAGGCCAACCTCACAGAAAAGACCAGAGAGGTGGAGTTATTGAGTGAGTGCTTCATGTGGGGGGGTTTGTATAGGGCTCGGTGTATGTGAGATATCAATTATCATAATATTTTTTACAAAATACCCCGATATTGATATTCTAAGGCTGACTATTGATGCTTTCATAAAATAGTTACATAATGTCACTTTTCATTAATGATAATCAAGAATTTGTTTTTAATGACTCAGTTGTGAGTGATTTAATTTATAGTTTGTTTTACTTTTCTTCCCCCATCATATTTATAATTATTTTTTTAATATAAGCAATAGGAAGAAGAACTTAGAGGTAGTTTGTTCCAGATATTTTCAACATAATAATAATAATAAAGGATAACAAGGTTTCAAACCAATTTAGAACTGTTGCCGAAAGTCAGACCCAGTTTTCCAGTCGGTCTAGTAACTAACACCGAGATGTTTCCACTGTCTGTGTTTAACTCTTTTGATCCCTCTAAAAATGCTTAATAAATATGTTTTTTCATTATTATTACAACATTGACATATAATGCACTCAAGAGTTCCATATTCCAGCAGTTAAAGCAGTACATCAACAAGATCTTAAAACTTGTACCGCAGGATGGAGGATGTTTGGTAGTTCCTTTTATCTCCTCTCTACTGAGAAAACTTCTTGGGAACAAAGCAGACAGCACTGCACAGCCAGAGGAGCAGATCTGGTGATCGTAGACAGTTATGAAGAACAGGTAATGTGTGCTGCTTGTGATTGTATAACTCCTGCTTTTATCAATCAATGTTTTTATTGTACATATACTAGCAAATGTGTCTATCAGCTATAATGATTACTTCACAACAATGGTGTTAATTACATATTTCTGAGCTAGTAAAAAGGGAAAAGTTATCTGAATGTTGATGTCCATCCCAGTAAACTGCATTTTTAATATGTGAACAGATTTTCCTCGAATCGATGATCAGCGAAAGAGAGATCATCTCTGGCATGATCAATTTTGCCACTTGGATTGGTTTCAGTGACACAGAAGAGAAGGGGACCTGGAAATGGGTGGATGAATCTTCACTGAATTTGAATCTGAAGTAAGGCTTTAATTGGTTTTAAATACAGACGCTGGTTTATGTTGTGACCTTTCTAAATGTTTCACATGTTTCTCTAATGGGAGTTAACAGAACACACAGGATGCATTTAAACGTAGGGTGTCTGCCCCTTTCACCAGAAGACTCATTTGGGTTTTAAGAAAAGAACATGGCTGTGTTACTTATAGTTATTTGTATTTGATGTCCATCTTTTAGTTCATCTTGTTTTCCTGTACTACCTGTTAGGCTTTGGAGCCCAGGACAGCCTGATAATGGAGAGGAGTGTGTTTATATCTTTTCCTACAACGAGTGGAACTCCCAGTCCTGTGAGGAGGATCTGCATTGGATCTGTGAGAAACATTAACATTGGTGTCTGTTTGGATACTAAACATGCAATCATGCTTTCACAATTTAGTTTATATTGAGTTATTTAAAACTATACAAAATGCCTGATTTCATGAATAAGAATGACTTTGCTCGAATTGATAAATCACATGTATTTAGTGTTTTTTTTTAGGATTAATATCAGTAATAAATAAGTAGTCATTTAATTAGTTTTTGCCAACTTTTGTTTGCCTCAATTAAATTAGTATTTGTATTAATCCTTTTACATATCAACATAAAAACAGCTTATTAAAAACATCTGCTGATAAGCCCACAGTTCCTGAAAGTTATAATATTGAAAGTGCCTTATTGAGCAGAATATGATACAAATAAGAAAAAGAAAAACAGTCAGACATTATTGAATAATTCAGACACATACAACAATACTCTAATCCCAGCATTGGTCTAACTTGTTCAAATATGTAAAATAGCCTGTGTGTTTATACAGTATGTTTCCTAACAATGACCTCTTGTGGCCATGTGAGTACAAATCTATTGCAGGTATTTAACATTCATAGGTACCATCCACTTTGTACATACTGTAAGAACTAGTGCTGTCAATTAATACAAAGATGTATGTATGTTTATCACAATAATAATCTGGGACTTTAACTGCAGGATTAGCTCATGTTTCATTTAAAAAGTAATATGCCTTTTATTTGAAGTTACTGGAATGACAGTACTTTAGTAAATGGGCAAATAGATATAGCTAGATCAGGAAATTGAACTTTCTTTGAGCATGCATACAAAGATAAAAACCGTATGAATATATTGTGGGTGTATAACATGTTCTCTGACAAGATGAAGCTCTTCCACTTCAACAAATTGCTGTTATCAGATAAAAAGCAGCTTTACCACTTCACCTTTTTTTCTCAAAGTGAACAACTCCTCCCTGAAACTTATCTTTGAAAGGATGTGCACTTTTTATATTTATGATCAGCGGCAGACAGAGTACAGAGGAAAGACATTTGTGTTTATGAGCATTAAAATTAAGATCCCTGCTTTCACAGCAATGTCATGCTCTCTTTTTATTAACCAGTAAAACAGATCTATACAGGATCAATACATTTAGAATATTAATCATCTGTGTGGCTTTGTAAGATGATATGTCTCTATTTAACACCATGGACTTGATTATCTCACTTGTTTCAGTCTTAAATCTGTATTGTCAATTTGCTTTGTATGTTTTAAATGTGGGCATGTCAATAAAGCTTATTTGAATTTGTCTTGACTCAGCGTCAGAAAAAAACAAACATATCCTTATATCTTTGAGATGGATAGATAATGATCTGGTACAGTTGCTAGGACTACCTTTAGCACTTAAGAGGTGTGACGTATTGATGGTGTTTTGTTTTATCCTTTACGCTATTGCCATTTTCCCAGACATCATATTTCAAACTCTTTTTTCTCTTTTTCTGTTGTCATATGTGTTATCATTATTTTGAGTTTACCCGTACAGGGTTAAGTATGGATACACTGTTGGAAAATACAAGAGAGATGATACAAATTATGTACACAGGTTTAGAAGCTCTACAAGGTGCATTTTTGAGAAGTGATTGGAGAACTATGTGTAAAGGAGAGTTGTTACAACACAGAAAACACCAGAATTTCAACTACGAACATTAATATAATTTCACTAACAGTTAATGGCCTAAACCACCCAATTTAAAAAGTGCTTATACTGTACAGATGAAACATCAAGGTGTGTGTGTGTGTGTGTGTGTGTGTGTGTGTGTGTGTGTGTGTGTGTGTGTGTGTGTGTGTGTGTGTGTTATAATCGCGTTTTTTTTACCAAGTTGTCATAACAGTTCTGACTTCAATTTCAGAGTTATGAGATTCTAAGGGTCATCTAATTAACACCAGATGTAACATATTCAATCAATACATATAGTTTTGATCATAAACAGCTGAACAAATTAGTCTTTCTCACGCAACCATTTATGTTGAGATACATATGTAAACCACAGATATTTGGGGTAACAACTAAAGTTCTTCTTTAACTGACACTTATGTTGGTTTGCCAAATCAAATGCATGGATTGGTTTGAGTGACAGAGGGGAAGCAACCTGGAAATGGGTGGATGGATCTCCACTGAATCTGAAGTAAGGTTTTACTTTGGTTTAAATGCAGACACTGGTTTATGTTTTGAATTTTCTAACTTAATTTACACTGTGAAGGCATAAAGTCACATGTTTCTGTAATGGGAGTCAACACTACACACAGGATGCATTTAATTAAAGGAAATGTTCACATTTGATAGAACTAGATCACGCAATGGCAACTTTCTTTTGGCACGCATACCAAGATAAACACCTAAAAAAAATACTGTGCGTGTACTGAATGTGATTTGACAAGATAATGCTCGTGCATTTCAACCAATTGGTGTCATCAGATAAAAAAGTGACTCTACCACATCCTATTATCTTTTCAATGTGAATAACTCTAAATGTTATATGTAAATTATCAGCAGCAGACAGAATGCTTCAGAGGAAAGAAATTACAATAAGTGAAATGCACACAGCTGATTTGGACTCTTTTGTTATTGGCTTTATAAAGTTTCAATTGTATTTTGTGAATTTATAGTTTTTTTTCAAGATTCAAGGCTTTTATTGTCATTCCTACATAGCTACAGTGTAGTTATGACAATGAAAATCTTAGGTCCCAGGCTCCTCCATCAGTGCAACACAATAACACAGATAAAATAGTGCAAGTAAATACAATCAAATAGAAGTAGTGCCATAAGAGTTTATAAACAAGTGATACATCATTTATGAGTTGCAAACTGGTGAATGTTATGGATGTTCTTCGTTCAGGTGTTTAACAGTCTCATGGTCTGTGGGATCAAACTGTCCCTGAGTCTGGTGGTTTTAGTCCGGGTGCTGCGGTACCGCCTGCCAGACGGCAGCAGACTGAACAGTTTGTGGCTGGGGTGATGGGGGTCTTTTATAATCCTGAGGGATTTCTTCCTGAGCCGCTGGGAGTAAAGGTCCTCCATGGATGGCAGCTCCGTCCTGGTGATGTTCCGTGCAGTTTTCACCACCCTCTGTAAAGCCTTACGATTGAGGGCGGTGCAGCTGCCGTACCAGGCCGTGATGCAGCCAGTCAGGATACTCTCTATGGTGCACCTGTAGAAGTTGCAGAGTATCCTGGAGTCCAAGTTGAACCTCCTCAGCCTGCGGAGGAAGAAGAGCCGGTATCGAGCTTTCTTGGTGATGGTGTTAGTGTGAAGAGTCCATGTCAGGTCCTCAGTGATGTGGACATAGAGGCACATGAAGCTGCTGATTTCTTTCCGATAGTTTATTTGTGTATTTATGTAATCATGAACAAATAAAAATCTTTTGAAATGTTGAAATCCGGATGTTACATTTATCCTTTGTCTACCTGTTCATAAATAAAACCGGTCAAAAGTAATGAATCATGAACTGCCAATATTATTTACCTTTATGGTTAAGTTTATGTATGTCTATTTAATTCGATGGCATACTCTGCCACACTCGAAGAGAGAGTAGTCTTCTGGAGGCGTCTTTAACCCGTACAGGATGGTCGAACACCCTCCACATCTCAGCTGAGAACCCCTGATACGATTCCAAAGTGGGAACCTTCTTCCCCGAAAGGCTGACACCTACTCCAAAGTGATTCCCTGAGGAGACCCATGAGGAAAGCAATCTTAGCCTTAAGACTGACACAATCCCACATCAGCGTCATACCGTTCAGGAGCGTGGACCCATGGCTCCCTGACAGGTTATGAAATCATGGCTTCCTGTACCGGAGTTCCCGGAGGGGAACAGGCAGACTGCCTTTAATGACTGAGGGCTGGTAAGCTTTGCTGAAAGATCCCACAGACTTTCACATTACATCACCTGTTAGACGCTTTTATCCAAAGCCACTTACATACATTCAATACTGTGGGCAATCCCCACTGAGCTGAAGTGTCTAACCCAGGGAAACAACGAGATGCTGACTGCAGCACTGGAACCAGCTCTCCCCTGATCCGAAGTTTAGTGCACTATCCCACTGCTCCACAGCCTCCTCTAGTGATATTTCACATAGTGGCTGGCTGTGCTGACCGAGGAGAACTCCCTGGGCAGTGACTGTGATAAGAACAAAGACTGATAAAAACAAAGCACACCAAGCACAAATCATTTATACTGAGAAAAGAAATATAAAACACACTCATACCATAAAGACATGAGTCATGGAGGAGGAAAAGTGACAAATCATCATTGTCTAAATTAACTTTTATATTATTTTCTTTGCTGGATATTTCCAGGAGGGAATATGAAAGGTAAAGTTTGATTTAGAAATACCTGCATTCTTATTCCCAATGAAGAATATTTCAGACTCAACTTATATAAGTGTTCATGTAATTACTATTTTTAAGGTCTGCAACTTAAAATATTCAGTGGTGGATGTTTTTTGTGGAAGGTAATTTTGGCAGCAGACAAACTTCAACATTAAAATGATATGGCATGTATTTGTTTTAAATAAAAACAGAGCAATTATATTGTATACCTCTAAAGAGCCTTTATATATACATGGAGGTCTGGAGAGAGAGAGAATGTCTGTAACTTTAATATGGTGTGTCTGATAATCATCTGGAAGATTGTCATAGAAACTTCTTTCAGCAAATCTTAGATGAGTCACTTCCTCAGAAGGATAACATATTTAGAAATTGAAACCCTCAACCTCGGTCACATGTGCTGCAGTCCCTGCTTCAGAGCTGACCTAAAGACAAAAGTTGTCATTTTTTAAAAGCAATGGAGGAAATCAATGACGATGTTGAAACTGTAAAATCCCTAACCCCAAGATCAGCAACAAGACAAGAAGGTAAGTGTCAGTCAGACGGAGTGAGCTGTGGATTATGGATGTATTATACTCCCTGGTCTTCTCTGTGTTCAGGTCCCAGGAGATTTCCCAGAGCGTCTGTTCTCGGTTTTAGGCTGCTGAGTGTTTTCCCGCTGGCTGTTCTCATCGGACTCACAGTCTGCTGTTAGTCTGTTTTATAAGTTAATGTCATTTTGAATTTGTAATTTTCAAAAGCACTTTCTGCCCTCTGCTTTTTACTTAAGTTTGTATCAGTATGAGGTATTTTCTGTTTAGAAAACGTGTCTCTTGATCATTTCAGGCCATTACTCAGAAGATGTTGCAGCTGCACATCTCTCCGCTGTCAAAGCAAACCTGACTGAGCGTCTCCAGGCCAGAGATCAGCTGATCAACCAGCTGAATGCCAACCTCACTGAAAAGACCAGAGAGGTGGACAGGCTCCTGAGTTTGATGGACAAGGGTGAGTGCTTCCTGTGGGGGTTTGCATAGGGCTCAGTATGTGTATGTAAGATATCAATTATCATAATATTTTTTACAAAATACCTCAATATTGAGAGTCTAACGCTGACAATGAATCCTTTCATAAAATAGCTACACAATTTTCATTAATGATAATAAATAATTAGTTTTTAATGACTTAGTTGTGAGTGATTTAATTTATAGTTTGTTTTATTTTTCTTCATCCACCATACTGTATTTATATTTCTCTGTAAACTATGCTTATGGCCATTTTCCTTGTCTAAATCAATTTTAGTATAAGCAATAGGAAGAAGAACTTAGAGGTAGTTTGTTCCAGATATTTGCAGCATAATAATAATAAAGGATAACAAGGTTTCAATCCAATTTAGAACTGTTGCCGAAAGTCAGACCCAGTTTTCCAGTCGGTCTAGTAACTAACACCGAGATGTTGCCACTGTCTGTGTTTAAGTGGATGTCATTGAAGACTTTAACAAGATCAGTATCAGTGCTGTGGTGCCTGACTAGATCACATCGAAACAATTATTTAAATCCCAAACAAGAGAAGTAGTTGTCTGCAATGACATTTTTGATCTCTTTTCATCACTCTAAAAATGCTTAATACATATGTTTTTTCATTATTATTACAAAAGTGACATTTAATGCACTCAAGAGTTCCATATTCCAGCAGTTAAAGCAGTACATCAACAAGATCTTAAAACTTGTACCGCAGGATGGAGGAAGTTTGGTAGTTCCTTTTATCTCTTCTTTACTGAGAAAGCTTCTTGGGAACAAAGCAGAGACAACTGCACAGCCAGAGGAGCAGATCTGGTGATCGTAGACAGTGAGGAAGAACAGGTAATGTGTGCTGCTTGTGATTGTATAACTCCTGCTTTTATAAATCAATGTTTTTATTGTACATATACTAGCAAATGTGTCTATCAGCTATAATGATTACTTCACAACAATGGTGTTAATTATATATTTCTGAGCTAGTAAAAAGAGAAAAGTTATCTGAATGTTGATGTCCATCCCAGTAAACTGCATTTTGTACATTTGAACAGGAATTCATTTCTCATATGAGCAAGGGAAGCACTTGGATTGGTTTGAGTGACAGAGAAAAGGAGGGGACCTGGAAATGGGTGGATGGATCTCCACTGAATCTGGCGTAAGGCTGTAATTGGTTTTAAATACAGACGCTGGTTTATGTTGTGATCTTTCTAAATGTTTCACATGTTTCTGTAATGGGAGTTAACAGAACACACAGGATGCATTTAAACGTAGGGTGTCTGCCCCTTTCACCAGAGACTCATTTGGGTTTTAAGAAAAGAACATGGCTGTGTTACTTATCGTTATTTGTATTTGATGTCCAATCTTTTAGTTCATCTTGTTTTCCTGTACTACCTGTTAGGTTTTGGGACGAAACACAGCCTGATAACAAGGGCGAAGAGCACTGTGTAGAAATAGCTCCTGATTTCGACAACAAGTGGAACGACCAGCCCTGTGAGGACGATCTGCATTGGATCTGTGAGATGTAAGCTTAACATTGGTGTCTGTTTGGATACTAAACATGCAATCATGCTTTCACAATTTAGTTTATATTGAGTTATTTAAAACTATACAAAATGTCTGATTTCATGAATAAGAATGACTTTGCTCAAATTGATAAATCACATGTATTTAGTGTTTTTGTTTAGGATTAATATCAGTAATAAATAAGTAGTCATTTAATTCGTTTTTGCCAACTTTTGTTTGCCTCAATTAAATTAGTATTTGTATTAATCCTTTTACCAATCAACAATACAAAAATACTCTAGTCCCAGCATTGGTCTAACTTGTTCAAATATGTAAAATAGCCTGTGTGTTTATACAGTATGTTTCCTAACAATGACCTCTTGTGGCCATGTGAGTACAAATCTATTGCAGGTATTTAACATTCATAGGTACCAACCACTTTGTACATACTGTAAGAACTAGTGCTGTCAATTAATACAAAGATTTATGTATGTTTATCACAATAATAATCTGGGACTTTAACTGCAGGATTAGCTCATGTTTCATTTAAAAAGTAATATGCCTTTTATTTGAAGTTAATTACAGTACTTTAGCAAATGGGCAAATTAGATTTAGCTAGATCAGGAAATGGAACGAAAAAGCAGCTTTACCACTTCACCTTTTTTTCTCAAAGTGAGAACGTTATCTTTGAAATAATGTGCACTTTTTATATTTATGATCAGCGGCAGACAGAGTTCATAGGAAAAACATTTGTGTTTATCAGCATTTATAATTAAGATCCCTGCTTTCACACCAATGTCATGCTCTCTTTTTATTAACCAGTAAAACAGATCTATACAGGATCAATACATTTAGAATATTAATCATCTGTATGGCTTTGTAAGATTATATGTCTCTATTTAACACAATGGACTTGATTATCTCACTTGTTTCAGTCTTACTTCTGTATTGTCAATGTGCTTTGGCAATAGTGTGTTTTAAATATAGGCATGTCAATAAAGCTTATTTGAATTTGTCTTGATTCTCAGCGTGAGAAAAAAAAAACCATGTCCTTATATATTTGAGATAGATGTATAGATAATGATCTGGTACAGTTGCTAGGACTACCTTTAGCATGCAAGAGGTGTGACGTATTGATGGTGTTTTGTTTTGTTTTATCCTTTACGCTACTGCCATTTTCCCAGACATCAGACATCATATTTCCAACTATCTAGATGAAAATATTTTATAGGGCTGTTTTTAAGACCTTGCAGCTCCGGGTCTTAGCAGACCCTAGGATCCATGCTCAGTTCCATGCATGGAAAACGTTGGACAGCTACCTTTGGTGCTTGGTAACACAAATGGAAGTCGCACTCTTTTTTCTCTTTTTCTGTTGTTATAGGTGTTATCATTATTTTGAGTTTACCCGTACAGGGTTAAGTATGAATATGTCGCCAGTAGGGATGGGATTTTTGTATGTCAAATGATGATGCGTTATATTGTCTGTGTGTATATGTATTTTAAGCAGAAGTGGGGACAAATGTGTGTTTCCATTCATAAAAAGGGTTAGCTGTCAGGTGGGCGGAGTATGTGTGTTGTCGCAGCTGGTGTGAATGAGCTGGATGAGGGCAGCGTGATTGGCTGCTGCCTGCCCAGCCTTCCAGGGAGCCACGTGGATTGGCCGATGGTCGGTTAAAGTGAGGACCCGGGACATTTACCGGGAGAGCCGGGAGAACGGAAAAGGTGAAGCTACGAGGCGAAGAGGGAACGGGAAGCAAGGCTCTGGACGGATCGACGAGGAAGCGACCGTGAGGCGAAGGTCCATTGTGGAAGTTCTGCTGAACTGCGATTTGCTATACGGCTGCCAGCCGCTGATCTACGGGTTGGTTGAAGGCAGCATTGCAACGATCCCAAGTTCCTGTTTATTGCAACGCACTCAAGTTCCTGTTTATTGCGCCTGAGTGCCAGTGCGCATCTGAGTCGGACGCGCTCCGAACTATTGGGAGACGCACGCCAAGTCTCCAGCTGCTGTCTTCCTACCAGATCCCTGGGCCGCTCAGTATTGGAACACTCTGCGCTTAAGGAAGGGTGAGAGAAATAACTTTTAACTCCTCTCGGTCTGAGGTGTTCCTGACCGAGAGCGGACCCATACTCATTTTAACTCGGGCCATGTCTCGGAAGGCTGTCACTGGTTAAATGAACAACGGGAGTACGGAGTGCAAATAGTGCCACTCGTTGTCATTTGCCCACCAGTACCAGTGACTGTTCCATTTGTACTCCTTAGCGGCCAGTGAGTGGGAGAGCATGTTCATTGTGTGATGTGTGTAGTGCTTTCTTTAAATATACGTGTCATGTGTGTAGTGACTCCCTGATAGAAGTGCCATGTGTTTGTGTTATTTGCATGTATTTGTGACCTTTTACTGTTAGTTGTACTATTGATAGTCCCTCCGACCAGCAGGGGGTGGGGTAGAGCAGTAACAGCCTGAATGACTGGGTGGTCTATAGGCACTGCATTACTTGGCCTTGATACATTTCCATGTGAGAAGCTTGGCTGATATGGTCCCTTACTGTTAACTTAATTTATAATAAAGATCATATTGTGTTACCTGATATCTGCCTGCTCCTCGTGTGTGTGGGTTAATTTGGGGATTAAAAGAACTGGGTGCCAGCAAGTGGGCCATTACATCGAGGGCTCACTCGCGACAAATACACCGTTGGAAAATACAAGGAAGGCGATACAAATTGTGTTCACAGGTTTAGAAGCTCTAAAAGGTGCATTGTTTAGATGTGATTGGAGAACTATGTGTAAAGGAGAGTTGTTACAACACAGAAAACACCAGAGTTTAAACTATGAAAATTAATATAATTTCACTAATAGTTAATGGCTTAAACCACCCAATCAAAAAAAAAAAGTGCTTATACAGATGAAACATCAAGGTGGAGATATTGTATTGATGCAAGAAACACGTGTGTGTGTCCTTATTTACACAACCAAGTTTTTACCAAGTAGTCATAAACAGTCTGAATTCAGACTTCAATTTCAGATTTATGAGATTCTAAGGGTCATCTAATTAACACCAGATGTAACATATTCAATCAATACATATAGTTTTGATCATAAACAGCTGAACAAATTAGTCTTTCTCACGCAACATTGTTCATGTTGAGATACATATGTAAACCACAGATATTTGGGGTAATTGCTAAAGTTCTTCTTTAACTGACACTTATGTTGGTTTGCCAAATCAAATGCATGGATTGGTTTGAGTGACAGAGGGGAAGCAACCTGGAAATGGGTGGATGGATCTCCACTGAATCTGAAGTAAGGTTTTACTTTGGTTTAAATGCAGACACTGGTTTATGTTTTGAATTTTCTAACTTAATTTACACTGTGAAGGCATAAAGTCACATGTTTCTGTAATGAGAGTCAACACTACACACAGGATGCATTTAATTAAAAATAAATGTTCAAATTTGATATAACTAGATCACGCAATGGCAACTTTTTTTGATATGCATACCAAGATAAACACCAAAAAAAAAAAGATACTGTGGGTGTACTGAATGTGATTTGACAAGATAACGCTCTTGCATTTCAACCAATTGGTGTCATCAGATAAAAAAGGGACTCTACCACATCCTATTTTTTTCAATGTGAATAACTCTCAATGTTATATGTACATGATCAGCAGCAGACAATGCTTCAGAGGAAAGAAATTACAATAAGTGAAATGCACAGAGCTGATTTGGACTCTTTCCTTATTGGCTTTATAAAGTTTCAATTGTATTTTATGAATTTATATATTTTTTTCAAGATTCAAGACTTTTATTGTCATTCCTACATAGCTACAGTGTAGTTATGACAATGAAAATCTTAGGTCCCAGGCTCCTCCAACAGTGCAATACAATAACACAGATAAAATAGTGCAAGTAAATACAATCAAATAGAAGTAGTGCCATAAGAGTCTTTAAGCAATAGCTCACGACAGGCCGTGGCTTCGAGTCGGGCCGAACCACGCCCCTTAGCTGTGATATAATGAGCATATATCACGGCCTGAAGTGAGCTATTGCTTTTATAAAACGGTTACCAAGTGTGGCAATATGAAAGAAAAATACACACTCTAATTTAAATAGTTTTTATTAGTAAATAATGATGTTCAAAATGAAATAGTCCCTCCGTTGCCTTCTGCACAAAACATAGTGCAAGGTGGTTGCTATGCAACAACACTAACAGCAAGCGAACATATTAGACTGAGAGCGTTGATCCATTATTTGGCTGTTTATTTACATTAATATGTATGTTGCTGTTTATTGTGCATCCACTGAAAAACTGTCCAGCATCAGTAGCATGGCTTACGTGGTCACTTGTATAGGTTGAGGTTGTTCGAGGCTGTTGCTTGGCGTGGCGAGAATATTGCTCCACTTTCTCCGGTCCCCGAGATTGGGCTTCCAGTAGCTCTGGAGAGAGCTTTCGCACCTGTGGCCACTAACGGTCATCATTTCTCTGCTTTGTTTCAAGACCCGCATCAGAAAGCTTTGAGTGGTGCTACTTTTCCAGTTGGTCTACCTGCTCTTCACGTAGCTCTGCATGTCGTAGTTTAGGTGCTTTTTTCTCTGGAGATAGGCACTGCTCAATCCACTCCTCAATACTATAGTAAGACCCCCCCGGAGGTCGAAGTTAATCTTAAATGTTTCCATTTTATGCTTTGTAAGTTTGTTTCGTAACGGAAGAAATTTAAATATATTTCTAAAACTGACGAGTCAAATCAAGCAATCTGATTGGTCGATAGCGTTTTTGTGGACCTCTTTGATTACAGATTTGAAAATATCGTTGCTTGCTTTAAAAGTAGCACAATTCATTATGTTAAACCTTCAAAGTATCTAGATATCCCTGCCCTAATGCCAAAGGAACTGCACACTGAATATGTTTTGGCGTTTGATGTCTATGTCTGGACCGCTGCGTCAAAAAGGAGGGCTTCTGCCCCGTTACTTCTCCGCTGCTTTCTTGTTCCAGTATAACGGTATACTGTTTTTCTCAGACGCGGAGGGATACTGACTTGTTGTGAAAAGTAATTTACAATTCTACCCGTGGTATACGCTCAGTATATCACGGCTAAGAACCAATCAGATTGCTTGATTTGACTTGTCCGTTTTATAAACAAGTGATACATCATTTGTGAGTTGCAAACTGGTGAATGTTATGGATGTTCTTCGTTCAGGTGTTTAATAGTCTTATGGCCTGTGGGATTAAACTCTTTCTGAGTCTGGTGGTTTTAGTCCGGATGCTGCGGTAACGCCTGCCAGACGGCAGCAGACTGAACAGTTTGTGGCTGGGCTGATGGGGGGGGGGGGGGGTCTTTTATAATCCTGAGGGCTTTCTTCCTGAGCTGCTGGGAGTAAAGGTCCTCCATGGATGGCAGCTCCGTCCTGGTGATGTTCTGTGCAGTTTTCACCACCCTCTGTAAAGCCTTACGTTTGAGGGCGGTGCAGCTGCCGTACCAGGCCGTGATGCAGCCAGTCAGGGTGCTCTCTATGGTGCACCTGTAGAAGTTGCAGAGTATCCTGAAGTCCAAGTTGAACCTCCTCAGCCTGCGGAGGAAGAAGAGCCGGTATCGAGCTTTCTTGGTGATGGTGTTAGTGTGAAGAGTCCATGTCAGGTACTCACTGATGTGGACATAGAGGCACCTGAAGCTGCTGATTTTTTTCCGATAGTTTATTTTTGTATTTATGGAATCATGAACAAATTCAAATCTTTTGAAATGTTGTCGAAATCCGGATGTTACATTTATCCTTTGTCTGCCTGTTCCATAAATAAAACCTTTGAAAAGTAATGAATCATGAACTGCCAATATTATTTACCTTTATGGTTAAGTTTATGTATGTCTATTTAACAGAATAGATTTCATAGGCAGTCAGTCCTAAACTGTCTGTAATTCTTTTAACTCAGCAAAAGACTCAGGTATCCACCTAGACATTCGGGAAGGAGCAGTGAGAGCTGTCAAGGTGTCGACTTGGCCTCCAAATTCCCCAGATCTCAATCCAGTTGAGCATCTGTGGGATGTGCTGGATAAACAAGTTTGATCCCTGGAGGCATGGAACAGGAATGAAAGGATCTGCTGCTAACCTCTTGGTGCTAGACACCACAGGAAGCACAGGGATGGCTGCGCTGTCTCTCTTACTCCTCGAGACGATTTTCCGCATGAATGGCTGAGGAAATCGGATCATCAAGATTGTAAGGTTCAGGTTTGACACACCAGTTCATCCTTAGTTACCTCATGTAAGTCTTTGGTGAAACTAGCCTAAAGGGTTTCCTCATTCAATCCACTCTCCTTTCGACATTGTGTGGAATTCGATGGCACACTCGAAGAGAGAGTAGTCTTCTGGAGGCGTCTTTAACCCGTACAGGATGGTCGAACACCCTCCACATCTCAGCTGAGAACCCCTGATACGATTCCAAAGTGGGAACCTTCTTCCCCGAAAGGCTGACACCTACTCCAAAGTGATTCCCCGAGGAGACCCATGAGAAAAGCAATCTTAGCCTTAAGACTGACACAATCCCACATCAGCGTCATACCGTTCAGGAGCGTGGACCCATGGCTCCCTGACAGGTTGTGAAATCATGGCTTCCTGTACCGGAGTTCCCGGAGGGGAACAGGCAGACTGCCTTTAATGACTGAGGGCTGGTAAGCTTTGCTGAAAGATCCCACCAACTTTCACATTACATCACCTGTTAGACGCTTTTATCCAAAGCCACTTACATACATTCAATACTGTGGGCAATCCCCACTGAGCTGAAGTGTCTCACCCAGGGAAACAACGAGATGCTGACTGCAGCACTGGAACCAGCTCTCCCCTGATCCGAAGTTTAGTGCACTATCCCACTGCTCCACAGCCTCCTCTAGTGATATTTCACATAGTGGCTGGCTGTGCTGACCGAGGAGAACTCCCTGGGCAGTGACTGTGATAAGAACAAAGACTGATAAAAACAAAGCACACCAAGCACAAATCATTTATACTGAGAAAAGAAATATAAAACACACTCATACCATAAAGACATGAGTCATGGAGGAGGAAAAGTGACAAATCATCATTGTCTAAATTAACTTTTATATTATTTTCTTTGCTGGATATTTCCAGGAGGGAATATGAAAGGTAAAGTTTGATTTAGAAATACCTGCATTCTTATTCCCAATGAAGAATATTTCAGACTTAACTTATATAAGTGTTCATGTAATTACTATTTTTAAGGTCTGTAACTTAAAATATTCAGTGGTGGATGTTTTCTGTGGAAGGTAATTTTGGCAGCAGACAAACTTCAACATTAAAATGATATGGCATGTATTTGTTTTAAATAAAAACAGAGCAATTATATTGTATACCTCTAAAGAGCCTTTATATATACATGGAGGTCTGGAGAGAGAGAGAATGTCTGTAACTTTAATATGGTGTGTCTGATAATCATCTGGAAGATTGTCATAGAAACTTCTTTCAGCAAATCTTAGATGAGTCACTTCCTCAGAAGGATAACATATTTAGAAATTGAAACCCTCAACCTCGGTCACATGTGCTGCAGTCCCTGCTTCAGAGCTGACCTAAAGACAAAAGTTGTCATTTTTTAAAAGCAATGGAGGAAATCAATGACGATGTTGAAACTGTAAAATCCATAACCCCAAGATCAGCAACAAGACAAGAAGGTAAGTGTCAGTCAGACGGAGTGAGCTGTGGATTGTGGATGTATTATACTCCCTGGTCTTCTCTGTGTTCAGGTCCCAGGAGATTTCCCAGAGCGTCTGTTCTCGGTTTTAGGCTGCTGAGTGTTTTCCCGCTGGCTGTTCTCATCGGACTCACAGTCTGCTGTTAGTCTGTTTTATAAGTTAATGTCATTTTGAATTTGTAATTTTCAAAAGCACTTTCTGCCCTCTGCCTTTTACTTAAGTTTGTATCAGTATGAGGTATTTTCTGTTTAGAAAACGTGTCTCTTGATCATTTCAGGCCATTACTCAGAAGATGTTGCAGCTGCACATCTCTCCGCTGTCAAAGCAAACCTGACTGAGCGTCTCCAGGCCAGAGATCAGCTGATCAACCAGCTGAATGCCAACCTCACTGAAAAGACCAGAGAGGTGGACAGGCTCCTGAGTTTGATGGACAAGGGTGAGTGCTTCATGTGGGGGTTTGCATAGGGCTCAGTATGTGTATGTAAGATATCAATTATCATAATATTTTTTACAAAATACCTCAATATTGAGAGTCTAAGGCTGACTATTGATGCTTTCATAAAATAGTTACACACTTTTCATTAATGATAATAAATAATTAGTTTTGAATGACTTAGTTGTGAGTGATTTAATTTATAGTTTGTTTTATTTTTCTTCATCCACCATACTGTATTTATATTTCTCTGTAAACTATGCTTATGGCCATTTTCCTTGTCTAAATTACTTTTAGTATAAGCAATAGGAAGAAGAACTTAGAGGTAGTTTGTTCCAGATATTTGCAGCATAATAATAATAAATAATAATAATAATAATAATGCATGGGACTTTTATAGCGCTTTTCATGAAACTCAAAGACGCTTTCACAGAGAATTTAAGAAAACACAACAAAAAAAGACAAAGAAATACAAAAAGAGATAACGGATAACAAGGTTTCAAACCAATTTAGAACTGTTGCCGAAAGTCAGACCCAGTTTTCCAGTCGGTCTAGTAACTAACACCGAGATGTTTCCACTGTCTGTGTTTAAGTGGATGTCATTGAAGACTTTACCAAGATCAGTATCAGTGCTGTGGTGCCTGACTAGATCACATCGAAACAGTTATTTAAATCCCAAACAAGAGAAGTAGTTGTCTGCAATGACATTTGTGATCTCTTTTGATCGCTCTAAAAATGCTTAATACATATGTTTTTTCATTATTATTACAAAAGTGACATTTAATGCACTCAAGAGTTCCATATTCCAGCTGTTAAAGCAGTAAATCAACAAGATCTTACAACTTTTACAGATAAAACGTGTCATGAAGGATGGAGGAAGTCTGGTTGTTCCTTTTATCTCCTCTCTACTGAGAAAGCTTCTTGGGAACAAAGCAGAGACAACTGCAAAGCCAGAGGAGCAGATCTGGTGATCGTAGACAGTGAGGAAGAACAGGTAATGTGTGCTGCTTGTGATTGTATAACTCCTGCTTTTATCAATCAATGTTTTTATTGTACATATACTAGCAAATGTGTCTATCAGCTATAATGATTACTTCACAACAATGGTGTTAATTATATATTTCTGAGCTAGTAAAAAGAGAAAAGTTATCTGAATGTTGATGTCCATCCCAGTAAACTGCATTTTGTACATTTGAACAGGAATTCATTTCTCATATGAGCAAGGGAAGCACTTGGATTGGTTTGAGTGACAGAGAAAAGGAAGGGACCTGGAAATGGGTGGATGGATCTCCACTGAATCTGACGTAAGGCTTTACTTTGTTTTTAAATACAGACGCTGGTTTATGTTGTGACCTTTCTAAATGTTTCAGATGTTTCTGTAATGGGAGTTAACAGAACACACAGGATGCATTTAAACGTAGGGTGTCTGCCCCTTTCACCAGAGACTCATTTGGGTTTTAAGAAAAGAACATGGCTGTGTTACTTATAGTTATTTGTATTTGATGTCCATCTTTTAATTTATTTTGTTTTCCTGTAATACCTTTTAGGATTTGGGCTGAAGGAGAGCCTAATAGTGGAGGAGGGGATCCAGAGGTGGGTGAAGAGGACTGTGTAAACATCTATCCTAACACCAAAAGGTGGAACGACCTGTCCTGTAAGACCGATCTGCATTGGATCTGTGAGAAACATTAACATTGGTGTCTGTTTGGATACTAAACATGCAATCTTTACAATTTATTTTATATTGAGTTATTTAAAACTATTAAAAATGCCTGATTTCATGAATAAGAATTGTGTTTCTTGATTAGATAAATCCCTATTCATTTGTTTTTTAGGTTGTTTTTCAGATTAATATCAGTAATAAATAAAAAGACATTTAATTTTTTTTTGCCAACTTTTGTTTGCCTCAATTAAATTAGTATTTGTATTAATCCTTTTACCAATCAACATAAAAACAGCTTATTAAAAACATCTGCTGATAAGCCCACAGTTCCTGAAAGTTATAATATTGAAGGTGCCTTATTGAGCAGAATATGATACAAATATAAAAAATAAAAACTGTCAAACATTATTGAATAATTCAGACACATACAACAATACTCTTGTGTCAACATTGGTCTAACTTGTTCAAATATGTAAAATAGCCTGTGTGTTTATACAGTATGTTTCCTAACAATGACCTCTTGTGGCCATGTGAGTACAAATCTATTGAAGGTATTTAACATTCATAGGTACCATCCACTTTGTACATACTGTAAGAACTAGTGCTGTCAATTAATACAAAGATGTATGTATGTTTATCAAAATAATAATCTGGGACTTTAACTGCAGGATTAGCTCATGTTTCATTTGAAAAGTAAACTGCCTTTTATTTGAAGTTACTGGAATGACAGTACTTTAGTAAATGGGCAAATTAGATTTAGCTAGATCAGGAAATATAACTTTCTTTGAGCATGCATACAAAGATAAAAACCGTATGAATATATTGTGGGTGTATAACATGTTCTCTGACAAGATGAAGCTCTTCCACTTCAACAAATTGCTGTTATCAGATAAAAAGCAGCTTTACCACTTCCCCTTTTTTTCTCAAAGTGAACAACTCCTCCCTGAAAGATGTGAACTTGTTATGTTTATGATCAGCGGCAGACAGAGTACTTCAGAGGAAAGACATTTGTGTTTATGAGCATTTAAAATTAAGATCCCTGCTTTCACAACAATGTCATGCTCTCTTTTTATTAACCAGTAAAACAGATCTATACAGGATCAATACATTTAGAATATTAATCATCTTTATGGCTTTGTAAGATGATATGTCTGTATTTAACACCATGGACTTGATTATCTCACTTGTTTCAGTCTTAAATCTGTATTGTCAATTTGCTTTGTATGTTTTAAATGTGGGCATGTCAATAAAGCTTATTTGAATTTGTCTTGACTCAGCGTCAGAAAAAAACAAACATATCCTTATATCTTTGAGATGGATAGATAATGATCTGGTACAGTTGCTAGGACTACCTTTAGCACTTAAGAGGTGTGACGTATTGATGGTGTTTTGTTTTATCCTTTACGCTATTGCCATTTTCCCAGACATCAGACATCATATTTCCAACTATCTAGAGGAAATTATTTTATACAGCTGTTTTTAAGACCTTGCAGCTCTGGGTCTTAGCAGACCCTAGGATCGATTTCGCACTCTTTTTTCTCTTTTTCTGTTGTCACATGTGTTATCATTGTTTTGAGTTTACCCATACAGCAGAGGTGTCAAACTCAATTTCATCAAGGGCCACATCAGCATTATGGTTGCACTCAAAGGGCCGGTTGTAACTTTAAGACTATATAAGAATACATATATAAATATTTAATATATATAAAATAATGTATTATATTACATGATTGCCTCTGCATTGGATTATTATCTAATAGGGTAATAACTTCAGAATTAACTACATCTGAAAGCAGAAGTCTACGGCAAATAATTGCAAGTCTCTTCAGTGAGAATGTCCCAAAATGATTTCAAAAGAAAAAACACATTATGAAAAAAAAATCAAAAAAAAAGAACAATTCTGAGGAAAAGGGATAATTCTAAGAAAACGGCACATTTAAAAAAAAAAAGTCAAGTTTTGAGAAAAAAAGGCATATCTGAGATGCATTGTGGGACATGTAGTTTATGGGGAACATGCTTCTGTAAATCGGCCTGTAACCGTATAATAAACGTATTATATTCTTTGCAAGCTCTTGTGGGGCCACAGAAAATGAAGTCACGGGCCGGATTTGGCCCCCGGGCCTTGAGTTTGACACCCCTGCCGTACAGGGTTAAGTATGGATACACTGTTGGAAAATACAAGAAAGGAGATACAAATGATGTACACAGGTTTAGAAGCTCTACAAGGTGCATTTTTGAGAAGTGATTGGAGAAATATGTGTAAAGGAGAGTTGTTACAACACAGAAAACACCAGAATTTCAACTATAAACATTAATATAATTTCACTAATAGTTAATGGCCTAAACCCCCCAATTAAAAAAGTGCTTATACTGTACAGATGAAACATCAAGGTGGAGATATTGTATTTATGCAAGAACACATCTGTCAAATGTGTGTGTGTGTGTGTGTGTGTGTGTGTGTGTGTGTGTGTGTGTGTGTGTGTTAGGGGTTTCACCAACTAATCGACTAGTCGACTAGTCGACTACCTTTACCACTAGTCGGCGCTGTGGGACCTAGTCGACTAGTCGTGGAAAAAAATGGAGGTAAACGAGGTGCTGCAAAATGCTACAAAACACGTCCGACATTCTTATGTATGGCAGTACTTCAACGAAGATGTAACCAACTCCACAGTGAAGTGTCAGTTGTGTACAGCTGTACTGAAGTACAATACAAATGCATCTGCTATGCGCAACCATCTGAAGATGAGACACCCGCTGCCGACAGCTAGCACTAGCAGTAATGCTAGCACCAGTGAGCAATGGACCGGCGTCAGCACTGAACAGAGGCAAACGAACAGCAAGAAAACAAGGGTCAACAGTGATGCGGATGATGAGCTACGGGATTACTGCCAGCGGACACCGCATATCCCCACAATGGATAATCCACTGGAGTGGTGGGCAGAAAACGTGCACCGCTTCCCCCGCTTTCGAGGAGCTACCTGGCTATTCCAGCCACAAGCACCCCGAGTGAGAGGGTTTTTTCCCTGGCAGGCAACACTGTCACCCGAAAGCGGTCAAGCCTCCTTCCCTCACATTTCGATGCGTTGGTGTTCAAACCAAACCAAAAATATGGAAAGGTGGACGTTATCGTGGAGGACAGCGAATAAAGTGTTGCGCACTGGATTTACGTGGCATTTATGTAAACAAGAGTTTTTTGCTGTCGATTTTGGTGAGTCCAGTTACTGTTTGTTATTTACTCAACCATGTAACACAAATTAAAATGCAGTGTTTAATGTTACTGTATGAGTTCCAATATAAAATACAGTTGTACACCTCTCTTTGTGTGTCTTTATTATGACGTAACGACTAGTCGACTAGTCGAGTACTATTTTGAAAAATGTGTCGACTAGTAAATATTGGTGTGTGCTTTATGGCCTGCAGCGGAGGGATACAGCTCATTTGTTGTGTTTTGGTCCCACAGTGTGTGTGTGTGTGTGTGTGTGTGTGTGTGTGTGTGTGTGTGTGTGTGTGTGTGTGTGTGTGTGTGTGTGTGTGTGTGTGTGTGTGTGTGTGTGTGTGTGTGTGTGTGTGTGTGTGTGTGTGTGTGTGTGTGTGTGTGTGTGTGTGTGTGTGTGTGTGTGTGTGTGTGTGTGTGTGTGTGTGTGTGTGTGAGAGAAACTTTTGTGTTTCTGCCCCTGCCATTCCTGCAGAAGGTAGCGACATTGTTGATACATTCAGGCACCGACACCTGTCTGCTCTCACATTCCCGCATTATGTTTTGCGGAAACCAATCTTTATTTTTTTCCCACTCTATGCCAGCTGCAAATTTGGGGCAAGACACAAGAAATAAAGCTTCGCCAGTTTGGGTCCTTATCACAACTGATCAAGATGGCCAAACGATTCTCTGCTCAGAGGGCCTTGCAAATTATTTTATAAAAGAGAGAACCATTTGATGATGATAAAGAGGAAGAGGTTTCAGAATTTGAGGATCACATTTAGCTTCAGCTAGTTACAAAAAAATGACAAGTAGCACTTTAATTCATTAATGTGATCTAACAAATGTAAAAGGGTGAATATTAACCATGCTGTTTATATAGCTTGTAATTGGGATGAAGTAAACATCTTTTGAGCATTTTAACATAAAATTGTTTGATTGTGTTGAATTGAAACCCAAAAAGGCAGCAGGTCCACCAGACCCACAAACACTGGCTGCGTAACAAACATATGAACACCACACAAGATTTAGGGGTTTTCCAGAAAATAAAGGCCCACTCTTGTCATAGTACACAGGAACAGAAATGAATGACATCCTGGGTTATGCTTCTTCCTACATCATACGCTTGTGACGATTAGTAATGCACAATCATGCATTTGTCCGAGCCACAGATTGAAACAGAGAACAAGCTCACCCTTGGCATCATGAGTTCACCCAGAGGACAGGTGCATACAATGCGGTTTATACGGAAAACAAATGTGTGGATCAAAAATACATGTGTATGCCATTAATAAGATCAGAACCAATTGGGAAAAGAACTACAGATCACCTTCTCTGATGACTTTTGGAAGGAGGCCCTGAGAGCCGTCAACTCATCCACCAGTTGTGCTACTTAGCCTAATACAATTTAAAGTTCTCCATAGACTACATTATAGCAAGGCTAAGCTCTCCAGGATTTATCCAGATAGATTGGATGACAGGTGTGATAGATGTTCCCAGGCCCCCTGCGACCTGACTCACATGTTCTGGTTGTGCCCTAAATTATCTAGCTTCTGGCAATCTTTCTTCGAATGTATTTCTGAAATTGTATGTCTAAAAATCTCTCCATCCCCTCATGTAGCTATTTTCGGTTGGCCCTCAGATGAAATCAAAATGACAAACACTCGAACCAATGTCATTGCCTTTACCTCCTTGATTGCTCGTAGGAAAATCCTTCTTTTGTGGAAATCTCCTTTACCTCCCTCTTTTAAAATGTGGCTGGGTGATACTATGTCTCTCCTAAAGTTGAAAAAAATTAAGTTTAGTCTCCGGGGTTCTTCAGATAAGTTTTACGCTCATTGGAGGCCACTGATCAGTTATGTAACCGTCTTCCCCCTGATATGGTGTAGGGATTCCACCTTTATCTGCCTATAATTCTGATATTATTACTCCCCTGTCCACCACACATGCAGACCGTGTGACATCCCTCGATATATGTGTTAGCATGTGTATGTGTACATGTATGTATGTATGTATGTATGTATGTATGTATGTATGTATGTATGCAGGTATGTGTATGTGTATATATTAGACCCTCCAGAAAAACGCGGGCAAAAATCCTTGATTATGCGATTAAAAATGCGGGGTTTTTATGTGACTTTATGCGGTGAAATTGCGGGAAGTTGCTAAATATGCGGGAAGTTGCGAAATATGCTAAATATGCGGGAAAAAAGAAGAACAATTTTTTTAAATATTGGGCTGTTTTATTTATTCTCTCTCACACACAACCTGCCACTAACGTTAAACCCCTTTACCATTCAATTAAACACATTCAATGTTTATTTAATGTAAAAGCAATTGGGCTATTTTAATCTCACACACACACCCCCCCCCCCCCCCCCCCACACACACACACACACACACACACATCCCCCCCCCCCCCCCCCCCACACACACACACACACTTCTCCGCTTCATTCTGTTTTCATTTCATTTACTCGTTCGTGATCTGACCAGCTTCAATCTTGTAGGCTACTCACTTCGTTTCTTGTAGCCCTCGAAAGGGTTTTGGAGGTTGAGGCTCACCGTCGATTTTCTCTTATGCTCCAACATACAGTTGCACGGGGTGCAGAATAGTTTCCCCCCACTTTTTGCCCGGTCTTTAGTAGAAATGTTCGTCGGTAAATGAGATGGATTAGATTTTTTCATCTTGGTGTTTTCTCTATCTTGTGAGCTCCACACGTTCACTCTAGTGTTGTTTACATTCTGTGACGCGCGAGCTGATGACGTCACGTCAAGACGAGTTAACTTTTTTTTCTTCTCAACTTTGTGGAAAAATGCGGGGATTATGCAGCCTTTTGATAAATATGCGGCCTTTTCAAAATCTGCGCCATTTTGCTGATTATGCGGTAAATTCTGCGATCGCAGAATCGCGTTTTTCTGGAGGGTCTAATATATGTGCATGTAAATGATTGTATTTATCATTTGGTATGTAATTGATGTACTGTTGCCTCAGTGCTCCGGGAGAGGGGTCTGTGGGATGGGTTGGGATGGGGCTGGGTCGAGGGAAAGTGGGTAAGGGTTATTTTTTAAAAATAAAAAAAACAATTCCTTATTTGCTGCAATGCACTCTTACACTTTTTTCATGTGAATACAAATATAAAAAAATAAAAAAAATACATATGTAAAACTTTTTTCTGTCTAAAACATTTATTTACATATGAAACGGAACACATCCCTCTGAACAACACAACCCTCTGATGCGTGTGTTGGTAGCTTGGCACGCTACTTCCCTGGAACCGTTGCTGCTTCCAGTGTTTCCTCCTGAAGTCTGTGATCACTACCCAGTCACCGGGCTTGAAGTGGTGTTGTGGCGCATCAGCTGGCATCGGCAGTACGGCTTTCCCCTGAGAGTGGATAGCTGAGAGGGAGACTGAAAGACTTATACAGTAGTTCAACAAAAGGTAACTTCAATTGTCTCAACTTTCACAAACTAACTACAATAATATTCTTTAAATCTGTGCCAGTTCGTCTTGTGCCTTGTGCCATCAAGAGAGCCAACAAAACTATTTGTAGCTGCTTTCACAATGATGACTATTCTCTTTTTATTAACCAGTAAAATAGATCTTTACAGGATCAGAATATTTTGAATATTATTCATCTTTATGGCTTTGTAAGATTATATGTCTCTATTCAACACAATGGACATGATTATCACACTTGTTTCAGTCTTAAATCTGTATTGTCAATGTGCTTTGGCAATAGTATATGTTTTTAATATGGTCATATCAATAAAGTTAGTATTTCCTGATATTCTTCTTCTTTTTTTTAGATATATAATGATTTGTGATTTCCTCAAAAAGATAAAGCATTTCAAAAATCAAACCACTCTTTTTCCGGTCACATACTTCAGGACGCTTGCTGCAGAGCTGACCTTCTAGGAAAGAGTTGGCAGTCCCATGAGCAATGGAGGAAATCTATGCCAATATTGACGATATCAAAACCCTAAGCTCAAGATCATCAACAATACAAGAAGGTAAGAGTGTCAGTCAGAGTGCACTGTGGATTTTGGATTTACTGTATTACTCACTGGTCTTCTCTGTGTTCAGGTCCCAGGAGATTTCTCAGAGCGTCTGTTCTTGGTCTGGGGCTGCTGAGTATTTTCCTGCTGGCTGGACTCATCGGCCTCGCTGTCCACTGTGAGTCTGTCTTTTCATACATTTAATAAGTTCATTTTGAACGTGTGATTTTCAAGAGCAATATTCTTTTCTGAAAGATGCACATTTGACCAAAACATCTATCGTTGTTCTACTTTTCTCCTAGGGCCAAATTAGGAAAACATTTACTTTGGTTTGTGTCAGTATGATTGCATCAGTTCATTTAAGAAACATCTATTTTCATTCCAGACCATAACTCAGTAGGTGGTGCAGCTGCAGATCTCTCCGCTGTCAAAGCAAACCTGACTGAGCGTCTCCAGGCCAGCCATCAGCTGATCAACCAGCTGAAGGCCAACCTCACAGAAAAGACCAGAGAGGTGGAGTTATTGAGTGAGTGCTTCATGTGGGGGGGTTTGTATAGGGCTCGGTGTATGTGAGATATCAATTATCATAATATTTTTTACAAAATACCCCGATATTGATATTCTAAGGCTGACTATTGATGCTTTCATAAAATAGTTACAGAATGACACTTTTCATTAATGATAATCAAGAATTTGTTTTTAATGACTCAGTTGTGAGTGATTTAATTTATAGTTTGTTTTACTTTTCTTCCCCCATCATATTTATAATTATTTTTTTAATATAAGCAATAGGAAGAAGAACTTAGAGATGGTTTGTTCCAGATATTTGCAGCTTAATAATAATAAAGGATAACAAGGTTTCAAACCAATTTAGAACTGTTGCCGAAAGTCAGACCCAGTTTTCCAGTCGGTCTAGTAACTAACACCGAGATGTTTCCACTGTCTGTGTTTAACTCTTTTGATCCCTCTAAAAATGCTTAATAAATATGTTTTTTCATTATTATTACAAAAGTGACATATAATGCACTCAAGAGTTCCATATTCCAGCAGTTAAAGCAGTACATCAACAAGATCTTAAAACTTGTACCGCAGGATGGAGGATGTTTGGTAGTTCCTTTTATCTCCTCTCTACTGAGAAAACTTCTTGGGAACAAAGCAGACAGCACTGCAAAGCCAGAGGAGCAGATCTGGTGATCGTAGACAGTTATGGAGAACAGGTAATGTGTGCTGCTTGTGATTGTATAACTCCTGCTTTTATCAATCAATGTTTTTATTGTACATATACTAGCAAATGTGTCTATCAGCTATAATGATTACTTCACAACAATGGTGTTAATTACATATTTCTGAGCTAGTAAAAAGGGAAAAGTTATCTGAATGTTGATGTCCATCCCAGTAAACTACATTTTTAATATGTGAACAGATTTTCCTCGAATCGATGATCAGCGAAAGAGAGATCATCTCTGGCATGATCAATTTTGCCACTTGGATTGGTTTCAGTGACACAGAAGAGAAGGGGACCTGGAAATGGGTGGATGAATCTTCACTGAATTTGAATCTGAAGTAAGGCTTTAATTGGTTTTAAATACAGACGCTGGTTTATGTTGTGACCTTTCTAAATGTTTCACATGTTTCTCTAATGGGAGTTAACAGAACACACAGGATGCATTTATACGTAGGGTGTCTGCCCCTTTCACCAGAAGACTCATTTGGGTTTTAAGAAAAGAACATGGCTGTGTTACTTATAGTTATTTGTATTTGATGTCCATCTTTTAGTTCATCTTGTTTTCCTGTACTACCTGTTAGGCTTTGGAGCCCAGGACAGCCTGATAATGGAGAGGAGTGTGTTTATATCTTTTCCTACAACGAGTGGAACTCCCAGTCCTGTGAGGAGGATCTGCATTGGATCTGTGAGAAACATTAACATTGGTGTCTGTTTGGATACTAAACATGCAATCATGCTTTCACAATTTAGTTTATATTGAGTTATTTAAAACTATACAAAATGCCTGATTTCATGAATAAGAATGACTTTGCTCAAATTGATAAATCACATGTATTTAGTGTTTTTGTTTAGGATTAATATCAGTAATAAATAAATAGTCATTTAATTAGTTTTTGCCAACTTTTGTTTGCCTCAATTAAATTAGTATTTGTATTAATCCTTTTACATATCAACATAAAAACAGCTTATTAAAAACATCTGCTGATAAGCCCACAGTTCCTGAAAGTTATAATATTGAAAGTGCCTTATTGAGCAGAATATGATAAAAATAAGAAAAATAAAAACAGTCAGACATTATTGAATAATTCAGACACATACAACAATACTCTAATCCCAGCATTGGTCTAACTTGTTCAAATATGTAAAATAGCCTGTGTGTTTATACAGTATGTTTCCTAACAATGACCTCTTGTGGCCATGTGAGTACAAATCTATTGCAGGTATTTAACATTCATAGGTACCATCCACTTTGTACATACTGTAAGAACTAGTGCTGTCAATTAATACAAAGATGTATGTATGTTTATCAAAATAATAATCTGGGACTTTAACTGCAGGATTAGCTCATGATTCATTTGAAAAGTAAACTGCCTTTTATTTGAAGTTACTGGAATGACAGTACTTTAGTAAATGGGCAAATAGATATAGCTAGATCAGGAAATTGAACTTTCTTTGAGCATGCATACAAAGATAAAAACTGTAAAAGTATATTGTGGGTGTATAACATGTTCTCTGACAAGATGAAGCTCTTCCACTTCAACAAATTGCTGTTATCAGATAAAAAGCAGCTTTACCACTTCACCTTTTTTTATCAAAGTGAACAACTCCTCCCTGAAAGATGTGAACTTGTTATGTTTATGATCAGCGGCAGACAGAGTACTTCAGAGGAAAGACATTTGTGTTTATGAGCATTTCAAATTAAGATCCCTGCTTTCACAACAATGTCATGCTCTCTTTTTATTAACCAGTAAAACAGATCTATACAGGATCAATACATTTAGAATATTAATCATCTGTACGGCTTTGTAAGATTATATGTCTCTATTTAACACCATGGACTTGATTATCTCACTTGTTTCAGTCTTAAATCTGTATTGTCAATTTGCTTTGTATGTTTTAAATGTGGGCATGTCAATAAAGCTTATTTGAATTTGTCTTGACTCAGCGTCAGAAAAAAACAAACATATCCTTATATCTTTGAGATGGATAGATAATGATCTGGTACAGTTGCTAGGACTACCTTTAGCACTTAAGAGGTGTGACGTATTGATGGTGTTTTGTGTTATCCTTTACGCTATTGCCATTTTCCCAGACATCAGACATCATATTTCCAACTATCTAGAGGAAATTATTTTATACAGCTGTTTTTAAGACCTTGCAGCTCTGGGTCTTAGCAGACCCTAGGATCCATTTCGCACTCTTTTTTCTCTTTTTCTGTTGTCACATGTGTTATCATTGTTTTGAGTTTACCCATACGCAGAGGTGTCAAACTCAATTTCATCAAGGGCCACATCAGCATTATGGTTGCACTCAAAGGGCCAGTTGTAACTTTAAGACTATATAAGAATACATATATAAATATTTAATATATATAAAATAATGTATTATATTACATGATTGCCTCTGCATTGGATTATTATCTAATAGGGTAATAACTTAAGAATTAACTACATCTGAAAGCAGAAGTCTACGGCAAATAATTGCAAGTCTCTTCAGTGAGAATGTCCCAAAATGATTTCAAAAGAAAAAACACATTATGAAAAAAAAATCAAAAAAAAAGAACAATTCTGAGGAAAAGGGATAATTCTAAGAAAACGGCACATTTAAAAAAAAGTCAAGTTTTGAGAAAAAAAGGCATATCTGAGATGCATTGTGGGACATGTAGTTTATGGGGAACATGCTTCTGTAAATCGGCCTGTAACCGTATAATAAACGTATTATATTCTTTGCAAGCTCTTGTGGGGCCACAGAAAATGAAGTCACGGGCCGGATTTGGCCCCCGGGCCTTGAGTTTGACACCCCTGCCGTACAGGGTTAAGTATGGATACACTGTTGGAAAATACAAGAAAGGAGATACAAATGATGTACACAGGTTTAGAAGCTCTACAAGGTGCATTTTTGAGAAGTGATTGGAGAAATATGTGTAAAGGAGAGTTGTTACAACACAGAAAACACCAGAATTTCAACTATAAACATTAATATAATTTCACTAATAGTTAATGGCCTAAACCCCCCAATTAAAAAAGTGCTTATACTGTACAGATGAAACATCAAGGTGGAGATATTGTATTTATGCAAGAACACATCTGTCAAATGTGTGTGTGTGTGTGTGTGTGTGTGTGTGTGTGTGTGTGTGTGTGTGTGTGTGTGTGTGTGTGTGTGTGTGTGTGTGTGTGTGTGTGTGTGTGTTAGGGGTTTCACCAACTAATCGACTAGTCGACTAGTCGACTACCTTTACCACTAGTCGGCGCTGTAGGACCTAGTCGACTAGTCGTGGAAAAAAATGGAGATAAACGAGGTGCTGCAAAATGCTACAAAACACGTCCGACATTCTTATGTATGGCAGTACTTCAACGAAGATGTAACCAACTCCACAGTGAAGTGTCAGTTGTGTACAGCTGTACTGAAGTACAATACAAATGCATCTGCTATGCGCAACCATCTGAAGATGAGACACCCGCTGCCGACAGCTAGCACTAGCAGTAATGCTAGCACCAGTGAGCAATGGACCGGCGTCAGCACTGAACAGAGGCAAACGAACAGCAAGAAAACAAGGGTCAACAGTGATGCGGATGATGAGCTACGGGATTACTGCCAGCGGACACCGCATATCCCCACAATGGATAATCCACTGGAGTGGTGGGCAGAAAACGTGCACCGCTTCCCCCGCTTTCGAGGAGCTACCTGGCTATTCCAGCCACAAGCACCCCGAGTGAGAGGGTTTTTTCCCTGGCAGGCAACACTGTCACCCGAAAGCGGTCAAGCCTCCTTCCCTCACATTTCGATGCGTTGGTGTTCAAACCAAACCAAAAATATGGAAAGGTGGACGTTATCGTGGAGGACAGCGAATAAAGTGTTGCGCACTGGATTTACGTGGCATTTATGTAAACAAGAGTTTTTTGCTGTCGATTTTGGTGAGTCCAGTTACTGTTTGTTATTTACTCAGCCATGTAACACAAATTAAAATGCAGTGTTTAATGTTACTGTATGAGTTCCAATATAAAATACAGTTGTACACCTCTCTTTGTGTGTCTTTATTATGACGTAACGACTAGTCGACTAGTCGAGTACTATTTTGAAAAATGTGTCGACTAGTAAATATTGGTGTGTGTGTGTGTGTGTGTGTGTGTGTGTGTGTGTGTGTGTGTGTGTGTGTGTGTGTGTGTGTGTGTGTGTGTGTGTGTGTGTGTGTGTGTGTGTGTGTGTGTGTGTGTGTGTGTGTGTGTGTGTGTGTGTGTGTGTGTGTGTGTGTGTGTGTGTGTGTGTGTGTGTGAGAAACTTTTGTGTTTCTGCCCTGCCATTCCTGCAGAAGGTTGCAACATTGTTGATACATTCAGGCACCGACACCTGTCTGCTCTCACATTCCCGCATTATGTTTTGCGGAAACCAATCTTTATTTTTTTCCCACTCTATGCCAGCTGCAAATTTGGGGCAAGACACAAGAAATAAAGCTTCGCCAGTTTGGGTCCTTATCACAACTGATCAAGATGCCAAACGATTCTCTGCTCAGAGGGCCTTGCAAATTATTTTATAAAAGAGAGAACCATTTGATGATGATAAAGAGGAAGAGGTTTCAGAATTTGAGGATCACATTTAGCTTCAGCTAGTTACAAAAAAATGACAAGTAGCACTTTAATTCATTAATGTGATCTAACAAATGTAAAAGGGTGAATATTAACCATGCTGTTTATATAGCTTGTAATTGGGATGAAGTAAACATCTTTTGAGCATTTTAACATAAAATTGTTTGATTGTGTTGAATTGAAACCCAAAAAGGCAGCAGGTCCACCAGACCCACAAACACTGGCTGCGTAACAAACATATGAACACCACACAAGATTTAGGGTTTTCCAGAAAATAAAGGCCCACTCTTGTCATAGTACACAGGAACAGAAATGAATGACATCCTGGGTTATGCTTCTTCCTACATCATACGCTTGTGACGATTAGTAATGCACAATCATGCATTTGTCCGAGCCACAGATTGAAACAGAGAACAAGCTCACCCTTGGCATCATGAGTTCACCCAGAGGACAGGTGGATACAATGCGGTTTATACGGAAAACAAATATGTGTAGATCAAAAATACATGTGTATGCCATTAATAAGATCAGAACCAATTGGGAAAAGAACTACAGATCACCTTCTCTGATGACTTTTGGAAGGAGGCCCTGAGAGCCGTCAACTCATCCACCAGTTGTGCTAGACTTAGCCTAATACAATTTAAAGTTCTCCATAGACTACATTATAGCAAGGCTAAGCTCTCTAGGATTTATCCAGATAGATTGGATGACAGGTGTGATAGATGTTCCCAGGCCCCCTGCGACCTGACTCACATGTTCTGGTTGTGCCCTAAATTATCTAGCTTCTGGCAATCTTTCTTCGAATGTATTTCTGAAATTGTATGTCTAAAAATCTCTCCATCCCCTCATGTAGCTATTTTCGGTTGGCCCTCAGATGAAATCAACATGACAAACACTCGAACCAATGTCATTGCCTTTACCTCCTTGATTGCTCGTAGGAAAATCCTTCTTTTGTGGAAATCTCCTTTACCTCCCTCTTTTAAAATGTGGATGGGTGATACTATGTCTCTCCTAAAGTTGGAAAAAATTAAGTTTAGTCTCCGGGGTTCTTCAGATAAGTTTTACGCTCATTGGAGGCCACTGATCAGTTATGTAACCGTCTTCCCCCTGATATGGTGTAGGGATTCCACCTTTATCTGCCTATAATTCTGATATTATTACTCCCCTGTCCACCGCACATGCAGACCGTGTGACATCCCTCGATATATGTGTTAGCATGTGTATGTATGTATGTATGTATGTATGTATGTATGTATGTATGTATGTATGTATGTATGTATGTATGTATGTATGTATGTATGTATGTATGTACAGGTATGTGTATGTGTATATATTAGACCCTCCAGAAAAACGCGGGCAAAATTCCTTGATTATGCGGGCTAAAATCCTTGATTATGCGATTAAAAATGCGGGGTTTTTATGTGACTTTATGCGGTGAAATTGCGGGAAGTTGCTAAATATGCTAAATATGCGGGAAAAAAGAAGAACAATTTTTTAAAATATTGGGCTGTTTTATTTATTCTCTCTCACGATTCAATTAAACACATTCAATGTTTATTTATTGTAAAAGCAATTGGGCTATTTTAATCTCACACACACACACACACATCCCCCCCCCCCACACACACACACACACACACACTTCTCCGCTTCATTCTGTTTTCATTTCATTTACTCGTTCGTGATCTGACCAGCTTCAATCTTGTAGGCTACTCACTTCGTTTCTTGTAGCCCTCGAAAGGGTTTTGGAGGTTGAGGCTCACCGTCGATTTTCTCTTATGCTCCAACATACAGTTGCACGGGGTGCAGAATAGTTTCCCCCCACTTTTTGCCCGCTCTTTAGTAGAAATGTTCGTCGGTAAATGAGATGGATTAGATTTTTTCATCTTGGTGTTTTCTCTATCTTGTGAGCGCCACACGTTCACTCTATACAGTGTTGTTTACATTCTGTGACGCGCGAGCTGATGACGTCACGTCAAGACGAGTTAACTTTTTTTTCTTCTCAACTTTGTGGGAAAATGCGGGGATTATGCAGCCTTTTGATAAATATGCGGCCTTCTAAAAATCTGCGCCATTTTGCTGATTATGCGGTAAATTCTGCGATCGCAGAATCGCGTTTTTCTGGAGGGTCTAATATACTGTATGTGCATGTAAATTATTGTATTTATCATTTGGTATATAATTGATGTACTGTTGCCTCAGTGCTCCGGGAGAGAGGTCTGTGGGATGTGCAATTCCTTATTTGCTGCAATGCACTCTTACACTTTTTTCATGTGAAAACAAATATAAAAAAAAAAAAAAAAAACATATGTAAAACTTTTTTCTGTGTAAAACATTTATTTACATATGAAACGGAACACATCCCTCTGAACAACACAACCCTCTGATGCGTGTGTTGGTAGCTTGGCACGCTACTTCCCTGGAACCGTTGCTGCTTCCAGTGTTTCCTCCTGAAGTCTGTGATCACTACCCAGTCACCGGGCTTGAAGTGGTGTTGTGGCGCATCAGCTGGCATCGGCAGTACGGCTTTCCCCTGAGAGTGGATAGCTGAGAGGGAGACTGAAAGACTTATACAGTAGTTCAACAAAAGGTAACTTCAATTGTCTCAACTTTCAGAAACTAACATTACATTAACAGAATAATATTCTTTAAATCTGTGCCAGTTCGTCTTGTGCCTTGTGCCATCAAGAGAGCCAACAAAACTATTTGTAGCTGCTTTCACAATGATGACATGCTATTCTCTTTTTATTAACCAGTAAAATAGATCTTTACAGGATCAGAATATTTTGAATATTATTCATCTTTATGGCTTTGTAAGATTATATGTCTCTATTCAACACAATGGACATGATTATCACACTTGTTTCAGTCTTAAATCTGTATTGTCAATGTGCTTTGGCAATAGTATATGTTTTTAATATGGTCATATCAATAAAGTTAGTATTTCCTGATATTCTTCTTCTTTTTTTAGATATATAATGATTTGTGATTTCCTCAAAAAGATAAAGCATTTCAAAATTCAAACCACTCTTTTTCCGGTCACATACTTCAGGACGCTTGCTGCAGAGCTGACCTTCTAGGAAAGAGTTGGCAGTCCCATGAGCAATGGAGGAAATCTATGCCAATGTTGACGATATCAAAACCCTAAGCTCAAGATCATCAACAAAACAAGAAGGTAAGAGTGTCAGTCAGAGTGCACTGTGGATTTTGGATTTACTGTATCACTCCCTCCCTGGTCTTCTCTGTGTTCAGGTCCCAGGAGATTTCTCAGACCGTCTGTTCTTGGTCTGGGGCTGCTGAGTGTTTTCCTGCTGGCTGGACTCATCGGCCTCGCCGTCCACTGTGAGTCTGTCTTTTAATACGTTTAATAAGTTCATTTTGAACGTGTGATTTTCAAGAGCAATATTCTTTTCTGAAAGATGCACATTTGACCAAAACATTTATCGTTTTTCTACTTTTCTCCTAGGGCCAAATTAGGAAAACATTTACTTTGGTTTGTGTCAGTATGATTGCATCAGTTCATTTAAGAAACATCTATTTTCATTACAGACCATAACTCAGTAGATGGTGCAGCTGCACATCTCTCCGCTGTCAAAGCAAACCTGTCCCCAGTGACTGAAGAGAGAGACAACCTGACTGAGCGTCTCCAGGCCAGCCATCAGCTGATCAACCAGCTGAATGCCAGCCTCACTGAAAAGACCAGAGAGGTGGAGTGTTTGAGTGAGTGCTTCATGGGGGGGTTTGCATAGGGCGCGGTGTATGTAAGATATAAATTATCATATTTTTTACAAAATACCTCGATATTGATAGTCTAAGGCTGACTATTGATCCTGTTATAAAATAGTTACAAAATGACACTTTTCATTAATGATAATCAAGAATTAGTTTGTAATGACTTAATTGTTAGTGATTTGATTTATAGTTTGTTTTACTTTTCCTCACCCACCATCATGCCCCATACACTTGTGAAGACCACAATATTCATACTTCTCTGTAAACTATGCTTATGGCCATTTTCCTTGTCTAAATCACTTTTAGTATAAGCAATAGGAAGAAGAACTTAGAGGTAGTTTGTTCCAGATATGTGCAGCTTAATAATAATAAAGGATAACAAGGTTTCAAACCAATTTAGAACTGTTGCCGAAAGTCAGACCCAGTTTTCCAGTCGGTCTAGTAACTAACACCGAGATGTTTCCACTGTCTGTGTTTAAGTGGATGTCATTGAAGACTTTAACAAGATCAGTCTCAGTGCTGTGGTGCCAGACTAGATCACATCGAAACAATTATTTAAATCCCAAACAAGAGAAGTAGTTGTTCTGCAATGATATTTGTGATCTCTTTTGATCCCTCTAAAAATGCTTAATAAATATGTTTTTTCATTATTATTACAAAAGTGACATATAATGCACTCAAGAGTTCCATATTCCAGCAGTTAAAGCAGTAAATCAACAAGATCTTAAAACTTTTACAGAGAAAACGTGTCCTGAAGGATGGAGGAAGTCTGGTTGTTCCTGTTATCTCCTCTCTACTGAGAAAGCTTCTTGGGAACAAAGCAGAGACAGCTGCACAGCCGGAGGAGCAGATCTGGTGATCGTAGACAGTTATGACGAACAGGTAATGTGTGCTGCTTGTGATTGTATAACCCCCTGCTTTCATCAATCAATGTTTTTATTGTACATATAGTAGCAAATGTGTCTATCAGCTATAATGATTATGTTACAACAATGGTGTTAATTACATATTTCTGAGCTAGTAAAAAGAGAAAAGTTATCTGAATGTTGATGTCCATCCCAGTAAACTGCATTTTGTACATTTGAACAGGAATTCATTTCTCATATGATCGAGGGAAGCACTTGGATTGGTTTGAGTGACAGAGAAAAGGAGGGGACCTGGAAATGGGTGGATGGATCTCCACTGAATCTGACGTAAGGCTTTCCTTTGGTTTTAAATACAGACGCTGGTTTATGTTGTGACCTTTCTAAATGTTTCACATGTTTCTGTAATGGGAGTTAACACAACACACAGGATGCATTTATACGTAGGGTGTCTGCCCCTTTCATCAGAGACTCATTTGGGTTTTAAGAAAAGAACATGGCTGTATTACTTATAGTTATTTGTATTTGATGTCCAATCTTTTAGTTCATCTTGTTTTCCTGTAATACCTTTTAGGATTTGGGTTAAAGGAGAGCCTAATAGTGGAGGAGGGAATCAATCAATCAATCAATCAATCAATCAATGTTTATTTATATAGCCCAATATCACAAATGTTACATTTGTCTCAGTGGACTTCACAGTTTGTACAGAATATCAGTACGACAATACGACACCCTCTGTCCTTAGACCCTCACATCGTACAAGGAAAAACTTCCAGAGAAAACCCCACAGTTTAAAGGGAAAAATGGGAGAAACCTCAGGGAGAGCAACAGAGGAGGGATCCCTCTCCCAGGACGGACAGACGTGCAATAGATGCCGTGTATAAATTGAAAAGATAATACATTTGCAACATAGGTAGTCCAAATGTTTTGAAATGCATGTGTGTATAATAAGAAGATGAATCCATGAGTATATCCATCCAGGACTTATGATCCAGGACCGCAGCCACGACTCAAGATCCAGGACTCGCAATCCATGACACAGGACCGCAGGATCATCCATGACTCCGGATCCCGGCGTATATAGACACCAAAAAGAAAGAAATTTGGGGAAGCTGGGTTAATCGGAACATGAGAGTACATAGGTATAGACAGAGAGAAGGAAGAAGTAAGATGTCCCCCGACAAACTAAGCCTATATCAGCAAAACTAGGGGCTGAATCTAATCAGCCCTAACTATAAGCTTTATCAAAAAGGAAGGTCTTAAGCGCACTCTTAAAAACGGATAGGGTGTCTGCCGTCCGAACACAAACTGGAAGCTGATTCCACAAAAGTGGAGCTTGATAAGAAAATGTTGTGACCAAAAGTTGTGACCTTTCTAAATGTTTCACATGTTTCTGTAATGGGAGTTAACACAACACACAGGATGCATTTATACGTAGGGTGTCTGCCCCTTTCACCAGAGACTCATTTGGGTATTAAGAAAAGAACATGGCTGTGTTACTTATAGTTATTTGTATTTGATGTCCAATCTTTTAGTTCATATTGTTTTCCTGTACTACCTGTTAGGTTTTGGAGCCCAGGACAGCCTGATAATGGAGGAGGGTATCCACACTGGGGTGAAGAGGACTGTGTATACATCTATCCTTACACCAAAAGGTGGAACGACGTGTCCTGTAGGAACGATCTGCAATGGATCTGTGAGAAACATTAACATTGGTGTCTGTTTGGATACTAAACATGCAATCATGCTTTTACAATTTAGTTTATATTGAGTTATTTAAAACTATTAAAAATGCCTGATTTCATGAATAAGAATTGTGTTTCTTGATTCGATAAATCCCAATTTGTTTGTTTTTTAGGTTGTTTTTCAGATTAATATCAGTAATAAATAAAAAGACATTTAATTTTTTTTGCCAACTTTTGTTTGCCTCAATTAAATTAGTATTTGTATTAATCCTCTTACCAATCGACATAAAAACAGCTTATTAAAAACATCTGCTGATAAGCCCACAGTTCCTGAAAATTAGAATATTGAAAGTGCCTTATTGAGCAGAATATGATACAAATATAAAAAATAAAAACTGTCAAACATTATTGAATAATTCAGACACATACAACAATACTCTAGTGTCAGCATTGGTCTAACTTGTTCAAATATGTAAAATAGCCTGTGTGTTTATACAGTATGTTTCCTAACAATGACCTCTTGTGGCCATGTGAGTACAAATCTATTGCAGGTATTTAACATTCATAGGTACCATCCACTTTGTACATACTGTAAGAACTAGTGCTGTCAATTAATACAAAGATGTATGTATGTTTATCAAAATAATAATCTGGGACTTTAACTGCAGGATTAGCTCATGTTTCATTTGAAAAGTAAACTGCCTTTTATTTGAAGTTACTGGAATGACAGTACTTTAGTAAATGGGCAAATAGATATAGCTAGATCAGGAAATTGAACTTTCTTTGAGCATGCATACAAAGATAAAAACTGTAAAAGTATATTGTGGGTGTATAACATGTTCTCTGACAAGATGAAGCTCTTCCACTTCAACAAATTGCTGTTATCAGATAAAAAGCAGCTTTACAACTTCACGTTTTTTTATCAAAGTGAACAACTCCTCCCTGAAAGTTATCTTTGAAAGGATATGAACTTGTTATGTTTATGATCAGCGGCAGACAGAGTACTTCAGACAAGACATTTGTGTTTATGAGCATTTCAAATTAAGATCCCTGCTTTCACAACAATGTCATGCTCTCTTTTTATTAACCAGTAAAACAGATCTATACACGATCAATACATTTAGAATATTAATCATCTGTGTGGCTTTGTAAGATGATATGTCTGTATTTAACACCATGGACTTGATTATCTCACTTGTTTCAGTCTTAAATCTTAATTGTCAATGTGCTTTGGCAATAGTATGTTTTTAATATGGGCATGTCAATAAAGCTTATTTGAATTTGTCTTGACTCAACTCTTGTTCTGTTATCTATAGTTTACACGTACAGGGTTAAGTATGGATGTACTTTTGGAAAATACAAGAAAGGCGATACAAATTATGTACACAGGTTTAGAAGCTCTAAAAGGTGCATTTTTGAGAAGTGATTGGAGAACTATATGTAAAGGATGTATTGTTACAACACAGAAATGTCACTAAAAGTTAATGGCCCTAAGCAACCCAATTTAAAAAAAGTGCTTTCACAAATGAAACATCAAGGTGGAGATATTATATTTATGCATGAAACAAATCTGTCAAATATACTGACATGGCTGTATTACTTATAGTTATTTGTATTTGATGTCCAATCTTTTAGTTCATCTTGTTTTCCTGTAATACCTGTTAGGATTTGGCAGGATATACAGCCTGATAATGGAGGAGGGAAATCCTATTATGGCAAAGAGGTCTGTGCACACATCCATCCTTACAGCAAAAGGTGGAACGACCTGTCCTATAAGAAGGATCTGCATTGGATCTGTGAGAAAGCTTAATATTGGTGTCTGTTTGGATACTAAACATGCAATCATGCTTTTACAATTTAGTTTAAATTAAGTTATTTAAAACTATACAAAATGCCTGATTTCATGAATAAGAATTACTTGATAAATCACATTTATTCAGTGTTTTTGTTTAGGATTAATGTCAGTAATAAATAAATAGTAATTTAATTAGTTTTAGCCAATTTTTGTTTGCCTCAATAAAATTAGTGTTTGTATTAATCCTTTTACAAATCTTATGTAGCGTTCTTAAGAACTGGAAAGTCAGAAAGCCCAACTGCTTCAATTTAAATAGATGGCTGGAGGACTTCCTAAACATCTTCAGTATGGAAGAAGCTGCTTTCTCCCTGTTATATTTGGTTAAGCCAGAAAACAGGCTCTGGGATAAGATAAGGGCTTTCCAAAGGCCTGTACTACGAAGCCGGATTTTCGCTTAGAGAGCTAACTTCAGTGAAAACTGCGTTTCCGGTCCTACGACGCTGGTTCACTTCTTAGCTGGGTAGATCTCCATGGTAACTTATGCTGAAAGGTTAACCTGAGGCCTGTACATCTAGTTCAACATACCCTGGATATGTTTGAGTTACCCGGCTTAACTAATCCAAAACAAACGCGCTCTCGCTAAGCGGTCCTACGAAGATGGTTCTATTTCGTCCCTACCAGCGCCATATAGATAGAAGAGTTACGACAGCGGAAGTCCAAAAACGGTTATCGTCACGTGGTTCATGCAGACAAGGATCGTTCCCCGGAAGTTCATGTCGGGCAATGTGAATGCATTGATAACAGGAGATAGAACTACGATTTTTGGTAATTATTAGTGAATAAAGGTTTTCATTTGCAATATTTATACAACAAATCGATATGTGTATGTATTTACATCAATATGTTTTTAAAAATAAAATAGAATTTGCTAATATTAAGTGATAATATTAGGATTAGTGTGAACAACTAGTTTACATGTTAGGCTAACAGTGCCTTGGTTAAAGAGCCCTTTGCTGTTTATAGCTTTGAATTCTTTAAAACCAATATTATCTTCTTAAACTTGTATGGTAGTCAGGAGCATCACTTTCTAATGTTTATTGATATATTTAGAAGGAGGGGATCTAAAGGAATGCTTCAAAATTCAGATTGGATTAATTTCTACCATTTTCTTAAATTCATGGTAGTTTCAGTAATCCCATGGTAATTGAGGACACAAGTTATCTAAATGACTAATGTCATCTTTATGGCTTTCAGAAAGGACAGGAGACCGACAGGTGAATATCAAAGGACTAGCAGCAGCAGCAGCAGCATGATGATGATGTTAAATGTGTTATTTTAGGAACATCCATTGCAAATACATGGAATTCAATAAACATTGAATAGCATATCATGCAGTTTGTCTGTGCCTTTTCCTCCGTGTTGTCCTGGTTTGCTGTGCTGCCTCCTAGTCGCCACCATGGTTTGCTATGCTGCCTGGGGATGCTCAAATCGCTCAGAGAAAGGAGTACGAATGTATGGCTTCCCCACTGACACAGAGCGCAGGAAAAAATGGCTGGCTCAAGTCAGCAGGAGCAATTTCATGACCAACAGCAACAAAATATGTGAGGTTATTATATACAAACACTGCATTTGCACTTTTTCACAAAACGAAAACCACACCATTGGGAAAGCTTAATGTTTTGTTTAATACAAAAAAACAGGGAAAGGCTTGAAAAACACAGAGTTGAGACTCAGGGTGCAGGGTGAGGGTCTCAATGCAGGTATTCAGGCTCCATTGAATCCCCCTCTGGTTCTTGTGCTGAAAGAGGGAGTAACAGACAGGAGAAAGGGTTATACACACCTATATAGCACACCTATTGGATGGGAAATTGCCTTGGGGAGATAAGGTGGGGTCTTTGTTCCCAACTGAAGTTATGGAACTTTATTATTTGTGAGTTTAACAAAGTATGACAAATGGCATCAGTAACAGATGTGATCTGAATTTCTATAAAGTTGTCTCACATTCTTGGTCATATTTTATATACAGTATGTAATGAGTATAACATGTCCAGTAAGAATAAAGTGTTTCCTAATACTGTGTATTCAACCACTATGGAATATGTATGTGGGCAGACAAAGCTGAGTTGTTCTGTGTGTGAAGTAACCTCAAGTCACTCCGCAGGCACATTTTGATGCAGACCAGTTTGTCAAGACAAAAAAGGGCAAGACTAGGCTGAGAGCAGAGGCTATACCCACCATCTTCGTGCATCTCCCTGTGGTCAAAAAGAGAAGGGCCCCTGCACCACGATTCACCCCGGGACCTGTATCTACAAAGCCCATAGCTCATGATCACAGCTATAGAGTGAAAGGTGACACAGGTATAATAAGTATGAACTCTTAGTAACAAAAGTCATATTTCTTATTTTTAAGTGGTATAATATTTTAAATGTTCGAAGATCTACAGTGCCATGTCTTCTACTTACATTAGTCTCAAAGATTGAGGGAAGAAGGGATGAGGAGACTGAGAGAAAGGAAAGTGAGGGTGAAGAAAGAGAAGACATGGCTAGTGAGGAGAGACAGGGAGGGTGGACACCACCCACTCAGCCAGCAGCCAGTCAGCATACGAGGGAACCAGCAGCCAGTCAGCATACGAGGGAACCAGCAGCCAGTCAGCATACGAGGGAACCAGCAGCCAGTCAGCATACGAGGGAACCAGCAGCCAGTCAGCATACGAGGGAACCAGCAGCCAAGGGCGCCGGAAGCAGGGGGGCCAGGGGGCCATTGGCCCCCCCACTTTTCAGCCCTGCCCCACATTTTCGCAGCAGCAGATGCCGCGGAAAACTGTACAAATCCCGTTTCAATAATTCCCCTCTACTCTAAAGTCGCATCTAAAACGCGATCTGATCTAGCTGTGTACATTTTGTTATTTTTGATTGTTATATTCAATCTCACTAGCTTCAGGCATGTTTGAAGCTTGTAAAGGGAAGATGACAGCTCTCACTCGCCACTCTGCTGTTCCTCAGCGCCGCTCCCCCTCCCTCCCGCTGAAATTATGAATGTAAGGTGTATAGTAATCATAGATAACACGGCAGGGTCCGTTACAGTTTGTTTTTATCTGATTTCAAATAAGCAAAGTCTTGGCTTTCAGTACATTAAACTTGTTTCGGCAAATTCAGATGATAAATAGGCCTACAACTTTGAAGCTTGTAACGGAATAATTACAAGCGGAGAACGGAGTAATTTAACGTCACTGCAGGCATAACAACAGCCGGTGTTTCTCGTGAGTCTTTTCCCCGGGAAACAAACACAATACACACAAACGCAAAAATACACAAACACACACGTATATACACGCGGCGCGGAACACTGTACAAATCCCGTTTCAATAATTCCCCTCTACTCTAAAGTCGCATCTAAAACGCGATCTGATCTAGCTGTGTATATTTTGTTATTTTGTATTGTTATATATATTCAATCTCATTAGCTACACGCATTTTTTAAGCTTGTAAAGGGAAGACCACAGCTCGCCTCTCACTGGCCACTCTGCTCTTCCGCAGCGCCGCTCCCCCTCCCTCCCGCTGAAATTATGAATGTAAGGCATAGTAATCATAGATAACACGGCAGGGTCCGTTACAGTTCGTTTTCATCTAATTTCAAATAAACAAAGTCTTGGCTTTCAGAATATTAAACTTGTTTCGGCAAATGCAGATGATAAATACAGGTTTGAAGTTTGTAATGGCATATTTACAAGCGGAGAACTGAGTAATTTAACGTCACAACAGGCATAACAACAGCCGGTGTTTCCCGTGAGTGCAGTAATCCAAACGAAAATATCTTCCCTCCGTAGTATTTTTGATCATTTGCTAATAATCAATCAGATCGATGGATTCCAGAGAAGAGAAACACTTTAAAGGCCTTTTTCTCAAAACGATGACTCTGTAACAGTCATTATATAATGTGACATATTTTGCTTAATATTTGGAGTACAAAAACAATCCTGATCTCATTAGAAAGCTAGGAATCAAAATGTGTCTTCGGGTCAATGCGAACGATTTCGATGGAGCAGGTCACTTTGCATTAGGTAAAATAAAGCAGGCAGACATAACAGGAAGAATATGTACATTTTAACGCAATCAAATAGGACATTGTCACACCATTCAAATGTATCCATGTAAATTACAACCAATAAAAAAGCTTAGATTTGTTTATTTGTTACGTTGTTTACTTTATTTGTTACGTTGTTCTGCTGTGTGTGTCAGCCGTTAACCTAGAGATATAAAGAATATATACACTTGCAAACATGTCAGAAGAACCAGCGCAGAAGAAAACTAAATACGGTCAATCTAAACTTAAATGTAACAACTGGAAGGTCACATCCCTGACTACCACATCTCCGGAGGCTGGACCTTCTTCAAACAGCGAAGCCAGATGAACCCAAAAGCAGCAGCTCTAGTCTGCGGCCGCAGAAACTGTCAAAACCGCCGCCGACCCCACCGCCGCCGTTGTTGAACCGAAACAGGCTGGTTCCAACTGCATGGAGGTTTGCTGTCGGGACATTGAGGCGGTTAAAGCTGTACAGCTAACTATCAGAAAAAAGGAGACCGCTAGTAGATTATTTGGGCAAAGAGAAGGTACTTCAACGCAGAATGGTACAAAAACAGAGAGTGGTTAATTCTTTGCAAAACCACTAAACGATAGTGATAAATTGCAATGTTAACAACGTCATGATAACTTCATTTTTTTTTTTACTTAGGATCATACCTGTGTTTAGTCTAGAAAAAGGTGAATGTGTGCATTTTATTATAAAATTGTGTATATTTACAGACTGTTGCAAACACTAAGAAGCTTATAAACATCAGGTTTAAAACTAAGAGCTTTACAAAAAAGTAACACAATTAAAGTCCATGTAATGTCCAAAATAAATGTTATTCTGTGTTAATAAATCGCTTCATCACTTTCCACTGTTTCATTTGACATATCAACATCAATGATTCTTTCCATAAATACCCCCCAAATAACATGAAATGTGTTATTCCGCTCCGGTAGCGAAAAGCTTGCCAGCCATTAACCCAGCTGTGTGACGTCACACGTGGCAAACACCAGCCTCGTCTAGATTGTTTGTTTTGTATCCTTCCGCTATTTTCGCTCAACATATTATGTGTAACCGGACCTCGCTAAACTTTTTTTATCTAACAATTCATGATGGGGAAGCGATGTGTAGTTGTGAGCTGTGAATGTTTCCTGATTGCTATAAACATTGATCATGGGTGCTGGAAGATTGTGCACAAAACTCGGGTCAGAATTAAGTTACTACAGGTGTTATGCCAGCTTGAGCTAAATGTCACCAGAGTACAGTGAACTTGCCTAGTGACTGAAATATATAAAAGTTGAAGTGAAACAAGTAAGGCCAAAAATGAATTACGTCTGAATATCTTTATTATTTTTACCACTTTTAATTATGTGTGGGCTCGCACATACCAAAATAGACTAATGTACACTGCAATAAAGATCAAATGATACAAGTGAAAAATTAACAAAAGAACCCTTTTTTATTTATCAAACAGTAAATTAATACAATCTTACAAATTTGTGATTTGGAAAATGTTGTTATATTTACATGTTTCTTTGGAAAAATAATATTGTAAATGATGTACTTTGTAAATTATTTACATCATGCGAAACCATTTTAACCAGTTCAGCTGCATGACTTATGTCAAATTACAGATTTGACCATTGAAATCCCTGATAGCGGCCTCCCGGTTCAGGGTAAGTCTTCCGTATCTCGGTTACAGCACGCAGCGGGACTCTGATTTTTGGGCCGAGTACACCCCAGCACCAACGTACAAACTGTCGATAAGCTGTATATCGATACTTCCTAATGAAAAAAAAGTATACAGATTATAAATATATTTGGAGAAAAATAAAATGTTATGTAGTACTATTATGTAGCAATGGTTACAAATTGGCTTATAACATGATATTTGTATTTTACTTGTACAAAATAAATATGAGGTTATACATGACTGCTTGACAGAATCATAGACCTCTTATATATTTCCTCACATGTGTAGTTGTTTCTTTTCCCAAGCATACATTGAACTTGCATACACAGAAAAAATAAAAGCCAAGCTGTTTTTGACTGCTTGAAAGAGTTTAATGGTATCTTTAAAAGTGTACTATATCTGTAGCGACTAAAAGTATTATATGAAAGCAAAGCTGCAATAGTCAGTTGGGTCAATCAATATTTACTAACTGGTGTAGTGGGCCATCAACTGCTCTGTGTTGTTGTTTGTATTGAAGATGCGCTATTTTCAGTGTCCAAACACTGAGACAGCCTTCTCTAAAGCCTGGCTGGCTAATAATGCACCTTGGTTTCTCGTCGGTGTCTTCTATCTGGCAGAGTCCTGCACGGGTCTGATTTTCAAGACCCGCTCCCGCCCCGCACCCGTGACGTGCAGTACCGAACCCGCCTCGCTACCCGCACATATTGCCAATTAGTTCCGCAACCCGACCCGACCCGCCGGCACAAGATCCGCAACCCGACCCGAACCCGCATATATATAAGCAGTGACAACGTGCAATTATTAACACACGCAGTTGCATATTTGTCTCAAAAAGCCTGGGATGTTGTTTATTTTCTCCATCTAGGTTGACACCAAAAGCCTCCCAGACGTTGGATTTCGCTCTTGAGGAAGAGTTATTGAAAATGGTGTATTCTCCGCTAGAGAGCTTCACCTCAGCCATTCAGAATGTGGTGCGCTCAGCAGCAGATAGGTGCACTGCAGAGGTTATGATTATGCTCGGTCCCGCGGAGGAGAGGTCTGAGGATTTAAACATTAAACTAAATTATTATTGTTTAAATATATTTATTATGCAACACCCGCAACCGGACCCACATCATCTTTGTTTTACCCAGAAGCGAACCCGGAAAAAAGCGTTTGAAAAAATACCACCCGCAAATCACCTTTTTTGCGGGTTACCCACGGATACCCGACCCGATTCAGGACTCTGCTATCTGGTCAGTAGGTTGCAAACTGTCTATTTGTTCCATCACCTGCCAGATCTCTCTGCAGCATACACATTCATCTGCAGTGGGCATGCTTTCACAGCATTGACATGTACACCTGAATATTGTACATAACATTTAAAAAAAAACAATATCTGCCGGACGTGTGAGGAACAGATGACAAATTAAGATCGACATTTAGTGCAGGTCAAATTAAATAAAACAGAATTTACCATTCAGTATTGCTGACTCGAGTCTCGCCGGCTGCGGAATCCGCTTCTCTTTCACAAGTTTCTGCCTCGTTGTTCGATTGCCGGGCAGGAGGCTCGTACTGATAAGGCAAGATGCCTTGAAGTGAAAGGCTAGCTGGTTCACTCTCTACTTCTGTAACTGAATCCAGATAACCCACCGAATCTGAGCTTGAATGATCGCTCTCGCTGTCGCTGTCTGAAGTTGTCGCGTTGCTTGCCATTTGGACTGATTTGATCAGATGGCAATGTTTGCCACGTGTGACGTCACCGCTCATTCGGGAGTGATCGGGGGCGTACTCGGCAAACTTCGGAACCAACATCGGTTTTTAACGTATATGTCATTTAATTATGACCAAACTTTAAACATTTTTATTTATTTTTATTCTGGTGATATCTAAACTACATGTTAAAAAACACCTGTGTTAGATGCATTACATGGCCTTTAAAGATGTTTGGAGTTTTATTTGAGTTATTCATTTACATTTTTTGTCAAAGAGATGCTGATTTGAAACCGTTGTAGCCGTTACGGCATTTCCTGTTTCTGCCGGAGAGAGGGGAGTTTGTCCCAAAGCTTGCCGCTGTATTTACTCCCTCCATCTGACAGGAGGGAGCCTCATGTGTCACTCCACGGAGTTCACTCCGTCACGGAGGGGGAGTGTCTAGGGCGTAGTTTGGGATTGGGCCATACACACGCACTTTTTTTGGCCCCCCCAATTCTAAAATGAATCCGGCGCGCCTGCCAGCAGCCAGTCAGCATACGAGGGAACCAGCAGCCAGTCAGCATACAAGGGAAGCAGCAGCCAGTCAGCATACGAGGGAACCAGCAGCCAGTCAGCATACAAGGGAAGCAGCAGCCAGTCAGCATACGAGGGAACCAGCAGCCAGTCAGCATACGAGGGAAGCAGCAGCCAGTCAGCATACAAAGGAACCAGCAGCCAGTCAGCATACGAGGGAACCAGCAGCCAGTCAGCATACGAGGGAACCAGCAGCCAGTCAAACAGATCTATTAAAAATATTTAAGAGAAAATTAAAGAGCCAAGAAGGAATCACCAAAAAAGCAAAGTCTGCACTAAGAAAAATCAGGAAGGAAAATGCAGCTCTCGAGAAAACAATGAAAATTAGGGACAACAAATATAAGAAAACGTTTTCAAAAGACCAACTTAAGGCATTAGGCAGACTCACCACAAAGGGGATGAAATGGAGCGATGAGACAATTAAGAAGGCTTTAAAAATTAGCTTTGCGTGCGGACCAACGGGTTACAAAACTCTGCAGGAATTGCAGATTCCCCTTCCAGGAATAAGGAAACTGCAAAGAAGGATGCAATGTGTTAAGTTTGAGCCCGATGTGTAACAGCTAACATCACTGCCCCTCCACCTGCCAACATCACTGCCCTCCACCTGCCAGCACCCAGCCAGAGGAGCGCAAACAACACCTCCACCTGCTATACAGTAGGTTACTAACAAGATTACTTATATAATACAGTGATAGAATACATGTTTAGTATGCTTACTTATATAAAACAGTAGTATTAAACTTACCTTGTGTTTTCACTCTCACTTAAGTCCCTCTCCCTTTGCCATCAATCCAAAATCAACTGAGCTGCAACATTATACAGACAGGTAATAATCAACATAATCACAAGGACACAATATGGCTCTGCTAAAAACACTGACTCTTACACGCACCAAAGTTATATTTATCTAATATTTAACTCCCTCCACCCCCGCATAGAAGCCCCTCTTCTTAATTCAACAACGTTGGACGAAATGACATTAAGAGAACGGAATTTACAATTAAAAGGCTGTTCAACGTGTGTTGCTAACTTGATCCGGAATCCTAGCTTTATCTGTTATCTGTAAACGTTCCCTAAATCTACTAATTTAGGGATAATCCACTGACATCCTTTAATACACATGTTAATTTGAATCAGATGTACTGATAATATCCGCAATATAAATCTTTAAACTTCTTCTTACCTTTAAAAGTCCGTCACGAACGGTCTATTATGCTGCAACTCTACAGCTCTGCTAGCCTTGGCGCTAACTTCCGGGGAACGATTGAGAGGCTCCACGATCCGCCATTGCTGTAAAAAAGTGGTCCATTGGAGTGAACGGAGATGACGTAACTCTCAGTCTATACGACGCTGGTCCCTACTGACCGCCAGAGGCGGTGCTTTTAGCACTGGATATGTCCATCGCACGCATGCGCAGTTCGAGGACCTAATAACAACAAAGTCACCTTTGACCCACGTGACTACGGCTACATAGGCCGGCGTCATTAGTGGATCGGTTCCTTTTCATCTTCTCGCTTCGCGAGAGTACCGTGGCTACATTCTTGTAGCCTACAGCAGTGGTTCCCAACCTTTTTTGTCTTGTGTACCCCCTGAGCCTTTTGTCATACCATGAGTACCCCCTCACTCATACGTGCTGATGATCCTTCACAAGTAGAACGTAACTGATTATTGAATGAAAATAACTTTATTTCATCTCCTTAATTTGAACATCTAATTCTCAGGCATTTTCTTAATTTTAACTTAAATCACTCAATAAAAATGAATATGTTGCCTTGAAAATAAATAATATAATCAAATAAATACATATGAAATCAAAATAATCAACTTATCTTTGCTATATATCTTGTAACATTTAGGCTTAAACCTGGAGCCCCTTTGAATAAGTCCCCTTTAAACAGGCATTTAAACTTTAATTCAGGAACAAAACACTTAGCAAAATAATATCCAGAATCAGTATAGGCCTAGCAGTTTTTTTTCACCAATCATGTGAGCTTTAATGAGACAATTGAGCTTGCTTGTCTTTCATAAGCTTTGATAGTTCTGGAGGCAGTGTGGAAACAGCTGTGACCAGGCTGGTCTCCACATCCAGTCTGTTCCTCTGCTTGGTTTTGATGTGTGTTAAAGCTGAGAAAGTCACCTCACACAAATAAGTAGAACCAAACGGCAAACGTTCAATCAGTGCATGTTTTCCCAGTTCAGGATATTCCTTCTCCACATTACACCAAAACTCAGTCAATGACTTCTCAGCATATGCCATTTCTAAGTCTAAGAATAAAGATAATTCATAACAAAGTTATTTTGGTGTACACTGTATGAAATTATGTAATTTGAAGATACCTCTTGACAAATCTGTTCCAATGTTTAAAACCTTTTCAAATTAAATAAAACTATGCCAAATGTAAATTGTCATTGTGATGCTGTGGTCATATGTTCTTAGTTTCATTACCAGCAGTCCTTACAGAGCATTTTCATCTATCCATCCATCTTCTCCGGCTTATCCGTGGTCGGGTCGCGGGGGTAGCAGTTCCAGCAGAGAGCCCCAAACTTTCTTTTCCCTGGCCACATCAACCAGCTCTGACTGGGGGATCCCAAGGCGCTCCCAGGCCAGCGAAGAGATATAATCCCTCCACCTGGTCCTAGGTCTACCCCTTGGTCTCTTCCCAGCTGGACGTGCCTGGAACAGCTCCCTAGGGAGGCGCCCAGGTGGCATCCTAACTAGGTGCCCGAACCACCTCAACTGGCTCCTTTCGACGCGAAGGAGGAGCGGTTCAACTCCGAGTCCCTCCCGGATTACCGAACTTCTCACCTTATCCCTAAGGGAGACACCAGCCACCCTGCGGAGAAAACCCATCTCGGCCGCTTGTACCCGCGATCTCGTTCTTTCGGTCATGACCCATCCTTCATGACCATAGGTGAGGGTAGGAACGAAAATGGCGCGGTAGACAGAGAGCTTTGCCTTCTGGCTCAGCTCCCTTTTCGTCACGACGGTTTGGTAAAGCGACTGCAGTACCGCTCCCGCTGCTCCGATTCTCCGACCCATCTCACGCTCCATTGTTCCCTCACTCGAGAACAAGACCCCGAGATACTTGAACTCCTTCACTTGGGGAAAGGACTCATTCCCTACTTGGAGTGGACAGTCCATCGGTTTCCTGCTGAGAACTATGGCCTCAGATTTGGAGGTGCTGATCCTCATCCCAGCCGCTTCACACTCGGTTGCGAACCGATCCAGTGAATGCTGAAAGTCGCAGACCAATGAAGCCACCAGAACCACATCATCTGCATTGGTGCAATCCTTAGTCCACCGAACTGCAGACCCCCTCCCCCACGACTACGCCTCGAAATCCGATCCATGTATATTACAAACAGGATTGGTGACAAAGCGCAGCCCTGGCGGAGGACAACCCTCACCTGAAATGGGTCCGACTTACTACCGAGGACCCGGACACAGCTCTCGCTTTGGGAGTACAGAGATTGGATGGCCCTGAGTAGAGACCCCCTCACCCCATACTCCCGCAGCACCTCCCACAGTGACTCCCTGGGAACCCGGTCATACGCCTTCTCCAAGTCTACAAAACACATGTAGACTGGATGAGCGTACTCCCAGCCCCCTCTAGGATCCTTGCGAGAGTAAAAAGCTGATCCGTCGTTCCACGACCAGGACGGAATCCGCATTGTTCCTCCTCAATCTGAGGTTCGACAATCAGCCTGACCCTCCTTTCGAGTACCTTAGAGTAAACTTTCCCGGGGAGGCTGAGTAGTGTGATGCCTCTGTAATTGGCACACACCCTCTGATCCCCCTTTTTAAAAGGGGGAACCACCACCCCGGTCTGCCACTCCTTCGGTACTGTTTCCGACTTCCACGCAACGTTGATGAGACGTGTCAACCATGACAGTCCCTCAACACCCAGAGCCTTCAGCATTTCTGGGCGGATCTCATCCACCCCCGGGGCTTTGCCACTGTGAAGTTGTTTGACGACCTCAGTGACCTCCCCCCGGGAGATTGGTGTCGATCCCCCGTCATACTCCAGCTCTGCCTCTAACATAGAGGGCGGAGTTGTCGGGTTCAGGAGTTCCTCAAAGTGCTCCTTCCAACGCCCTAACACTCCATCAGTTGAGGTCAACAACGTCCCATCCTTACTGTACACAGCTTGGATGGTTCCCTGCTTCCCCCTCCTGAGGTGTCGGACAGTTTTCCAGAACAACTTTGGTGCTACCCGAAAGTCCTTTTCCATGTCTTCTCCGAACTTCTCCCACACCCGCTGCTTTGCCTCGGCCACGACTGAGGCTGCTGCCCTTCGGGCCTTTCGGTACCTCGCAACTGCCTCGGGAGTCCCCCGGGATAACAAATCCCTGAAGGCCTCCTTCTTCAGTCGGACGGCTTCCCTGACCACCGGTGTCCACCAGGAGGTTCGAGGGTTACCGCCCCTTGAGGCACCTAGGACCTTGAGACCACAGCTCTCCGCCGCGGCTTCGGCAATAGAGGCTTTGAACACCGACCACTCTGGTTCAATGTCCCCAACCTCCACAGGAATGCCCGAAAAGCTCCGCCGGAGGTGTGAGTTGAAGGCCTCCTGAACTTGGGCCTCCTCCAGATGTTCCCAGTTCACCCGAACTACACGTTTGGGCTTACCAGGTCTATCCGGAGGCTTCCCCCGCCACTCGACCCAACTCACCACCAGATGGTGATCAGTTGACAACTCCGCCCCTCTCTTTACCCGAGTGTCCAAAACATACGGCCTCAGGTCCAATGATACGATAACGAAATCGATCATGGACCTTCTGCCTAGGGTGCTCTGGTACCACGTACACTTTTGAGCATCCTTATGTTCGAACATGGTGTTTGTTATGGCCAATCCATGACTAGCACAGAAGTCCAGTAACAAACCACCACTCCGGTTCAGATCAGGGGGGCCGTTCCTCCCAATCACTCCCCTCCAAGTGTCTCCATCATTGCCCGCATGTGTGTTGAAGTCTCCCAGCAAGATTAAAGAGTCCCCTTCAGGAGCCCCATACAGGACTCTTTCCAGGGTCTCCAAGAAGGCCGTATACTCTGAACTGCTGTTGGGTGCGTAAGCACACACAACAGTCAGAGTTTTCCCCCCCCATAACTCGCAGGCGTAGGGAGGCGACCCTCTCGTCCACTGGGGTAAACTCCAACAACGAAGCACCCAACCGGGGACTTGTGAGTATCCCCACACCCGCCCGGTGCCTCACACCTTGAGCAACTCCGGAGAAGAATAGAGTCCAACCCCTATCCAGAAGTAAGGTTCCAGAGCCGACACTGTGCATAGAGGTGAGCCCAACCAGATCCAACTGGTAACGCTCCACCTCCCGCACAAGCTCCGACTCCTTCCCCCCCAGAGAGGTGACGTTCCACGTCCCCAAAGCCAGCTTCTGTCGCCCGGGTCTGGTCCGTCGAGACCCTCTGCCTTCACTGCCACCCTTCTGGCAGCGCACCCGACCCCATCGCTGTTTCCCGTAGGTGGTGGGCCCGCGGGACGGAGAAGCGGAGGTTTTGCCCCCGTTGCCTTTTCGGGCGGTGCCCGGCCGGGCTCCGTGGCAAGCCCGGCCACCAGACGCTCGCCGACGAGTCCTCCTTCTGGGCCTGGCTCCAGAAGGGGACCCCGGGCTTCCTCCGGGCCGGGTATCCTCACTTCTTTGTTGTTCTTTCATGAGGTCTTGTGAACCAATCTTAGTCTGGCCCCTTGCCTGAGACCAAATTGCCATGGGAGACCCTACCAGGAACACAAGGTTCCAGACAACATAGCCCCCAGGTTCATCAGGGCACACAAACCTCTCTACCACGGTAAGGTGCTGGTTCTTTATATTACAATTAATTGATGTAATTTTAGATTGATTGAAGGGTTAAGCAAAAATGACTGTCTCTGCAGCTTCACAAGCCAGAAGAGACGATCCTTTGCATGAGGAAGGCCTTCAGCTAGAACAGGGGTTCTCAACCTTTTTTGGGCCAGCGCCCCCCTGTCCATTATCCAGGTCTCTTACCGCCCCCCATCAAAAAAAGTAGACTTATTTTCTTCCCTGAATATTAATGTTGACTAATATTCTGTGTTATTTCATTTAAAAAGCATGTCACTGAATGCCAAATAATAGATTTGATTTAACTGGGCAGTTGGAATATCATTATCATTAGTTTACCAGAGAGCAGAAAAGCCATGTGAAGGTGAATAAAAATGATATTTATGAGTGTTAAACAAACTCAGACAAGAGCAGAGAATACAAACAGACTGCTACGGAACAGCAGCAATTTCACACATGTCCAGTGCAGAACAAACAGTAGGCTACAAAACTGTACATTAGGCCTACAGAACTAGCAGGTCGGAAAGGTGTTGCATTTCGCCAAATTGCGGGGGGGGGAAGGTTAGTGTGAGCCCTGCGCTTGGTGGTTCTCCGCCAGTTTCTTCACTGCGGGTTGCAGAGAACTTAGTTTCAGTCGCAGTGCACCTTAGGCCGTCAAGTTCAAGCGATTGCGGTACTTGGACTGCATGTGGAGGACCTGGCTGAATCCCTGCTCCACGAGGTATGTGGTTGGGAAAGCCAGAAGAAGCAGCCTCGCTTTCTCCCAGAGAGCCGGGTAACCCTGAGAGTATTTGACCCACATGTTGCCCCAGCCAAAGGTGCGGAAAATAGCCTGGGCCTCATCGTCACTCTGGATTTCGATGAGATGCTCCTGTATTGCTGGCTCGCATTCCGCCACGTCCGCCTGAAAGGGCTGCACCACCCAGGTGGGAACATCGAGGTCCAAAAGATCTCTGAAGCGGATCTTCAAGTCGGCATTCACCATCCTCAGGTGGTCTGTGTAAATGAGGAGGCGCTCATCGGTAAGAGCCTCAGACAACTGCAATGAGTATAACCAGGAAATTGTTATCGGTGCAGAATGTTACCATCCGATTTTAAACTGGTTATTTTATTGCGAATTAGTTTACTAATTGATGTTTCTTTATTCTCATAATACATTCAGAACATAAGTTATTTATACTAACCAGGAACACAAATATAGTGTTGCATAGAGTAGCCTACATTTATTACATGTATTATTTATTATTATCATTATTTAGTAGCCTAGGCTAGATCACCTTGGTCAACAGCGGGAATTGAGCAAACGGCCTCCTGCCTATGCTCTGCCGGTATAGATCCAGCCTGGAGGTGAGACTGTGGATGACCGCCTTGCTCTGGATCAGAGTAACTCCTTTTCCTTGGAGCTTCAGCGTGACTTCATTCATTTTGCCAAAGAAGTCTGCGAGGTACATGATGTCGCAGCGGCTGGATGACACCTGTTCCCCGAGAGCTGCATCCACCTCCTCCAGGAACTCCACGATGCTGTCAAACAGCTCACAAAAAGAGCAAGGCAGTTTCCTTTTGAGAGCCAGCGGACATCAGTGTGGAGAAGAAGACGCTCAAAGGTCTCATCATTTTCCTGACACAGCTGTCGGAACAATCTGTTATTCAGGGCGTGGGCTTTTATTTTGTTTATTGCCTTTACTGCAACATTGAGAGAGTCGTGGAGAGGTGGACTTTTAGATTTGGCCACAAGGTTGTGGCGGTGCAAGACACAGTGGACTGTGAGGACATGCGGGACCTGCTCCTTCAGCAGAGTGGTGAAGCCACGGTACCTGCCAACCATGGAAGGGGCACCGTCAGTAGCACATGCGAGGATGTTGTTGATCGGGATTGACTTCTCCTGTAGATAAGCATCCAGTGCATTAAAAATGGTCTGGCCCTTGGTGTCTGTGACCAGATATTTGGAAAATAAAAATTCCTCAGCCATCTCCTGACTGTTGGAGGTGCTATAGCGGACATAGGCCATCAACAGAACATTGTTGTCAGAAGTGGTTGTCTCATCCAGCTGAAGGCTGAATGGAGTTTCCCGCAGGATGGCACACAGCTGCTCCTCTGTATCGCCCATTTCATCAATCCTGCGTGCTACGGTGTCATTACTGAGTGGGATGGATTTCAGCACCTGTGTGGGATCACGCTCCATCACAGTAGATATGACCTCTTTGATGGCAGGGAGTACCAACTTCTCTCCGATTGTGAATGGCTGCCCACATTTGGCTATCAGCAAGGAGATGTTATATGACGCTATTAGCCCGCTGTCAGTCTGGGTGGTCTTCCTAGCGAAGAGACTGCTGATGGTGCTCCTACCATGTTTCTCTTTGAGGGCCTGGAAGAACGGACGCTCCTTATCTGCCTTATCCGGGTGGATCTTGGTAAGGTGCTCCTTTAAACGTGAGGGTTTCATTCCCTCATTCGAAAATACATGTTCGCAAAGTAAAAACATTGGGAGTTGTGCATTGGTAGGAGACGGTATGAAGCCATAGCTAAGAAATTCAATAGAGTACTGACTGCATTTTATCTTTTTCGCGGCCATTTTGCTGATGTGATATGATTTTTGTTGTTTTATGATGCTAATATTTAGCGGGGGGGGTAGTGTCACGATATGGCGGCAAACGCTAGAGGGCTAGCTGGTGACATGACGAGACATCGTGCGGGAGCTGACCGGAAGTCGTTGTAATTTTGAACAAACAGAGCTCTGTGTGGAGCAGCCTGGCTAGCCAGCTCTTCAATGTCGTAGCAGACATAGAAACGGGTATTATTTTCATAAACTGACCACTTAGTTCGAATCTGTTAGTGGAATTTGTCATATCAAAACATATCAAAATTTAACAAAGTGACACAGATTATTAACAGTCGCGATCCCAAAATTACTACGACTTCCGGTCCGCTCCCGGCTGCTTTTTGTAGGGTACGTTCGTAAATGCGCTCAGAGCGCTCCGAGCGTCCCCGTTCCACAGTCCAGAGCGCTGCGCTCTGAGCGCTCACAGTTGGGTGCTCTGGCGGAACAGACGGGTTGTCCGAGCGGACTGACCGTTCGTGCATTTACGAACGTACCCGTAATAACACTGCTGACAGCTGACCAATCGCAAGCAGAGTTGTGGTTTCCTATAGCAACAAAAGATGCTGACAGCTGCTTTTTGTACAGGAAAAGACGCTGTGGCCAGCGTTTTTCATGACAAAAATACATTATGCGTGAACGCCCCCCAAGAACACCTCAACGCCCCCCTTTCAAAAATATTGCTTCCAGCGCCCCCCGATGTTCTCTGAACGCCCCCTGGGGGGCGGTACCGCCCCCGTTGAGAACCAGTGAGCTAGAACATCAAGAGTTTGGTAGTCTTGTTGAGTATATTGATTATAACAGCAGTTGACTGGCACTACAGTTTTCCCCAATGTTTCCATTTTTATACTCATCTAGTTAATCATAATAAAGTATTGAGTATTGACTGTTTCATGACAAGTGAATGCATATTTGGTATAAGTATCACTTGCTAATATTGCTTTGGATGCATATGATGATTCATAGCTATTGTTGCTATTGCTATATGTTGCTATTATTAGTCCGCATATATTTTTCCAACTCAAAAGTGGTTCAGTATACTACCTTAATATCCATCATACCAATTTTAGGTTGGCGGCTTAACAGCTGTTTTATTTTTTAGAAACACATCTCCAAGAGTTAAGGGACACCCTAACTGCACTCCAGGTTCCGGAGGCAACAGACGGAACGGTTTCTGCCTGGGCACAAAGGCAGCTTCTCACAGATGTGAGAATGAAAACTGCTTGGCCAATGCTTTTTAATGCAAAACTCTCAGCTGAGAGAATAGCCATTCAGAGGTGCCACAGATGCTGTGCAGAAGAAGCGGCTATCAGGTGCCTGGACTGTGTTCCACTGGACAAGGAGTTCCTCTGTGCAACCTGTGACATGGAGGCCCACAAGAGGAATATCCTCCATGACAGAGAGGCTGTTTTCAATGGATTTCTGGAGCCCATTCCCCCTACAACTGCTGTGGTGGTGGATGAAAATGGCCAGTCTCAGTTTTGTGAACAAAGTATGTAAAGATTAACATTACATTACAATGTCCCATTATAGTGTAGTTCCCATAATTAAGTGTGAATGGGAAGTGTACATAGCTGATTGAAAAAAGTATGATTGGTTTTGACTAGGGCTCCAAGATATGTGGAAATGATGCAACATTTTATTGAATATCTTGATAATCTGGAGAATTAAGGAAAAACTGTAAATACACCCTTCCTAACTTATTTTCTATATTGCCTCGGAAATCCTGTCCATCCTGCTCTGCAGAATGGACTCCTGAGGTTAAAGACCTGCTTTTGTATCGGTACTGGCCAGCTAGCACCAGCTGCCAGACGCTTTACAAATATGATGTGTTCACCTCATTCGAGCACATGAAGGTGAACAGCACCAGCCATGTCCAGGCAGGCATTTCTGAAAATGTTGGAGCACAGATCTGTTCAAGCTGGATGGGTAAATCTGCCTGAATCACATGGAAACATACAAAAAACAATATCATATTACTGTATACCATATCATTAATTGTTGGCATTGCTTTCAAAACAATTACTAATCCACTTTTTTAAAATCATTATACAGACAGGTAGTATCTGTGCTGATACATTTCAGCGAAGCTTCTTCAAGTTTTGCTTCTGTCAGTACAAACAAGAGGATATGTGCCAGGTCCATCACTTTGTTTGTCCAGCATGTTCTCCAGACATGTTGGCTGTCTGCTGTGATGGAAACCGCAATTATCGCTTTTCCAAGTCAAAAGGATATGTATAGGTATTAATGAAAATGATAAAGAACACACTTGAGTTCTTGGTTCTTTAGTCTGGTCTCATTATTTCAGTTTTAATAGCAATCCAAGTCTAAGTCTTTGTAAGAATTGGAAGCATTAAACACTTTTGATTGTGGAGCGGAATTGATCCATCATTTGTAGCATCCAAGTGATATTTGTTGTTATAGCCCCCTAGATGACAGAGATGAGTGCTTAAGCCAGGCCTTGCTGTGTCACTTTATTATTAACAACTAGATTTTATTCTGATTAATCAGACATGGTTTCTCTTACGAGGACTGAACCACTTCCATGGAGAAATATACGCTTACCCAATGTTTCTCCAAAAAGAGATGTCCAAGAAGGCAAATGTTGACTCCTTCTGTATGGATGTAACATGGAGGTAATCCTCACTGTCATAATGCACATCCACAACAATGTTTAAAATGGCCTATGCCTCAGCAGTCATTTTAGATGATATTGATATTGTTGTCATGTCAATTAAAAGTTTATCTTTGTAACACTCAATTACAAAAATGAAGCCCTCTGTACCGCGAATGTCAACGGGGGGGGGGTGCTAGTGGAGTATGAAGCCCTCTGTATCGCGAATGTCAACGGGTGCTAGTGGAGTGCACGCGTCTCCAACAAGCCTAGTTTGTTTACAAAATTGCGGCGCAACTTGGTGGGCGGTACCCTGGAAAGAAATCTGCGTGAGAAATACAAGGTGTGGCGTGTGAGTGGAGTGAAATGCGTGTGTCTCACGCCAAATGCGTGAGACTTGGGAGCTCTGCATAATTCTTTATTAGTAACGTGCATAATGCAGGGTAAATACCAGCACATTCTCACTCCCAACTTGTACTTCTAATTTTGTATTATTTTCTAAACCACACAGTGTTATTTACTCAACAATAACACACAATTATTATTGTGTTTATTTATTTGTTTGATTGTATAATGTTGGACTTTTGGATTCCGTCAGGACCGAGGGTCGGAAAAGCTCATAGTAGTTGCTTTAGAGAATTTTACACCCGGAAGTAAGTATTCTCTCTTCTTTGCTTGACAAACCCATCCATTGACAAACCCCGTGATAGTCCTCAAGCTCTGTGATTGGATGTTGGAGTGGCAGTGCGCCGAGCGTCCAACATCACTTTGAAATGGAATTGAACCACGGCACATGGTCCAAAACTGGAGTCGGACGGGTCCACCCCCTCCCCCATCCCGTCACCAGAACTACACATGCTGGCTATTGTGTGTTTCGCACATAGGTTTCCATGTTCTATGTTTTATATATACAGTTTATGGTTCTATGGCACGTCTCTACTGGGAATTGTAGTTTTAAAAGACGTTTTCTTATTTCCCATAATAATAAGTTGCCAGTATTAAACTGTGTACACCCCTAGAGGTTTAGGGGATACGAAACACAGTGGTGTTATCACATTTAAAACATATAATTAATAAATGGGTGAAAATTGCTTGTGCCCATAATGGGCAGCATTAATATACCCACATGACAGCTAAGGTCAGAAGAGCTTTATTTAACAGCTGGTCTTATGTCTCTGACCCCTCCAGTTGTCCATTGATAAGCCTTGAAACAACTTGTCAAGGTTCGGAGGCAAATTTTGCAAATATGGCAGTAGCCATCGATCATCTTAAGATAAGATATACTTTATTGATCCAAAGCGGGACCATTTTTTCGTTACAGCAGCATGTGTAACAGTTGGAAATATGCAGTGGTGTTTATTTGGAAATCATTTAGTATAATCACACAAATTCTAGGTTTTATATTTAATAATTCTCTGTTCCTCATTTATTGGATGTTCAATACCTGACAAGGTCAGAGATGAAAAAGGTCAGAGATTAAAAACTTGGGTCGCAGGTTCCTCAACAGTGCATTACAAGACATCTATCGATATGTATGTACCTCCACCATTAAACTGTCATATTCTGCACATTTCTTATACTATCTAGATACATCTTATAAGAGTATAATACATATGTATAATATCAGTTAAAATAAGTGCTTCAACTTAGTTAACATTGCAGGAAAGTTGATTGTCAAGTTCCAAAACAAACTATGCAATATATTAGACGTTAAGTACTTTGTCAGACTTAATATTTGTCTGTAGATAGATACCCCCAAAGCTTTTTTCTTATTTAAAAGAAGACCTTAACTTAAAGTATTCTTTAATGTTTAAATGAAGCCTATTTAATTTGTCTGTTTTGCACATCCTCCTATTAATATCTTTGGACGTCCTGCACTAAACTGTTTTATTATGGAGATCACAACAGTATCTTCTTAATATTTTCATCTATATTTCTATGATTGACCTTCTACTTTCCCCCTATGTATGTACTCTTAATATTTTTATGTTTCATCTAATATAACATAATTCAACAAAAAATTCAATAACGTGCTTTAACCACTAGGCGGTACGGGTTAAAAAAAACTCAACTTTAAAGTGTTAACAAGACAAATTATAGTGCTGTTTCCAGTTTAGTTTATGATGGATGTATTTTGTTATCGACACATATATTGTTTTGATATTTGTGACGCCAATCTTCGGAAAAAGTGTGTTTGGTATCTGAAATAAATTAGGGTTATGCAGGTAGCTGAGAGTGGACCGGCTCCGTTTCCACGGCAACGGTGGCTGAGGATCATGGGTAATCTAGCCTTCCGCTGTCCAAAAAGACCACAAAAAAACGAGTAAAAAACCTTTGAAGCCCCTGTACTGGTATTTAGAAGTTATCTACTGGCACTTCAGCATAGCTTAGTTAACTGGGGAAAGAATAATAACACTAAATTCCTCCCATCAAGAGCTCCCCATCAAACACCGCATTGACTTTAAAATATTACTTTTCATTTTCAAAGCCCTCAACAACCTTGCCCCCACCCGTCGCCTCAGATGTTAGCTGAAGCTAACCTACTGCCGCTCATAAGGACAAAGCTCCGGACCTGGGGTGACAGGGCCTTCGCAGCAGCCCCCACTCCCTCTCCAGCCACGTCAGATCCGCCAATACTCTCACATCATTCAAACAATCTCTCAAAACTCACCTTTTCACTCTTGCCTTCAACTCCTAATCAACTAACCCCTTTCCCTTATTCCACCTAGCTTAGCACTTTCTACTTTTGTTATTTTTGTTTTACTTGCTTGTAAGCGCTTTGAGGACCAGGAGAAGCGCTTTATAAATGTAATGTATTATTAAATTAGAATAGCCTACAAACAGTGTATTCTCAAAGGATTGAAGCATTGGCTACTTATTTCTTGATGTTTTGTGCATTAAGCATTCTGTTATTAACGTTTTCAATAATGTAATATCATCTCAAGGACCCCTTGTGTGCTGCTCCTGTGTATTTCAATCAGGAGAGACTTCATTTTGTTTAAAGAACATTTATTGACACATGCCATAAAATAAATGTTAAGTCTTTGGCGATTAGACCCCGATCCTGAAATGGTATATCTAAAGGGGGAAATGGAGCCGTGAGCATATAGGGATGATGCTGAAGATCTGGATTTGATGAGGTCTTTGGATTAGCTCTCCTGGCAGTGGATGTGATGAGAGGAGGTGGATGGGGTGGAGGCGGGCGGCAGCATGACAACCTGAAATAACAGCTGACTGCCATTTTAAAGTTTGGCTGCAGCACGGTGATTGGCTGCTGGAGAATGAGGTGAAATGTAATATGTTAAAGACAACGCCTGTGATGAGCTGATTATATGCAGCTGCGGAGTGAATGTATATATATATATATATATATATATATATATCTGTATATATATATATATATACCCAGTCTTCCTGAAAAAACTTGCGCTGAGCTTCATTTTACATCAATATGCAATTCACCTGTGAAATTAATTGCCAGTGGCCATAAAACAATGCAACAATCCTTCAATTCAAAAAAATGTTAAGTCTGTTGCAGTTGTTAAACTGTTGCACTTTATTAATTCCATACAAACACCAAAACATTTATTGTTTTGTTTGGCAATGGGGTTTGCATGGGGTGGGAATCAGGCTGCTTGCCAGGATGGAGGCCAGGACATACCACTGAGAAAAAAATAAAAATAAAGGGAGGGTGAAGAAGAATTAGTGAGCAGTAATACACATTCAATTGATTTTCATTAGGCTACTTTAAAATGTTTATACTGTTTTAGAAACGTTTGAAGACAAGTGCAGTGTTGTATGAAGTATTTGATATTCCACTGTATGGATGCAGCGATTAACCAATGTCACTTTTAACAGTTCAGCTACACTGAGTGTTTTTGTTCTCACTCTCTAAACAACTACATTATGGTACGTTAAGGTTCCTTACAGCAACTGTTGCTCATTGAAAAATATGGAAAATGGGTTAATCGTGTTAACAAAGGTAAATAGGCACAGCAGCTGAAAATGCCAAAATGTTGTGGAAAAATCCTATAAAACCTCTAATTATAAGAACACATTCATCCATCCTTAGTGTCATCATTGTAAAACCCAAAGGTGATGTTTCCTCAGAATATTATCATAGCATCAAAATGTAAAATCATTGCATCCCTAGAGCCTTACAGCACAACATTTCAAGTGAATAATAACTCCTCCAACAGGCACATTGTATTCCAAGATAAGGGATCAAATAGCATTTGATAGATAACAAACAGTCTATAGATCCCCTTGGGGAAATGATATCATGATGCGTTTGTTACGTTACAATTTGATCTGCCCAATAATAGGGTACTGATATATTACCCTTTGTTTTAGTTTACGGTTTCAACACTTGATTGTCACTGTTGTTAATTTGCACTATCTGTAGATGAATGTCTAATCATAATTCTTTGTCCTAGTTCCTTTACATTTCTGTTGTTGTTTGGTGATTATTTACTAATACTTTAGTAAGTGTGGACTTAACGCCAGAGTATCTAACGTGAACCTGGTGTCTCTGTGGTGTAATCAAATATTGACACAGCTTTAACTAAATAAACTACCTAGTTTCAATGTATCGTTTAGTGTGGACTTTGCACATTTAAAATAACTTGTGTACAGCTGGTGCTACAGACAGCAGAAGTTTTTGCATTTTTCTTTAACAAATGCCACCTAAGATAATGTCGTGCCAACAATTACCACAAATGTTAACAGCACACATAGATGTAATTGTACAAAAGAAAATCAACATACCAAATGGTGCAGGGCTCCCAGTCATAAAGGTGCTCCGTCCCCCCTGTGGCAGGCAGACAAAGACATTGTACATCTGTATGCTCTTTGAACTTTGTACTTTCACAAGTACAGTACTTATGATATATGTATTGTTCAAATAGTTTGCATATATTTATAAATATATTTGTGAAAAAAGACATCTGACCGACTAGAGGGATTTACAGGATGTTTACACAAATAGCTTAATATTGTGAATTGGACAACAGCATTCCTTCACACACCAGCCTGGTGTGGTGGTGGGTGGGTGCTTGGAGCCTGGTGTGGTGGTGGATCTGCTGTTTCCTGTGGTTGCTGTCTATGGGTGATGGGTGATGGATCACACGGCACCAAATTTAAGATGTAGCTTCCATCGGGCAGTTGGTTGGGTGGGTCTTGGGGTGGTGTTGGTGTGTCAGGGTTCTCCTCTTGGTCTGGGTTGAGTCTTGTCCAACCTACAAAGGGTTTGTAGTACAAATCTGTTTAAAAGCCCACATATTTATTTATTATGTATAATACCATAATGTTGCATTGGTTAGTTATCTGTTCATATAAAATATATTTATACATATCCACATCTGTTTATACAACCTTTTCATTCATTCCTCCCCATATTAGTATTTCATTTTACTTTCTGTCTTATCTTATTCTATTTTATAAGTATATATTTGACTTATTCCTGCATGTTAGTTTTGCACCTACGTTGTTGGACGAGTTTCTTCTTGCACTATTTAATTTCTTCTTGTACTGTTTGTATGCTGCATTGTTGGAGGAGCCTGGGAGTTAAGATTTTCATTTCCAACAACTACGCTGTAGTGGTACATATGACAATAACACCTTTGAACATTGAATGTTTGAAAACAGGAACATGGAATACACCCACATACATTATAAAATATGAAATTAGGCCAATGTGCAAAACATGCAAACAAAGGCAACCCTAATCAAGCTAAACTGTAAAAAAAAGATTGATTGAGTATGATGTCACCCACAGGTATCTGCTTGGCATCAGGGCAGAGGAGCCAGAGAAGCTGAGGGTTGTTCACAGAGCCACTGCTCAGCGCAATTTATTTGAAGAAGAAACACTTTTTTTTTCTGACTGTGTGACTGTGACTCTGATTGTGGTGGAGGATGTCCCAGAACACTTGTCCCCTCTTAATTCTTACATGCAGGGGGTCCTAGCAGTGCCAGTGGTCCACCATGCAGCATTACGAGTATCATACAGTAATTAAATGTTTACAGCAATCAAACTGATCGCTTCAATATTTGCAAAAGTCAATGGTATCCGCCACACTGGGTTATCATTGGAAAATGGAAGTTTGATAAGTGAACAAAATGTATTTATTTAAGTTTTGGATGCAATATAATTAGGACTCATAGGCTTTATTATATGTATAATGATGCTTATAACATGTATTTCTACAATCTGGCTTCAATTCACCACCTCACCATCTGCATAGACAATTTCCTCTGTCATCATAATCTTCTGTCAATTAAAAAAAATATATCGATTACAACTTTTGCATGGGAAGTGGCATACACCTCTTTCAAGCCCTGTTTTGTGCATACATAACAGTTATAAATGAGACCCCAGCTCTTTAAAATGACTCTCTTTGTTGCTTTGAAATAAACAGGACAAATCAACACCACACATTGTATAACAGATAGTCAATATATGCATGAGTGACTCGTGCAGATGGTTATTAAATAAATGCAACTCACCTGCAACCATCAGCTTGTAAATGGCCTCCACATTGTCGAGGCATGTCTTGGGTGATGGGCTAAGCTGGGCATCAAAACCTTCCTTTTAGATGTCCGTGGCACCCTCTTGGTAGGGGGATACGCCAGCAGCAGCAGGGGCTTCAAGCCAAGGGCATGCAACTTCTCAGCTAGGAAAATAATTGTTGAGAGGTAGAGAGATCAATTAGATAAATACACAAAACTGTTGTTTACATTTGAATTTATCCTAATATCCTGGCATCATAATAAAAACAATGATTTGTTCAGAATGTTTTGTTGGATACATTTGGGATTTTTAACTTATGAGACACTTCCTAAACTTCCTACACATAATAGTTAATTCTGTTTGAAAATCATTAATCATGAATTATATTCTCATTTATGATACAATTAATACTGTGGATGTGAAGCAATACCAGTTCATTTATAATCCTCTGTCAAAGTAATAAAACTACTTTTCACACTTTTGGTGAATGAGATAATTCTGCAAACTACATACCAGAAGGGCGGCGTCATCAAGAATGTGGGACTTGATTCTGTTTTTAGCCATGGATGACAACCACTGCTTCTGCTGGCTTTGGAATCTGTCCATTTTCTTTTTGAGTCTCACATTGTTTGGCTGTGGATGTTCACATAGTGGGCAGATTTTATTTCCACAGTAAATATTTTCTCTGCAGTTTGGGCAGGTCTTTTTTTGTGACCCTCCAGCCATTTGTAGGACTGAGAGAGTGATTACAAGAGAAAGTGAGAGAGTGATTGAAAGAGAAAGTGAGAGAGAGTGATAGAAAGAGAGACAGTGAGACAGAGAGTGGCTCTTAAAAGTGCCATTTGTTTTATATGTGTGTGTGTGTGTGTGTGTGTGTGTGTGTGTGTGTGTGTGTGTGTGTGTGTGTGTGTGTGTGTGTGTGTGTGTGTGTGTGTGTGTGTGTGTGTGTGTGTGTGTGTGGATATGTGTGTGTTGGTGATAGTAAGCGTTGTAATGAAGCTGTAAAACAGGAAAAATAAATAGGATTATTTAGAATAACAGTAACATCTGTGCAATACTCTATGTAATAATAATTAATCTGTGCATTACTCTATATGCAATAATAATTAATCTGAGCATTACTCTGGCACACATTATGCATTTATACTGTGCATATCAGTGTTTCCCCTACCATTGTCTTGGAGGGGCGCTGCGCCCCGACAACAGAGCCCCGTGCTCCCCCTGAAATTCAAGGTGTTTAAAAAAACTTTTTTATAAAAATGTTTTAATTTATATATATATATATATATATAGCACCAAATTGCAACTAATCTATATCTACTGTCACTTTTGACATTGAACATGTGTTCTTTTATTAAATAAATTAAATGCTTTCATTTTAAGTTGTGAGTCTAGTGTTTTTGACCTTAAGAAATACTGATGCATTAATCAATAACAATAATCCACAGCTCCTCTCTCCCCTCAGCCAGCACCCCCCCCCCCCCCCCCCCCCCCCGCCCCCCCAAAGCAGTAAACCTAGGGGAAACACTGCATATTGTTATATTATGCACATATTTTTTACATACTTGTTTTTCTTATATCTTCTACCATATATTTTAATTCTACAATGTAACAATCCCAATTTCCCCCGGAGATCAATTAAGTATTTCTGATTCAGAGTGGGACATTGGGTGGTCTCCACTGGCCAGTCAAATCCTCTGGAAAAACTTCAGTTCCACATTTTTGTTCCACTCCATCGCCGATGCCTTTTAGCCACTATTAAAACTCTGTGTTGAACACTGTCTTTACAAAACATGTGCAAATACATGCATTTAAACATATCTTTCTAGCAGGCACCTCCACTATCCAACTGTGCCGGTGTCGGTACCAGATGTGTTCGGGGTACCATATGTGTTCGGGGTCCGTCTCTTACCAGTGACGTCACGGCGTAATGACGTCACGCATTGTGATTGGCTGTACGGTAATTTACCCACGCTGTCTAGAGTATAGAGGGGTTTTTGATCATTACATTACATTGTATTTAGCTGACGCTTAAGTGCATTCGACCAACAAGATAAAAACTTGAAGAAATACAATAAAACTTGAAGAAAAACAAAGACGAATGAGGAGAAGAACAAGAGAAATCGAAGGTAAGAAGTATAAAACGTAATATGGTAGGTAATATGTAATATGTTCAGTGCCGTTGGTACGTTAGTTCAAACAGTAACAACGGACTATTTTTCTTAGCGTATGCATGTCAATTTAAATCAATACATACAACTATTTCACATGTACAATATTTTCTTAGCCCTAATACTTAATACTACTTATTTCGTTTTGATTGTTATATTTGATTATATTATATATTATCAATAAATTATATATTATCAATATGATATACTTTTCTATATAATAGATTATCAAAAAAAGTATTTATTAAGTAAGGGATAATGTGCAGCAATCACAATCAAGTCCACAATCGAATCCATAAAGACAAAGTAAATCTGTTTACAGTTGTTTCATATGTATGTTGAGAGGTATCCATATATCTCTTCATTTTGTTCTCAAAGTGCACCAGATTGATACATTTAACTTCAATATTTAAAAAAACCACTCCAAAGGGAGTTCTTGTTCTTCCTTCTGTCTGTCTGTATCTGTGTATTCTCATGTTCCGATTAACCCAGCCAAATTGTTCTTCTTTTGTGTCTTGATGTGATCTTGAGTCGAGGCTGATCCTCTTGCTGTGGTCCCGCATCCTGGATCCTCTATCCTGAGTTCTGGATTAAGTCGTGGACTTCGGGTCGTGGCTGAACCTGTCTCTGCGGTCCTGCCTGGGTTTCGTCGTGCTGCCTCCCTGAAGGCTCCCACAGGATTGTTGACATCTTCGTGGATTCATCCTATTATTATAGACGCATGCATTTCCTAACATTCGGTCTACCTATGTTGCAAATGTATTATATCCTCGATTTACACACGGCATCTATTGCACGTCTGTCCGTCCTGGGAGAGGGATCCCTCCTCTGTTGCTCTCCCTGAGGTTTCTCCCATGTTCCCCTTTAAACTGTGGGTTTTGTCTTGAAGTCTTTCCTTGTACGATGTGAGGGTCTAAGGACAGAGGGTGTCGTTTTCTTCTCATACTGATATTCTGAACAAACTGCTGTTGTATTAGCTGTAAAATGTCTTTACTGTAGGCTCTTTTTATTATTTGTACAGCACTTTGGCTCGACCAAAAATCGTTTATAAATGTGCTATATAAATAAAACTTGATTTGATTGATTTGATTTGAAAGGGTGTGCGCCAAGGTTCCATATTAGGACCAATAATTTCACCATATATGTAAATAATCTCTAATAATCTTTCAAATGCTGCTTTCCATTTTTATGCAGATCATACTGTTATTTATTGTTCATCCTCTTCTATAGAGCAAGTCTTGATTTCCTCCAGTCTGCCTTTGATGTTATTCCATCCCATTTATCTCAACTCAAGTTAGTATTAAATGCAGACAAATCCAAACTCATGATATTCTCAAATGGCAAAAAGTTAACTTCTTTTCTCCCCAACATTTATACTGTTCAAGGGACTGACATTGAAAGGGTCACTACATACACATATCTAGGTTTTATTATTGATCAGAACTTATCTTTCAAGTCACACACTGAAAATGTTGTTTTCAAATTAGGTTTCTCCTTTCAGACAAGGAAACATTTGATCTCTGCAACGTTTTTACCAGTATTGGATTCTGGTGATCTGCTTTACATGAATGCCTCTGACCAGTGCCTAAAGAGTTTGGATACTGTGTACCATTGTGCATTATGTTTTATTACATATATATATATATATATATATATTGTGAGTTTGGAATAAATATGCACTTTATGAAAATTATTAGTTGGTTACTGTTAGTAAAAAAACAGTAAGGTTAATACTGGATGTTTGTTACACTTGGATATGTTTTCTGTAACACTTGTAACATAATTATTCTCCAGTTTATGCATTTGAGTGACTTGCAGTTAATGCTCGACATTCAATTCAAAACCTTTATTTATCCAGGTAAAATCCTATTGAGATCAATGATCTATTTTTCAAGGGAGACCTGCAGCAGTAGGTTCCATATGAAGACATACAAACATAAACAACAGAACAACAAAAGGACATCATACAGCAAAAAATACAGGGATTACAATTTAAATATCTATCCACATGTACAGGTACCAACAGCATCTGACTGTGGAGCATCCAACCGAGCTTTAAAAACATGTAGTGGTACCAGCTTGGTAATTTTACATTCTTTTTGCAGACTGTTCCAAGTTAGTGGAGCTGCACATCTAAAAGCTTTCTTCCCTAAGACAGTCCGAGCACTTGGCACATTTAATAAAACCACAGCATGAGATCTCAGGCAATAAGTACTTTCAATTTGCCGAGAGATCAGGGAGCAGATATAAGATGGTACTTTATCCAATATGGCTTTGTAAATGAAAATGTAGCAGTGACTGAGCCTCAGTACAGTAAGTGATGGCAAAACCGCCTCGGTTTACCGTGTACAGTGATGTGTAAGTGCTTTACAGTTTGTCACAAATCTCAGTGCACTGTGATAGTAAAACCTTATTGTGGTGTAATTATATATCCAAAGCAGTCAGAAGTCAGAAAATCATTAGTGATGTTTAACCACTCAGAAGACAGCCCATCAAAATGAACACATTGGGACCTTTCAGAGAGGTAGTTCATATTCTACATATAATAACGGACAAAGTAAAGAATGAAGTGTAGGCTATGTTTAAATGTTCGGAATTTGACCGTGTATGATGGTCCTCTTGAGTTGCCGTACAGCCAATGGCGTACAGCCATTGCTCCGTTTTCATGTTTTTTTAACATGTTTTTCACAAACATTTTCACACGCTAGGAGCATAGGAATAATTCAATTTGGTTCGTCATGATCTGTAGATGTGATTTGCCCCCGAGCACCCCTGGGTAAATTACCGTACAGCCAATCACAATGCGTACAATGCGTGACGTCATTGATAAGAGACGGCCCCCGAACACATATGGTACCCCGAACACATCTGGTACCGACACCGGGGACAGCTAATGTCATGTAGCTGTATAAACTAGAAATGCTATCCAGCTAAAAACTTTGACCGGAAGGCCGGAGGCCGCTAGTAGCTGGTAGCTGGACGTGGCCGCTACAGTAGGTTGCACGTAGCCTATTGTATAAGCTAAACACACTACAAAACTCAACCTAATATCCAGGAATTAAAAGCTATAGAGACTGTGCTACAGTGGAATAAATAAAAGCAATATTATTTCGTGTTTTAAAGAAATAAACTCCCCTTGATTTTCGATACTTACTGTCGTCCGTTGTCAGATGAAATTAATGAAAGTGAGGTGATTGTGTAACGTGGCTACGTCACGTTGCCGTCAAGCGCGACGTAACGTTGCCGTGGTAACGACGGAATCTTCTTCTGGTTTATTGTTGTTATAATAAAAATCATTATTATTACTACAAAAAGCATTTAAAATACAGTCAGTAGCCATCGTCATTCCGATGTGGGGGGAGTGGTTTTCACCATCATCATCATCATCATTATATATTTTTTAAATGACTAATATTGGCCTGCAATACCCCTTTATTCATCAAATACGAATATAATTGTCTTTTAAATAACGTAAACTAAAGGGAACAATCTATTTGACACAGCTGAAGTTCTGGCCTTCCTTAAAAAATAACTAATTTAATAAAAATCACAGTTGTAATGACAATGCACTGTTTTTTGAGAACACACATTTGGTAAATAATGCACCATAATACATTCTGACGAAAAATAAAAATTATGAATACAAATACAATAAAACAAGCCTCCCGTGAGTTACTACAAGCTATAAAGTAGATTTTACGTTTTATAGAATAAAAAGCTCACTGCAGGACGTTGTAGAAATGCGTGTGTGCACCACGACAAAGGAGCCTCATTCACTTTACATTGGCGTTGTTTGCGTGGTGCCGACACGTAAATGTAACAAATGTCGTGACTCCACCACGCAATGCAGTGTTAAGGAGTCGTGGTGGAGTCACGCATTCTGGTGAGATCAAATAAAAGCAATAATTGTGGCTTGCTATTGAGTAAGAACATGTTTTCATGAACCACACAGCTTCCAGTCTTCGTATAACACGTAATGCCGTGAGACTACCAATAGAAATACATTGCTTTTAAAATCGTGCTGTGCAACACGAAAAAAAGGGGGAAATCGTGTTGGTGAACACGAATCAATAGATTAAAAATCGTGTTGGTGAACACAAAATGCCATGAGACTGGGTTGTTAATGTAGCTGAACCGTGTATTACAATGCCGTTATGTGATGACTTTCAACGAGAAAAGCAAGCACACTCCGAATAAAGTCTTATTTTATAAAAAAAAAAAAATCGGATTTCACATCACATAAACACCATTTCCCAACGTGCATTACGGCTAAACCATCGAATCACCGAGCTGAGGACCTTGCCTACGTCTGTTTACGGTATTTTTTATGATGGATGTATTTTGTTATACACATTCCTTCACATTTACATTTTCATTTACATTAAAGTATTTCGTGAGGCCTTCTAAAATATTTTTAAATAGAACTACGGTTCTAGTTGAAGAGTTTGTAAATTAACATGAACCGAAGCTGTTGCCTGGCAACGCAATCGCATAACTTCACTTCCGTTAATTCCACATCCACACAAATGGATTAACATCGATTTAATACATTGATGTAGGCAGCCTTTGTTTCTGCTAAAACAGGTGTCGACCAGCTGGGGCAACAAGAAAATCGGCAAAAATCGAGTTTGACAATTAAATAATAAATCATTATTATATTAATATTGACTATAACAACCGACCGTCGGGGTAGCATTTGCTTGGCATTTCCGGGTATATCTCCACTGGTTGGTGTTAACAATACCGTGTAACTTTCACATTTGAAGGGACGAAATCGTGAAATCTTCACGTCTCCCAGCATGGTAAATCGTCACATGTTCACGTCTTGCCGTGGTTGTATTTATCTTTGAATAATGAACGCAATAAATCATACCCTCGTGGGGGCGCGCTCACTTGATTGGCTTACAATGGGGAGGCTCTGGCACAGTGGACTAGTGCGTTGGTGTTTGGATCAGGGGTACACAGGTTCAAAAACCACTGCACTCAGCATGTCGTTGTGTCCCTGGGCAAGATCATTTCACCCCAAATTGCTCCTGTGGGGATTGTCCACAGTATTGAGTATGTAAGTCGCTTTGGATAAAAGAGTCTAACAAGTGTGACATGTAATGTAATGGAGGAGACATCTGATCGGCTATAGAACAAAGTAAAGTATACACATCGGGTCACCGTCAGGGGAGTCTCAAAAAACCCACACACGAATGCACAGCGATCCATGCACAGAAAGCAGGTTGTGTGTGCAGGTGCAGCGGTTTTAAACGGAAAACAAATATGTGTGAATCAAAAACACATATGTAAAACTTTTTTCTATGTAAAACTTTTATTTACATGTACTGTATATGAGGAAACGGAACACATGCGACACAACTCTCTGAACAACACAACCATCTGATGCGTGTGTTGGTAGCTTGGCACGCTCCTTCCCTGGAACCGTTGCTGCTTCCAGTGTTTCCTCCTGAAGTCTGTGATCACTACCCAGGCTTGAAGTGGTGTTGTGGCGCATCAGCTGGCATCGGCAGTACGGCTTTCCCCTGAGAGTGGATAGCTGAGAGGGAGACTGAAAGACTTATACAGTAGTTCAACAAAAGGTAACTTCAATTGTCTCAACTTTCAGAAACTAACATTCCATTAACAGAATAATATTCTTTAAATCTGTGCCAGTTCGTCTTGTGCCTTGTGCCATCAAGAGAGCCAACAAAACTATTTGTAGCTGCTTTCACAATGATGACATGCTATTCTCTTTTTATTAACCAGTAAAATAGATCTTTACAGGATCAGAATATTTTGAATATTATTCATATTTATGGCTTTGTAAGATTATATGTCTCTATTCAACACAATGGACATGATTATCACACTTGTTTCAGTCTTACATCTGTATTGTCACTGTGCTTTTTAATATTTTCATATCAATAAAGTTAGCATTTCGTGATCTTCTTCTTTTTTTTTTTATATATATATATATATAAAATGATGTGTGACTTCCTCAAAAAGATAAAGCATTTAGAAATTTAAACCAGCAACCACACTTTCCACAGTCACATACTTCAGGATACTTGCTGCAGAGCTGACCTTCTAGGAAATAGTTGGCAGTCCCATGAGCAATGGAGGAAATCTATGACAATGCTGTTGATGTCCAAACCCTAAGCTCAACATCATCTGCAAAACAAGAAGGTAAGAGTGTCAGTCAGAGTGAGCTGTGGATTTTGGATTTACTGTATTACTCCCTGCCTGGTCTTCTCTGTGTTCAGGTCCCAGGAGACTTCTCAGAGCGTCTGTTCTCGGTTTGGGGCTGCTGAGTGTTTTCCTGCTGGCTGGACTCATCGGCCTCGCCGTCCACTGTGAGTCTTTCTTTTAATACATTTAATAATGTCATTTATTAACGTGTGATTTTAAGGAGCAATATTGAAGAAGAAACATCCATTTTCATTTCAGACCATAATTCACTAGTTGTTAGAGATCAGCTGATCAACCAGCTGAAGGCCAACCTCACTGAAAAGACCAGAGAGGTGGACAGGCTCCTGAGTTTGATGGACAAGGGTGAGTGCTTCATGTGGGGGTTTGCAGAGGGCTCTGTATGTGTATGTAAGATATCAATTATCATGACATTTTTTACAACATACCTCGATATTGATAGTCTAAGGCTGACTATTGATCCTTTCATAGAATAGTTACACAATGACACTTTGTATTAATGATCATCAAGAATTTGTTTTTGAATGACTTAGTTGTGAGTGATTTAATTTATAGTTTCTTTTATTTTTCTTCACCCACCATATTTACATTTCTCTGTAAACTATGCTTATGGCCGTTTTCCTTGTCTAAATAACTTTTAATATAAGCAATAGGAATAAGAACTTGTATTTAGTTTGTTGCAGGTATTTAGAGCCTTATAATATTAATAATAATAATAATAATAATAATAATAATAATAATAATAATAATAATAATAATAATAATAATAAAGGATAACAAGGTTTCAAACCAATTTAGAACTGTTGCCGAAAGTCAGACCCAGTTTTCCAGATGTTGCCACTGTCTGTGTTTAAGTGGATGTCATTGAAGACTTTAACAACATCAGTCTCAGTGCTGTGGTGCCTGACTAGATCACATTGAAACAGTTATTTAAATCCCCAAAAAAGAGAAGTAGTTGTTCTGCAATGAAATGTGTGATCTCTCTTGATCGCTCTAAAAATGCTTAATAAATATGTTTTTTCATTATTATTACAAAAGTGACATATAATGCACTCAAGAGTTCCATATTCCAGCAGTTAAAGCAGTAAATCAACAAGATCTTAAAACTTTTACAGAGAAAACTTGTCCTGCAGGATGGAGGATGTTTGGTAGTTCCTGTTATCTCCTCTCTACTGAGAAAGCTTCTTGGGAACAAAGCAGAGACAGCTGCAAAGCCAGAGGAGCAGATCTGGTGATCGTAGACAGTTATGAAGAACAGGTAATGTGTGCTGCTTGTGATTGTATAACTCCTGCTTTTATCAATCAATGTTTTTATTGTACATATACTAGCAAATGTGTCTATCAGCTATAATGATTACTTCACAACAATGGTGTTAATTACATATTTCTGAGCTAGTAAAAAGGGAAAAGTTATCTGAATGTTGATGTCCATCCCAGTAAACTGCATTTTTAATATGTGAACAGATTTTCCTCGAATCGATGATCAGCGAAAGAGAGATCATCTCTGACATGAACAATTTAGCCACTTGGATTGGTTTCAGTGACAGAGAAGAGGAGGGGACCTGGAAACGGGTGGATGAATCTTCACTGAATTTGAATCTGAAGTAAGGCTTTAATTGGTTTTAAATACAGACGCTGGTTTATGTTGTGACCTTTCTAAATGTTTCACATGTTTCTCTAATGGGAGTTAACAGAACACACAGGATGCATTTAAACGTAGGGTGTCTGCCCCTTTCACCAGAAGACTCATTTGGGTTTTAAGAAAAGAACATGGCTGTGTTACTTATAGTTATTTGTATTTGATGTCCATCTTTTAGTTCATCTTGTTTTCCTGTACTACCTGTTAGGTTTTGGAGCCCAGGACAGCCTGATAATGGAGCAGGAGAGTGTGAATACATATATTTCGACAAAAAGTGGAACGACTGGGCCTGTGAGGACGATCTGCATTGGATCTGTGAGATTTAAGCTTAACATTGGTGTCTGTTTGGATACTAAACATGCAATCATGCTTTTACAATTTAGTTTAAATTGAGTTATTTAAAACTGTAGAAAATGCCTGATTTCATGAATAAGAATGACTTTGCTCGAATTGATAAATCACATTTATTTAGTGTTTTTGTTTAGGATTAATATCAGTAATAAATAAGTAGTAATTTAATTAGTTTTTGCCAGCTTTTGTTTGCCTCAATGAAATTAGTATTTGTATTATTCCTTTTACTTATCTTATGTAACGTTCTTATGAACTGGAAAGTCAGAAAGCCCAACTGCTTCAACTTAAATAGATGGCTGGAGGACTTCCTAAACATCTTAAGTATGGAAGAAGCTGCTTTCTCCGTTATATTTGGTTAAGCCAGAAAACAGGCTTAATGAGATAAGGGCTTTCCTGGACTCAAACCATCTCGGCTGCCAATTATAAATATAATAATTATAATAATGTTAATAAATAAATAAAGATAAATAATCTATGAAGAAACAGAAAAATAATGGTAATAATAATGAAAGAAGTTAAATTAAATGGGGAATGTATTTATTTGACTATTTATCTATTTATTTATCTATTATACATTTTATGTTTTATAATAATAATGAGGAAACAATGAAGTATGTATATATATATATGTATATATATATATATATATATATATATTATGAAGCAAATCATGTATAAATACAACGCCATATGAATACACAAAATGTAACTGACACTGTAATCCCCCTACCCCCTTCTTGTTATTGTCCTGTTCTGTTTGTGATGTGTTTGAGCCGTGTCTTTGTCCTTGTGTTTTTGTCTTTGAAAATGTCTAATAAAATATAAATGTTAAATCCTTTTACATATCAACATAAAAACAGCTTATTAAAAATATCTGCTGATAAGCCCACAGTTCCTGTTATAATATTGAAGGTGCCTTATTGAGCAGAATATGATACAAATAATAAAAATAAGAAACTGTCAAACATTATTGAATAATTCAGACACATACAACAATACTCTAGTCTCAGCATTGTTCTAACTTGTTCAAATATGTAAAATAGCCTGTGTGTTTATACAGTATGTTTCCTAACAATGACCTCTTGTGGCCATGTGAGTACAAATCTATTGCAGGTATTTAACATTCATAGGTACCATCCACTTTGTACATACTGTAAGAACTAGTGCTGTCAATTAATACAAAGATGTATGTATGTTTATCAAAATAATAATCTGGGACTTTAACTGCCGGATTAGCTCATGTTTCATTTAAAAAGTAAACTGCCTTGTATTTGAATTTAATTACAGAACTTTAGTAAATGTGCAAATTAGATTTAGCTAGATCAGGAAATGGAACTTTTCTTACAAAGATAAAAACTGTAAAAGTATATTGTGGGTGTATAACATGTTCTCTGACAAGATGAAGCTCTTCCACTTCAACAAATTGCTGTTATCAGATAAAAAGCAGCTTTACAACTTCACCTTTTTTTATCAAAGTGAACAACTCCTCCCTGAAAGATGTGAACTTGTTATGTTTATGATCAGCGGCAGACAGAGTACTTCAGAGGACAGACATTTGTGTTTATGAGCATTTAAAATTAAGATCCCTGCTTTCACAGCAATGTCATGCTCTCTTTTTATCAACCAGTAAAACAGATCTATACAGGATCAATACATTTAGAATATTAATCATCTTTATGGCTTTGTAAGATGATATGTCTCTATTTAACACAATGGACTTGATTATCTCACTTGTTTCAGCCTTAAATCTTAATTGTCAATGTGCTTTGGCAATATATGTTTTTAATGTGGGCATGTCAATAAAGCTTATTTGAATTTGTCTTGACTCTTGTTCTGTTGTCATATGTGTTATCATTATTTTGAGTTTACCCGTACAGGGTTAAGTATGGATACACTGTTGGAAAATACAAGAAAGGAGATACAAATTATGTACACAGGTTTAGAAGTTCGAAAAGGTGCATTTTTGAGAAGTAATGTGTAAAGGATGTATTGTTACAACACAGAAAACACCAGAATTTAAACTATGAACATTCATATAATTTCACTAACAGTTAATGGCCCTAATCAACACAATACAAAAAAAAAGTGTTTTCACAAATGAAACATCAAGGTGGAGATATGATATTTATGCATGAAACACATCTGTCAAAAGTACTGACATGGCTGTATTACTTATAGTTATTTGTATTTGATGTCCAATCTTTTAGTTCATCTTGTTTTCCTGTAATACCTGTTAGGATTTGGCAGGATATACAGCCTGATAATGGAGGAGGGAAATCCTATTATGGCAAAGAGGTCTGTGCACACATCCATCCTTACAGCAAAAGGTGGAACGACCTGTCCTATAAGAAGGATCTGCATTGGATCTGTGAGAAAGCTTAATATTGGTGTCTGTTTGGATACTAAACATGCAATCATGCTTTTACAATTTAGTTTAAATTAAGTTATTTAAAACTATACAAAATGCCTGATTTCATGAATAAGAATTACTTGATAAATCACATTTATTCAGTGTTTTTTTTAGGATTATTATCAGTAATAAATAAATAGTAATTTAATTAGTTTTTGCCAACTTTTGTTTGCCTCAATACAATTAGTGTTTGTATTAATCCTTTTACAAATCTTATGTAGCGTTCTTAAGAACTGGAAAGTCAGAAAGCCCAACTGCTTCAATTTAAATAGATGGCTGGAGGACTTCCTAAACATCTTCAGTATGGAAGAAGCTGCTTTCTCCCTGTTATATTTGGTTAAGCCAGAAAACAGGCTCTGGGATAAGATAAGGGCTTTCCAAAGGCCTGTACTACGAAGCCGGATTTTCGCTTAGAGAGCTAACTTCAGGGAAAACTCTGGGTTTCCGGTCCTACGACGCTGGTTCACTTCTTAGCGGGCTAGATCTCCATGGTAACTATTGGGGGTGTATTACATGTTCTCTGACAAGATGAAGCTCTTCCACTTCAACAAATTGCTGTTATCAGATAAAAAGCAGCTTTACCACTTCACCTTTTTTTCTCAAAGTGAACAACTCCTCCCTGAATGTTATCTTTGAAAAGATGTGCACTTTTTATGTTTATGATCAGCGGCAGACAGAGTACTTCAGACAAGACATTTGTGTTTATCTGCATTTAAAATTAAGATCCCTGCTTTCACAACAATGTCATGCTATTCTCTTTTTATTAACCAGTAAAACAGATCTATACAGGATCAATACATTTTGAATATTATTCATCTTTATGGCTTTGTAAGATGATATGTCTCTATTTAACACCATGGACTTTATTATCTCTCTTGTTTCAGTCTTAAATCTGAATTGTCAATGTGCTTTGGCAATAGTATGTTTTAAATGTGGGCATGTCAATAAAGCTTATTTGAATTTGTCTTGACTCTCAGCGTGAGACAAAAAAAACATTTCCTTATATTTTTTAGTTAGATCGATAATTATCTGTTACGACTGAATAAACGGGTTTGAAATCAATTGCACAACTCACACAGGTTTTTACAAAAAAAGGTTTTATTCAAACCAAAACTCCAAAACAGTGGGAAACAAAAACTAAATCACTCTTAACGAGGAAAAACAGTATCAAAACAAAATCACTCCAATGAGGAAAAAACCCTAGGAGCATGAATATCAGAATACTTAGGCAAGACGTGGCTCAAAGCTCTGCTTGGGATTCTTTCTGGCATGATACCCCGGTCGACTGTCACAAGAAACGAAACAAACTGGCACAGGACAGAGGGAGACGAGGACAATAAATACACCAGGTAATGGGGAACAGGTGGAAACAATCAGGGGCGTGGTCGACAATCACAGGAGTGGGAGACACACAAGGAAGGGAGGTCAGAGTATCTGAAACGAGAGGAAAGATCACTATTCAAAATTAAAGGGGGAAAATCACTAGACAAAGACAAAAAAACACTTAACTAAACTAACATAATTTGCGAGAGATTACATTATCTGGTAGGACTACCTTTAGCACTTAAGAGGTGTGACGTATTGATGGTGTTTTGTTTTGTTTTATCCTTTACGCTATTGCCATTTTCCCAGACATCACATTTCAAACTCTTTTTTTTCTTTTTATGTTGTTATATGTGTTATCATTATTTTGAGATTACCCGTACAGGGTTAAGTATGGATACACTGTTGGAAAATACAAGAAAGGAGATACAAATTATGTACACAGGTTTAGAAGTTCTAAAAGGTGCATTGTTTAGAAGTGATTGGAAAACTATGTGTAAAGGAGAGTTGTTACAACACAGAAAACACCAGAATTCAAACTATAAACATTAATATAATTTCACTAACAGTTAATGGCCTAAACCACCCAATTAAAAAAAGTGCTTATACAAATCAAACATCAAGGTGGAGATATTGTATTAATGCAAGAAACACATCTGTCAAAAGTTGTGTGTGTGTGTGTGTGTGTGTGTGTGTGTGTGTGTGTGTGTGTGTGTGTGTGTGTGTGTGTGTGTGTGTGTGTGTGTGTGTGTGTGTGTGTGTGTGTGTGTGTGTGTGTGTGCAAGTTATAATCGCGTTTTCTTTACGAAGTTGCCATAACAATTCTGACTTCAATCTCAGAGTTATGAGATTAGAAGGGTTATCTAATTAACACCAGATGTAATATATTCAATCAATACATATATTTATGATCATCAACAGCTGAAAAAAAGTAATCTTTCTCACGCAACATTGTTCATTTATGTTGAGATACATATGTAAACCACAGATATTTGGGGTAACAACTAAAGTTCTTCTTTAACAGATACTTATGTGTCAGGCTCAGTGGCGGCGCCAGAGATTTATTTTGGGGGTGCTGTGGGGTAGCTTGACGTTTCATAGAGGGTGCTCAAACATTTAGGGTTTCCCATTAATGTACCGGTCGCTATGGAACTTTCTCCTGCAACACTCCCCACGCAAATACACAATGTACCCGCGACTGTTACAATGAAGGCTCGATAATCAGCTCACGGCATATAGGTGTAAGCAGGGGTAAAGTGCTATTTTTATAGGTGGTGTGTGGACCTCACATAGGGGGGTCTGGGGGCAAGCTCCACCAGGAAGATTTTTAAATATTGAAGTTAAAAGCCTCAATCTGGTGCACTTTGAGAGCAAAATGAAGAGATCTATGGATACATCTCTCAACACTCATTTTGAAACAGAAATCTAAACAGATTTACTTTTTCTTTTTCTCTGAAATAATTGTTTACATTAATGGTGACCAAAACGTTTGAGACCCACTGAGATAACACTGAGAGAGTCCTTTAGCTCACTGAGTCTCTCAGTCTGACAGGAGAAGACTCTCCTCCACTTTGTTGTTGAAAAAACTCCTTATATCCGTGAGCGTAGCTCGCTAGCACCAGAAGCTAACATCAACGATCTCCGGTACCAGTGCGCTCTCTCTCGCTCGCGCACGCACACAACATGGCTCGTTCCACACACACACAGAGCCGAGCTTTAATGGAACACAGAGACCCAGACGTAATAGTACTGTATCATATTATTTTCGAATCAATAATTTTTCAAAATATGATTTTTAAAAAAAATAATTAAATAACCATTTTTCCTCCTGGACTCTCACGCCCCCCCCCCCCTGTCATGCCTCTGCCCCACACTTTGAAAACCACTGCTTTACCAAATCAAATGCATGGATTGGTTTGAGTGACAGAGAAGAGGAAGGGACCTGGAAATGGGTGGATGGGTCTCCACTGAATCTGAAGTAAGGTTTTACTTTGGTTTAAATACAGACACTGATTTATGTTTTGACTTGTATAACTTAATTTACACTGTGAAGGCATAAAGTCACATGTTTCTGTAATGGGAGTCAACACTACAGACAGGATGCATTTAGTTAAAGTAAATGTTCACATTTGATATAACTAGATCACGCATACCAAGACAAACACCTAAAAAAAATACTGTGGGTGTACTGAATGTGATTTGACAAGATAAAGCTCTTGCACTTCAACCAATTGGTATCATCAGATAAAAAAGTGACTCTACCACATCCTATTAATTTTTCAATGTGAATAACTCTAAATGTTGTCTGTATATGATCAGCAGCAGACACAATGCTTCAGAGGAAAGAAATTACAATAAGTAAAATGCACGCAGCTGTTTTGGACTCTTTCGTTATTGGCTTTATAAAGTTTCAATTGTATTTTGTGAATGTATAGTTTTTTCAAGATTCAAGGCTTTTATTGTCATTCCTACATAGCTACAGTGTAGTTATGTTGATGAAAATCTTAGGTCCCACACTGAAAAAAAAAGGCTGTTGGATTAACATGATTTTAACATGGACATCGGTTGCACATATTAAAAACATGTGTACTCAAAACTATTCCATTATAGAGACACACAACTATGTTATGTCAAAGAAACATAAAATTGTTATGTTCATTTGAATATTTCCTTTAATATTAGCTATATTCATTTACCCTATGTTTAAACAACATTACTTTTTATGTTCATTTTAGGCTTTTAATATACTCAGTATATTTCATTTGTACCTGTTAAAGCCACATTAATGTTTTGATTAAACTACATGCTATAGTTTTCTGTTTAATCTACCTAGTGCTCAAGGGGTATAAGATTATTTATTTCATGTGAATAGAGGCATGTCGTACATTCTTCAACAGGATCCATCCTAATCTCTTATATCTACAGCATTTATCATAACATTTTAAAACAAATAGTCAATAAAGACAAACACATTTCTTTGAACAACATTCATGTATTTTTCTCAAAAAATAAAACAATATTAACAACCACCACACATCCAGATGAGCTTTTGGTTTTTCCATCATGCAGCCCCAGGAGAATTAACAAATACATTGAAAATAAAGAAATAGAAGAAATAGACAGAAAATGTTTGTGATGCATCTACATATACATTATTGTGTTAGAGCACAGCAAGGAAGCTTAAAGGACACTGTTCTCCCGACCAAAAGAAATGTTTATTGTGCCAAATGGCAAAGAAAGGCTTATTTTTGTAACTCATTCATAGTAAACAATTAACAGAAAATGTCAACGTCTAGCCGAAAAAAGGAAATCTTATTGCAAATCCATTATTTAAATAGTAACCTGCTAATATCAAAGGGCACTTTAATCCAAAAAAGCAATGGCATTGCTTTGGAAAAATACATGAAAGTACAATAATGGCCTGGTTTCTCACCACATATGCACTAAAGAAAGTATTACAAATAAAAACAAGAACTGACATTTTGAAGTAGCGCAATTAGTACAGTCTGAAACACATGACAAGTGGTACATTCTGAAAACACATGACCCCAGGAAAAACCCACATTTCTGAAACATGCAAATCAATACAGCAAAAAGCGTGAGCAAAGGAAGTGCAAGACAGTTGTATCGATGAAAGTCGAGTATGAATGCTGTAAAAGTGCACAATGGTCCATGGCAGCTCACTCAAATAGTTTGTTTTTAAATGCTTGGGCTTTCTTGGAGAGCATGTTGCCGTCTAGCTCCATTAACATTTGCTGGAGCACTTCGAACGTGCACTTCAGTTTAGGGGGGTAGTTCAGGTTCATTGCATACATTAGTCCAAACAGCATGGTAGCAGCTAGTGCAATGTTGTCCATATCAGTTAGTACCTGTTGGCCTTCCTGGACAATCTGTCCTCTGGTCTCATCTGTCCTCTGGTCTCATGGTGCACTGAAAAAAAGGGGAAAGTGGGGTTGTTCAATTTGCAAATATGCATTTAATATATGAAACATAATTTATTCATGTTTCTCGTCGAAACGTGAATCAATCATGTAGAACTATTTTAATCTTGAGGGGTGTGCGTTCTATAAGTCTCAATCATGTTAAGAAATAAGAAAAAAGTTATGTTTGTCTCTGTAACTCCGCCCACTGAGCACATACGTCAGCAGCTTGCTCTGCAGCCAATTACTCAGCTTGTAATTATTATTTACAAATATTTTATTCACAAATTAATATGGTCGGACTCAAACCCGTACTTTAATAGTTTCGTAATTGAACCTGAACAATATGGCACTTTAATGGACAAGATGTAAATCAGAAAAAAATTGCAAAATATATTTATTTTTAAAAATGTGAAGCTTTTTCTTTTTTAAACAAAGGGAGGGGGGAGGGGGGAGGGGTTCTACCATATTTTCTTCCCGCATCGGAGGAGTAAGCTGGTTCTGTCCCGAGAACATCTCTACAAGGTAAAAGTTATTTAAAGTTATTTAATGTCAACAAATGTTCGTCATAGTTACAGGTTATCACAAGACGCATTGTTTGCAAAAAGCAGAGTTCACATTTGCCGATACAACGAGCAACGTAAATACAGCTGTCAATGTGTAAAGATTGTCATTCACTGGTGTTAGCTAGGATAAAGCCATGAAAATCATAAGGTGAGTTTATATTGATTGACTTGTGTTTAGCGTGTTTTTTTATACTGAGTATTTGTAGAGCGTAAGTCCGACAGTTGCTTGATTTACAATATTTAAAACTATGAACCTTACTCAAAGTTATGCACATTAAACCGAGCTCAGTGGGGAGGGGGGAGTCATATATGATGGATGAGCTTGCGGCATGTTTGCATGTCTATAGGCTACGTCTTGTTTTAAATGATTGTTTCATGTCTGCTGTCAGGCGGTGTAGAACTTTAATGCGTCGGTCCGGCTCTGCATGTCTACTCTTGTGCCGACTTTTAAGGGCGCTGATGCAGGTTGTAGGCCTACCTTACGTTAAGCGACCATCTTTACCCATTTAAGGTGTTGATAGTTAAAGATACAATATTGTCTGTGGGACCGCAGTGTTTTCCCTAAAAAAACGGTGTTTATGTCTCTGCTTTGATCCGCTCTGTGTTCATGTAAATACCGTAAATACACACAGATCAAAACAGAGACACAATATTGTGTGTGGGGGTGTGTCCCGGAAAGCGAAATTTGATACTGGAAAGTGGAGGATATTAATGATTGTGTTACATTTTAGCAGCGGTGCACATACCATGAATATGGGGGACATGCCGGACAGATCAAGTAAGGGTTACGATCCAACCGCTGTGAAATTAACTTATCTTCCATATTTGCCGTACACTTGTGTTTACGGAAGTTGAGATGTTTCTCGGTTGTGATTGGTTGTTCCTCGTCACATGACGAGCGGTGCGCGCTGCTGCAGTGCACGTCTCCATTGAAACCAATGGAAATGAGCTCGCAACGCTGATGTGTATGGCTCCGTACAAAGTTGTTCTCATTGCATTAGTATAGGCCAGGGGTCTTCAACTAAAATTCAACGAGGTCCAGTTAGAGAAAATGTCCCCATGCAAAGGTCCGGAACATCAACATGTCTAAGTTGCTTTATGACTTAGTGTGATAAATATTGAAGTAGCCTGTAGCTTTATCAATGTCTGCATGTAATCAACAACTGACTGCCAATCAAATAAAGAAAGTACAATTCAAAAACAACAATATTTATTGTCAATAAACATTGAACTCTACAGATATACAGTAAATACTGTGGATATGTGTAATGTTCCTCTCTGGCTGCATTTGAAAATAAAATAGAGAAAATAAAGAAAATAGCTTTTGAAAATATGTGCATCTTAAAAGTGCTTAATTTTAGATAAATAAAAGAAAGTGTAGCAGCAGTTTGAGTTTCCCTTTTTCTTTGTTAACCGTTTCACATCATGACTTAACTGTTTCAGACGATTATAGAACAATATCAGTCTTTACACATCATAACAATTGAACAGTTTTAAAGTTTCTCTTTCTTTCCCTCTTATATTGCAGTCCCTCACTCATTTTTGTTTAATTCTGTGCGAGAATTGAGCTTGAGCTTGTCCTGCCAGGAGTTTAAATCTGGGCTGAAATGGTGTCAGGGCCATTCTCATACACACATGCAGGTGCTCATTGGTTACAGTGATGCAAACACAGGTATGGTAAAAAAAAGAGAGAACTATTCGAAGCAGAAAAAAAACTGCGTAATATACCATCTGACAAAGGCCTGTGCTATAATGCTTCAATTAACTGGCTATTCTTTATAATATACTCAGATCAATAGGAGACGGAGATGTTAAGTTATAAATCAAGGGTTTTTATTATTATTCACAGCAGGGGTGGGGAACCTTTTTCCTTTCAATTTTTACAACATCCTCCGAGGGTCGTACAAATGATTGAACTCAACCTCTGCTTAAAAAAACTAAAATCACAGCCCATTCATTTTGCCTTTCTTTCATGCTGTGCAAAGAAAAAGCAACCAATCCAGATATCTCACCATGACTCGCGCATGCATTCATTTGCGCGGTGTGGCATGACCACCAAAACAGAAAGATATGGACACAAGATGTGTGCAAATGTATTTAGTTTCCTATCCATGTGAACATGATTTAAGTGCGGGGGGGGGGGGACCTAACCTCTTTTAGGGGGGTCTGGGGGCATGTTCCCCCAGGAAGATTTTTTTTAAATATTGAAGTTAAATGCATCAATCTGGTGCACTTTGAGAGCAACATGAGGAGATCGATACATCTTTCAACACCCAAATGAAACAGAACTGTAAACAGGTTTTTCTTTTGGGATATTTTACAAATCACTCCCCTTTTAAACTCTATTCTTGTTATTTTTAACAACTTTTTTGTTAATGTCATATAGTATTTTATAGGCCTACCTGTTTTTAATTTAGTCTCATTAATAACTATCATGATCATATTAAGGTGTGCCTCAACCTCACTGAGCTGAGGTTATTTGAGCTTCTCAGGAGAGAGCTCTCTTCCACCTGGTTGTAGAAAAGCTCTTTAAATTCGTTAGCATAGCTAGCTAACCAGATGCTAATAACAACAGATCGCCACTGTGCTTACAACTAAAGACACAGCCACGCAAACACTGCGGCATGCGACAATTTCCGAATATTTATTCATAACATTTACATACTGCAAACATTGCAGGGATATACACATTTTCTGATTTATTAGGCAAAAGTTATTCAGAAAGTGAGAGGCAAAAGCCAAACATTCTGTGATAAAGCCTCCTTCACAAAAGTGATAATGTTTTCTTTGTTGAAATGGCTATAAGGGTGTTTCTTATATGTAGTCTTATATTACAGTAATACTTATTTTAAGTCGCTTTGGAAAAAAACTTAAACTAAATGAAATGTAATGTAGTCTAACCTGGTTGTTCGTACTTGATATAAAAAGTTATTCTCACTATAGAGCCAAAACAGGATTAATGTGGTCCCTTTTCAGTGCTCTGGGGCCTCATAACGCCGTGCGTAGATTCACGTGGGAAGGTTGCTTACGTAGTAGAAATCCGAAAAATAGGTCCATACATTTTCAGCCACTTTCCGATTCACCAAACATTGCGTACCGGCGAGGAAAGTGCGTATGGCACTTCCTACGCCGGTTTCCCTTTATAAACCACAACCGACTCGAAATGCGGCGCAGCTTTTGCGGGCTTCACGGAACGCCATATTTCATTTTGACTGACTTATGAAGAAGATAGCAGGAAATGACAGAACAGCTAAAAAAAACATCTCACATCGTGTCAGATTTTGGTTATTTTGGGGAGGTCGAGATAAATCATATTGTTTGGTGGATGCAGTTTGAACCAGAGTAGCAGCATGGAGGTCGGATCGTCACCAAAATAAATAAATAAGTGGTCCGAAAAAGGTTCATGACAAAAAAAATACACATAGCCTTCCTCAGGCAGTGTGTTTGTACCGGGGACAGGAGACCCCCCCCCCCCCCCCCCCCCCCCCTTGATGAGAAACTGTAAGAAATGATTGGGGAATCCCTCCGGAGTGGAGTCATGACGACTGGATCTGAATTATGTTTTTGTATTTGGCGGTTTGTGTCCCAGCAGTCGATCAGCTGTGCGCAGCGTCTTCACTGCAGCCTGTGCATCTCAACCCCCCCCTCCGCAGCAACTCTATATCCACCAGTTAAAGGAAATACAACTAATGTGTTGTGTTATATTAGCTGTACAATTTACCACATAGGGGTGCTCTTAGTTTCCATACCTCCTGTGTTTTACGAGCGACTTATCAAGTCTTGGCAAACGGCATAAAACACGATTAAACATGTATTAAACATAAAACCATGCTCGTATCTACAACCTATAGAAATGCAAAACGGCGTCAGTTTAGACGTAATTCTGTCCTCCTGCTTACCGCATAATTTATGAGAAAACATTTCATAACATTAACAAAACATATTCGAGGTGGTTTTAAATAACATATCCGTATTTATTTATAAATGAGAGGTAACATTTTATTTATGGTATTATTTCCACATATTTATCTCCATTCTTCCTTCTGCCAACGGTGTCGCAGTTTCTCGTCTCTACCGTGTTTGTGCTTTGTGCGTACGCATGGGTTAGAGTTTGCGTTGAGGACCGCACGTTTTCCCGTCAAGTTAGTATTTTATCAATTGCAAACATTGCGTAGAAACTGCCGTACGCCATTTTTTTTGCGTATATCCCTTTATAAATGAGGCCCCAGGTCAATACATTTTGAACCAGCTGAAGCAACTTAACTGAGTTTTTGGTACACCCTGATAATAAAGAGTTACAATAAGCTAGCCTTGAAGTAACAAATGCATGGTCTAGTTTCTCTGCATCGTTTTGAGGCAAGCACACAACTACAATCATAACATCATTAGAAAATGAAATTATTTCATGATTTTTATGACTGTGATATTTTGTTTTCTTGGATAAATGCGGAGTTTAAGCGTATAACAACCCTGCCCCTCCAATCAAGATTTCTCTCTCAGCTGGATGTGCTATCTGACAAACTTCTGAAGGTTTTTAAGAAGAGAGGAGGACAGATAGGCCAGCGTCTGAAATGTATTATGTCAAAGATGACTCAAGTAAGAATTCATTTTAAGAAAATTATACATCGAGTCAATAGTGTACACATTTCATTGAGCAAAACAGATTCTTTATTTTCTTATTCCCCTTCACTTAGGTTGATGATGTCGATTTAGGCCGGGATAGCCTTCTCAAGGGGCTGTGTGTGTACCTCAATGAGAGAGTTTGTGGTCAGTAGAAGTAATATTTGACCTTTTGATTTTTTTGTTGGGCGTTAAAATATGTATTTATTGAAACACCACATAGTATATAGCCTAAACCCTAAAGTATGTGAACATCCCTGTTTTTTGTTTAATAGCCAGACTACACTGAAAAGCTAGAGGGCTTTTCATTTAAAACGGATACAGGAAATGAAACATTTTTTATCAGGTCAGACAGGAGTATATCAGATAAAAAGGAGGCTTAAAAGTACTGAAATCTGACCAAATGTACTTGTTAAACACAGGGACTTAGTAATGGGTATATATGTATTGATTTGTTAGATCTCACTCTGTTCCTTTTGTGACTGTGCACTCTGCAGGCAGAAGATGAAGACGTCATTCTGCGGTCCATTGAGGGGATTACAGTGGGATTTTATGTCGTCAAACACAATTCCACCATGAGACCAGAGGACAGATGAGACCAGAGGACAGATTGTCCTGGAAGGCCAACAGGTACTAACTGATGTGGACAACATTGCATTAGCTGCTACCATGCTGTTTGGACTAATGTATGCAATGAACCTGAACGACCCCCCTAAACTGAAGTGCGCGTTCGAAGTGCTCCAGCAATTGTTAATGAAGCTAGACGGCAACATGCTCTCCAAGAAAGCCCAAGCGTTTAAAAACAAACTGTTTGAGTGAGCTGTTGCCATGGACCATTGTGCACTTTTACGGCATTCATTCTTGACTTTCATCGATACAACTGTCTTGCACTTCCTTTGCTCATGCTTTTTGCTTGATTTGCATGTTTCAGAAATGTGGGTTTTTCCTGGGGTCATGTGTTTTCAGAATGTACCACTTGTCATGTGTTTCAGACTGTACTAATTGCGCTACTTCAAAATGTCAGTTCTTGTTTTTATTTGTAATACTTTCTTTAGTGCATATGTGGTGAGAAACCAGGCCATTATTATACTTTCATGTATTTTTCCAAAGCAATGCCATTGCTTTTTTGGATTAAAGTGCCCTTTGATATTAGCAGGTTACTATTTAAATAATGGATTTGCAAGAAGATTTCCTTTTTTCGACTAGGCATTGCCTTTTTCTATTAATTGTTTACTATGAATGAGTTACAAAAATAAGCCTTTCTTTGCCATTTGGCACAATAAACATTTCTTTTGGTCGGGAGAATACATGTAGTTTCCTTTTAAGCTTCCTTGCTGTGTTCTAACACAATAATGTATATGTACATGCATCACAAACATTTTTCTATTTCTTCTATTTCTTTATTTTCAATGTATTTGTTAATTCTCCTGGGGCTGCATGATGGAAAAACCAAAAGCTCATCTGGATGTGTGGTGGTTGTTAATATTGTTTTATTTTTTGAGAAAATACGTGAATGTTGTTCAAAGAAATGTGTTTGTCTTCATTGACTATTTGTTTTAAAATGTTATGATAAATGCTGTAGATATAAGAGATTAGGATGGATCCTGTTGAAGAATGTACGACATGCCTCTATTCATATGAAATAAATAATCTTATGTACCCCTTGAGTACTAGGTAGATTAAACAGAAAACTATAGCATTTAGTTTAAATAAAACATTAATGTGGCTTTAACAGGTACAAATGAAATATAATGAGTATATTAAAAGCCTAAAATGAACATTAAAAGTCATGTTGGTTAAACATAGGGTAAATGAATATACTTATATTAAAGGAAATATTCACATTAACATAACAATTTCATGTTTCTTTGACATAACATAGTTGTGTGTCTCTAACATAATGGAATAGTTTTGAGTACACATGATTTTAATATGTGCAACCGGTTTCCATGTTTTTTATTACTTAAGTCCAACAGACTTTTTACAGTGAAGCTTAAATAAAGAAATCATGTTGCTTTAACAGGTACAAGTTAAATATACTGAGCATATTAAAAGCCTAAAATGAACATAAAAGAGTCATGTTGGTTAAACATAGGGTAAATGAATATACCTATATTAAAGGAAATATTCAAATGAACATAACAATTTCATGTTTCTTTGACATAACATAGTTGTGTGTCTTTAACATAATGGAATAGTTTTGAGTACACATGTTTTTAATATGTGCAACCGGTTTCCATATTAAAATCATGTGAATCCAACAGCCTTTTTTTTTCAGTGTACCCTTTGTGTCTACAGCTGGCTGGAGTTTGGATTCAGCTGGGAGTCCTCCACCCGCCAGCTGCTGGGCTTCGAAGG
>NW_027640361.1:0-229287 GCF_949606895.1 Notothenia rossii | reverse complement strand
GAATATTGTGATAAAGTTCTTTATTTTCTGTAATGCAATTAAAAAAACAAAAATGTCATACATTCTGGATTCATTACAAATCAACTGAAATATTGCAAGCCTTTTATTATTTTAATATTGCTGATTATGGCATACAGCTTAAGAAAACTCAAATATCCTATCTCTAAATATTAGAATATCATGAAAAAGTATACTAGTAGGGTGTTCAACGAATCACTTGAATCGTCTAATTAACTCGAAACACCTGCAAGGGTTTCCTGAGCCTTGAAAAACACTCAGCTTGGTTCAGTAAACTAAATCACAAGTATGGGGAAGACTGCTGATCTGACTGCTGTCCAGAGGACCGTCATTGACACCCTCCATCAGGAGGGTAAGACACAAAAAGAAATTTCTCAAAGAGCAAGCTGTTCACAGAGTGCAGTTTCAAAGCACATCCACAAAAAGTCTGTTGGAAGGGGGAAATGTGGCAGGAAACGCTGCACAACCAAGAGAGATGACCGCAGCCTTAACAGCATTGTGAAGAAGAGTCGCTTCCAGAATTTGGGGGAGCTTCAAAGACAGTGGACTGAAGCTGGAGTCCAGGTATCAAAAGTCACTGTTCACAGACGTGTCCGGGAAATGGGCTACAATAGCCGTATTCCCATGGTCAAGCCACTTCTGAACTCAAGACAACGGAAGAGGCGTCTGACTTGGGCTAAGGAAAAGAAGCACTGGACAGTTGCACAGTGGTCCAAAGTCCTCTTTTCAGACGAAAGCAAGTTTTGTATTTCATTTGGAAGTCAAGGCGCCAGAGTCTGGAGAAAGGCTGGAGAGGAGCAAAATCCAAGTTGCTTGAAATCCAGTGTGAAGTTCCCACAGTCAGCGATGGTTTGGGGAGCCATGTCAGCTGCTGGTGTTGGTCCACTGTGTTTCATCAAGCCCAGAGTAAATGCAACTGTGTACCAAGAGATTTTAGAGCACTACATGCTTCCGTCTGCTGAAAAGCTCTATGGAGATGAGGAATTCATTTTCCAGCATGATCTGGCACCTGCCCACAGTGCCAAAACCACCAGTAACTGGTGTACTGACCATGGCATTACTGTCCTCGATTGGCCTGCAAATTCCCCTGACCTGAACCCCATAGAGAATATGTGGGGTATTGTGAAGAAGAAGCTGAAAGACACCAGACCCAACAATGCTAATGAGCTAAAGGCCGCTATTGAAGCATCCTGGGCATCCATAACACCTCAGCAATGCCACAGGCTGATTGCCTCCATGCCACGCCGCATTGATGCAGTAATCCGTGCAAAAGGATTCCCAACCAAGTACTGAGTGCATTAATGGACATTTTCAAATGTTTGATTGTGTTTTGCTGTTATAAATCTTTTTTTTTTACTTGGTCTGAGGAACTATTCTAATTTTTTGAGATAGGATTTTTGAGTTTTCTTAAGCTGTATGCCATAATCAGCAATATTAAAATAATAAAAGGCTTGCAATATTTCAGTTGATTTGTAATGAATCCAGAATGTATGACATTTTAGTTTTTTTAATTGCATTACAGAAAATAAAGAACTTTATCACAATATTCTAATTTTCTGAGACAGTCCTGTAGACACCAAAAAGAAAGAAATTTGGGGAAGCTGGGTTAATCGGAACATGAGAGTACACAGGTATAGACAGAGAGAAGGAAGAAGTAAGATGTCCCCCGACAAACTAAGCCTATATCAGCAAAACTAGGGGCTGAATCTAATCAGCCCTAACTATAAGCTTTATCAAAAAGGAAGGTCTTAAGCGCACTCTTAAAAACGGATAGGGTGTCTGCCGTCCGAACACAAACTGGAAGCTGATTCCACAAAAGTGGAGCTTGATAAGAAAAGGCTCTGGCTCCCATTGTACTTTTAGAGACTCTAGGAACAACCAACAACCCTGCATTCTTGGAACGCAATGCCCTAGTAGGACAATAGGGTATAATGAGTTCTTTAAGGTAAGATGGCGCCTGCCCATTAAGGGCTTTGTAGGCGAGAAGAAGAATTTTAAATTCTATCCTGTGTTCTATAGGGAGCCAGTGTAAGGCAGCCAGAACAGGAGTAATGTGGTCCCTTTTCCTAACTCTGGTTAGTACACAAGCTGCAGCATTTTGAATCAGCTGAAGCGACTTGACTGACTTCTTGGTACACCCTGATAATAAGGAGTTACAATAATCCAGCCTTGAAGTAACAAATGCATGGACTAGTTTCTCTGCATCGTTTTGAGGCAAGATATGCCTGATTTTTGCAATGTTACGTAGATGGAAGTAGGCGGTCCTTGAAATTGATTTTATGTGGGTGTTAAAGGATAAATCCTGATCAAATATAACACCAAGATTCCTTACAGTCTCACTGGAGGCCAAATTAATGCCATCCATAGTTAATATATCTTTAGATAATTTGTTTCGTAGATTCTTCGGGCCAAGTACAATAACTTCAGTTTTGGTCGTGTTTAACATCAAAAAATTTAAGGTCATCCACGTTTTTAAGTCCTTGAGGCAGTCTTGAATTTTATTTAGATGATTAATTTCATCAGGCTTGATTGATAAATATAGTTGAGTATCATCCGCATAACAATGAAAGTTTACAGAATGATTCCTTATAATATTGCCTAACGGAAGCATATATAGTGTGAACAAAATAGGTCCAAGCACTGAGCCCTGTGGCACTCCATGGCTAACTTTGGTTTGCATGGAAGATTCATCGTTGACACGTACAAACTGAGAGCGTTCAGATAAATAGGACCTAAACCAGCCTAAAGCAGTTCCCTGTATGCCAACTAAGTGCTCTAGTCTTTGCAATAGGATATCATGGTCGATAGTATCAAATGCAGCACTAAGATCGAGCAAGACAAGAATAGAGACAAGTCCCTTGTCAGAGGCTATTAGAATGTCATTTGTGACTTTAACCAGAGCTGTCTCTGTGCTATGTTGTGTTCTAAAGCCAGACTGAAAATCTTCAAATAAATCATAGTTTTTTAAGTAATCATGCAGCTGTTTTGCGACTGCTTTCTCAAGAATTTTTGAGAGGAACGGAAGATTAGAAATAGGTCTATAGTTGGCTAAAACCTCTGGATCGAGGTTGTGCTTTTTAAGAAGCGGTTTTATCACTGCTACTTTGAATGATTTTGGAACATAGCCTGATAATAAAGACATATTCATAATATTTAATAAAGAAGTGCTAATTAATGGAAAAACTTCTTTTAACAGCTTAGTTGGAATCGGGTCTAAGATACACGTTGATGGTTTAGAAGAGAGAATCATTGAATTTAATTGTTCAAGAGTTATGGCTGAAAAGCATTCTAGTTTACTATCTAGTGTAATATTATTAGAACTTACGTTTCCGGGAGCTGTTGATAACACTATACTGGTCAAAGGCAAGAGGTCATTGATTTTGTTTCTAAGAGTAACAATTTTATCGTTAAAAAAGCACATAAAATCATTACTACTGAGTGCTATGGGAATAGAAGGCTCAGTCGAGCTGTGGCTCTCTGTCAGCCTGGCTACAGTGCTGAAAAGAAATCTTGCATTATTCTTATTCTCATCTATTAATGAAGATTAGTATGCTGCTCTCGCTTTACGCAGTGCTTTCTTATATTCATTGAGAGTAATATGCCAAATTAAACGAGATTCTTCAAGTTTAGTGGAACGCCATATCCTTTCAAGTTGTCTCGACTTTTGCTTTATTTTGCGGGTTTCGGCATTATACCATGGAGCTAATCTATGTTGTTTTATTTTCTTCTTTTTCAAAGGAATTTGTTTTCTTTTGTTTATCAGCATTCATTTAAGATCCCTGCTTTCACAACAATGTTAGCTAATACTCTTTTAAACTTGTCAAAGAGAGCTTTACGGGATCAGTACATCTTGAATGTTATTAAGCTTTATGGGTTGTTAAGACCATATGTCTCTATTTAACACAATGGACTTGATTATAACACTTATTTCAATGTGCTCAAGAATTATTGGCAAGAAAAATCTACAAGAGATTGTACAGTGCAATAAGAGAGATACAGTATGTCCACGTTTTTGAGCAAGTCCACGAATCCAGTCTTTGTCAAGTCTGTCACCACCTTCGCGCAGCTGCTAGCGCCACTTCGTCCGGTCCTCCGCCAGCCTCTCCCAGTTATCCGTCGCAATGTCCAGGACCTTCATGTCACGTTTTACGACATCCTTGAAGCGCAGCAGTGGTCGTCCTCTGCCTCTGGAACCAGCGCTCAGCTCGCTGTATAAGATGTCCTTTGGCATGGGGCCATATGGCATTCTGCAAAGGTGACCGAGCCACCGCAGCCTCCTGACCTTCAGTGTTTGGAACATTGACTTGCTGCCCGTACACGCCATCACCGCCTCGTTCGTGACTTTGTCCCACCATGTGATCCCGAGGATGTTGCGCAGGCACCGCATGTGAAAAGCATTTAGCTCTCTTTCGTGCCGCGCGTAAATTGACCACGCCTCGGAACCATACAGCAGGACGCTGACCACGCAACATTGATACGTGTCTTAGTGCGCTCTGTGAGGTATTTGTTGCTCCAGGCTCTTGAGCGCAAAGGACTGAAAGACGTTGCGGCTTTGCCGATACGAGTCTGGATCTCCTTAACTAATGACAGGTCACTGCTGATTGTTGAGCCAAGATACGTGAACTGGTCAACAGTCTCCACCACATGCTCATTCACCATTACCGGTGACGCTGCGCTTCCTGCTTGGTGCATAACAAGTGTCTTTTTGATGTTGATGATCAGTGCAAATTCAGAGCATGCTGCACTGAATCTGTCCATCAGGCGATGTAGAACAGCTGTGCTGTGAGACACCAGAGCTGCGTTGTCCGCGAATAAGAGCTCACGAACTAGCACCTTCCGTACCTTTCTTTTCGCGCGCTGTCGGGCCAGATTAAACAGCTTCCCATTTGACCGTGTGTGCAGGAAAACGCCGTCTTCGTCCACGTGATCGCTGAATGCATGATGCAGCACAACAGAGAATAAGATGCCGAAGAGCATGGGCGCTAACACGCAGCCTTGTTTGACTCCACTGCGAACGGAGAAGCTGTCTGAAGTAGATCCTTCAAAGTAAACCGTTGCTGACATGTCCTCGTGAAGCGATTTGACCAGCCCGAGCAGTGTTGGTGGGCAGCCGAGTTTTTGCAAGATGGCGAACAGTCCTTCCCGACTCACCACGTCGAACGCCTTCGTCAGGTCGACAAACGCCATGTGCAGTGGTTTGTTTTGCTCTCTGCACTTTTCTTGCACCCGGCGCACCGTGAAGACCATGTCTGTTGTTGATCGGCCACTTCGAAACCCACACTGTGACTCTGGGTATACGCGAGCGGACAGTTTCTGGAGCCGCACCAGCAGAATTCTGGAAAAGACCTTGCCAAGCACGCTCAGTAGCGAAATGCCACGGTAGTTGTTACAGTCCCCTTTGTCGCCTTTGTTCTTGTAAAGCGTGATTATCTTGGCGTCCTTCATGTCCGATGGGAAAGCGCCCGCTTGCCAGCATTGACAGAGCAGCTTTTGCATGTGCGGCAGTAAGCAGCTGTCACATTTGAGGAGATCAGCCGGGATGCCGTCCGTGCCCGCAGCTTTGCCCTCAGCAGTGTGCTTTAGCGCGTTCACTAGCTCTTCCATGGTTGGCAAGTTGTCCAGCTCAGCATTGATGTCAAAGCTGGGTGTTGAGGCCAAAGCCACGTGGCTGATGCTCCTTTGTTTGCCATAGAGCTCTGAGTAGTGCTCAACCCATCGTGACATCTGTTGCCCTGTGTCAGTGATCAGTGCTCCTTCTGCAGACTTCAGCGGACAAACCTTCTTTGCTCTCGGCCCAATAGCCTTGTTCAGGCCCCTGTACAGTTCCCGCAGGTTACCAGTGTCTGAAGCCTGTTGGATGTCATCGCAGAGCTTGTTCCAGTACTGGTTAGCACAGGATCGAGCTGTCCTCGGAAGTTCACGCTGCGCATCCTTGAGTGCAGTGAGAGAACTCCGTGTTGCCCGTTGCTTGTAGACTTTGTGCGCCTTGTTCTTGGCAGAGAACAGCGATTCCAGGACTACAGCATTTTCGGCCATCCAGTCTTCTTGCGGCGGCCTTTTCGTGCCAAAAGATTCAGTAGCCGCGTCATGCATAGCAGCTCGCAGGCTCTGCCAGTTCTCTTCTGGTCCTGTGCCGGTACTGCTTGCAGCCATCTTCTTTGCAAACGACTTCCGGAATGCCATGACATTTTCTGCGCATTTCATTCTTGCGGTGTTTAGGCGCGGCTTCTCTTTTTGTCTTGGGGTAGGTTTTCGTTTAGTCATGTTCATCTGGGTTAGAACAAGCGAGTGGTCGTTATCACCATCAGCAGTGTGGTAAGTTCTGGAGCATCTGAATAGGCCAATGTCACGTCTTCTGACCAAAGCTAAGTCTAGCTGGTGCCAGTGCTTGGACCGTGGATGCATCCATGTCACCCGCCGACGTTGCTTCTGCTGGAACCAAGTGTTTGCGATGCAGAGCCCATGTTGACTGCACAGCTCGAGAACTCGCTGTCCGTTTTCGTTGATTTTCCCAACACCAAAGTGACCGATTGCATCCGGCCATGCTAGATAATCGGCGCCGACACGAGCATTGAAATCGCCGAGAAGCATCACGCAGTCCTCAGGGGGAATCTTGTTCAAGACGCCAGCCAGGCTGTCGTAGAACTGGTCCTTAACCGCAGCTTCACTCGGCAGTGTGGGGGCGTAGGCACATATCAGATGTATTGGGCTGGCAGATTGCTTGAGCGTCAGGGAAATTATTCTTTCTGACACACAGACAGGGGTGTCAAACTCTTTCACCAGCTTGTTGGACACTGCAAAGCCTACGCCGTGTGTGCGGTGTTCATCTTTGGCTTTTCCCATCCAGAAGAAAGTGTAGTTTTGCTCTTTGATAGAACCAGAATCGGCTAGTCTGGTTTCCTGTAGCGCGGCAACGTCGACTGCAAGCTTGGCCAGCTCCCGGTCGATCAGTGCTGTTTTGTGTGTTGCACCTTGTCTTTGTACGTTGCAGTCTGGATCCGTAGTGAATCCCGGACACATGGTACGAACATTCCAGCTTCCCAGCCGGAGATGTACATTTAAATTAAAATTTGAATTCCGCTCTTTATTACGGTTTGGAGTTTTTCTTTGATTGGTAGGTGAGATTTTAACGTCCATGGTTGCTGCGACCACCCCATCGTAGCAATAGACGTGGCGGGTCAGAACCTAACTGGCCAGGGGCCGCCTGGCTTGAGGCAGGCGGTTGATGACCATTGGGGCACGATGACCCCTCCCACCGACGCAGAGGACCTGTGGCGCTCCGTCTTACGCCAATCTGACTGGAGCTTATAACCCGTAGACTGTCGCTCTGCCGTGTTGTTTCCATGGCGTTTTTACGCCGCCGCGATGAAGTGTCCTCTCCATTGCACTTGCTCAAGAATACTTTGTTTTAATCATGGTAATGTCAATAAAGCTTATTTGAATTTGTCTTGACTCTTAGCGTTAGAAAAAAATGGCATTTCCTTATATTTGTATTGTTTTTTTAGATAGATAATTATTTGACACAGCAATGAAACTACTCTTAAGACTTGAGAGTTGTGACTTCCTCAAAAGACCATTTCTTTAGAAATTGAAACCAACCAACACACTTTCCTCGGTCACTTACTTCAACACTTGACATTCCCATGAGCGATGGAGGAAATCTATTTCAACCTTGACGATGTCAAACCCCTAAGCTCAAGATCATCAACAAAACAAGAAGGTAAGGGTCAGTCAGACGGAGTGAGCTGTGGATTTTGGATTAATTATACTCACTGGTTTTCTCTGTGTTCAGGTCCTAGGAGATTTCCCCCAGCGTCTGTTCTCGGTCTGGGGCTGCTGGTTGTTTTCCTGCTGGCTGGACTCATCGGCCTCGCTGTCCACTGTGAGTCTTTATTTGAATATATATATATATAATATTCGTTTTATAAGTCGTTTTCAGCGTGTGATTTTAAGGAGCAATATTCTGCTCTGAAGAGGGTTGCAAAGGGGCCGATACATTTCCGGAAAGTTTCCATGGGAAGTTAAGCTGGGGAATTTTGGATATATTCGATGCAAAATTAAACAGAAAACATGACATTTCAACAGATTTAAATAATAAAAAAATTAAAAGTTAAATATTACTCATCTGTGCATGTGATGGAGGAATGCACAGTGCCTGTAGGGCAGGGATCACCAAATACATTTGTCCAAGGGCCAAAATGTATCCAATAGACACTATCGCGGGCCAGCGATTTTTATATAGCCCAGAATTTTGAAGCTTTTGACTGAATACATGCTCTGAAAGTAATCAGAATACAGTTACAGTTACGTGTCTTAAAAAAGTAACACATTCAGATTATTTTTAGAATACTTTATTTTTCCATAACAGATGGGTATGTTTTGGTGCACAGGAGACACTTATTTTACTGTTTTAATGGTTTATCAAAAACTCAAACACAACATCTTGGTGTCATTCTGGACAGCTCTCATCTGCACCCCGCATAAAAAACATCAACTGCATTCTTTGTACTGTCTTAAAATCTTTCCTTGGAATATGTTATGAATTGTAAGATGTCCTTGGGTGCTTTGAAAGGCGCCCCTAAATAGAATGAATTATCATTATTATTTATTATCTGAAACGATGTAATAACTTTTAAAACTTTTTCCAGTCACTTGGCCCATGCATTCAGCAGCAGCAGGCCATTCACTTTGATTTGATCCCGTTATGAAATGTCATCATTTCGACAATAAATAAATGCTACATAAACGTTATCTTGCACATTTTATCTATCCATCTCCGTTTCTAACTTTCAATATATTTTAAAAGAGATCTCTCTCTCATCTGCGTGCGGGGGCGGGGCCTCACAGACACGCTGCATCTCTCTTTTGCTCACAGACATGCTGCAGCGCTGTGCAGTGTGCACACAGTTCTGCCGGTAATGAATATTACATTTTGTGAGGAAACTTTTCCACCAATAATTCCAATAAGTATTCCAAAATGTATTCACTTCAGGTTTACAAAAGTAACTGTTATCAGGTTACTCGTTTTTCAAATGTAACGCCAGCTGAATACAGTTAGCCTACTTGATTTTTGTATTCTGATTACGTAACGCCGTTACATATATTCCGTTACAACCCAACCCTGCTTCTAGGCTACTGTCCCGCAGCTCCTGCCTCTCTGTTGGACTCTGTCGCAGCGGGGCTACTGCTTTGGTGCGGAGCGCATTAACCAGACTTTTCACAACGAAGGATCACTTCTTCTTCAAGGCAGGGAAGGTTTCGAGGTACGCAGTCTACTGTCCCGCAGCTGCTGCCTCTCTGTTGGACTCCGGTACTGCACCTTACTCACGAGACGTTGTTAAAAAAAACATGGGTCGGGGGCGAACGCATTAAACACTCCGCCAACGCCACTGTCACCCCCGTCGTGCGGGCCGGATGAGAATGTCTGGCGGGCCGGATGTGGCCCGCGGGCCGCCAGTTGGTGGGTTATGGCTAGAAAGGATCCGTCTAATGTAAATATGACGTCACGTTCTCGTTCTAACTCTCGTTGTAATCGGAGCGGCTCGGTTGTAATCGGAGCGGCTCGGAAGCGCAGTCACGTGGCTGAATGTTTACGTTTGGGATGGCGAGAAACTAAACTATATTAAATATGTAAATACTTGTTAGCGGTCTTGCTGTTGAAAGAAGAATGACAACACTGTAGATCAGCAACACTATGGTTTATTTTGTATTCACAGGCAAGTCAACGTTGTTGCAGTAAAAGTCCCAAGATAGCTCCTGGTGCAATAAAATGTATGTTGCATGTTACTGCTGTAGATGTGTTTACCTCTTTTATATCCCGTTGGGTAGTTTAATCTGCAGCAATGCATCATATTCTATAATATCATCATATATGTGTCGCTTTGTTTCTGTCGTATCTTTCAAAAGTAAAGTGAAACAGCTGTTTTCAGCTTTGTGATGATGTATTTTCCAGCTGATCCAAGAGGCTTTTTAAACACCTTACTTGGCTTAAGAGGGAGGGGAATTTTCTCAACACATAAAGGAACACTTTATCCTTCAGTTTATCACAAACATTACATCAACACATTTGGAGTTCCTAATTTGAATCCAGTCTGTAATTTGATATTAAGGTTTTAATAATGAAATGAGGTCATGAATCGAGTTCAAGGTTAAGATCATCTTTATTATCCTATGTACAAAAATGAACATACAACATTAATATAACAGTAACGAATAAAACAAAATAACATTATGCAACTCTGATCTTCTTGCTGATACTTTTCAAAGTTAATTTGACATTTGCTCTACTTCTCCTGCTACTGTTTGCTCTGCTTTCAACTTCTCTTTCAACTCTGCTCTTTACTCTGCTTTCCCTGTTTCCTCTGTTCTCCTCTCCTCATCTTCTCCTCAGACTATCCTCGTTTTGCTGTATCCTCTCCTCTGTTCTCCTCATCTCCTCTCCTCCTTTTGCTGTTAGATATTTAGACTGTAATGACAGCTTATGATATACTTTTTATAACTACATCAATCACATGCAATGGATTCAAAAGGTTGTTTTACTTAGCACCTCTTTACAGCTCCATTCATCTCCAAGCTTCCAACATTCACCTGGCGGTGGTGCCTTGGATGAAAACAACTTTTGATATGATACAATACAACAACAATAGTTAACACCTATCCACAGCAATAAGCACAATGAGAAGACTAATGGTCTCTTTTATATCAGTTTCTATTGGAGTGAAATGAACTGTGCCATGTCACATAGGATTGGAATGGATGATTGGCTGTGTTTTGTGAATATAGAGGAGATGGCAAAAGTAAATATACTTTGTTCTTACCTAAAGCATCTATCCTCCTCTTCGTACCCCTGCCTGCTCCTCCCCAATTAGACTCTGGGGACTTAGCTTTTAAAATCTTGTTCAAGCTGTCCACTCTGTAGTTGGATCTCATGACCTCAGCTTTATGACCCACCCGGCCTGAAAAAGGTGTGTCTACGATGGCTGGTACTGAGAGGTGTTATGGTCCTCTTCTGTCTTTTGTGTTTGGGGGGGCGTGAAGGTGAGAGGAAGACTACTGTCATGTGGGGTGTGTTGCTTTACGTCCTCCAAAAGATCATTTAGTCTTGATATCACTGTACACATGAACGTCTCATCCTGTAGGTGGTATGTGTGCTCAGTAATTTCCCGCAATAAGGTCCCACACTGCTGTCGTTCTCATTCATAACACTCCGTTCGATGTCTCACTATGGGATGCGCCTCATCGCGGAGCAAACAGAAGCATTAATCTCATTACGCCAATCCTGATTGGCTGGTGATCTTGACGTCAGCGTCAGGGAATCCACCCCCTATAAGTAGCTTGCGCTACGCCGCATGCGTCATTCAAACACCTCTTCTCGCTTCGGAGCACATCTCGAGAAAGATCAGTAGCTAGCTAGCTTAACGGTCCACAGACTGATTTACGAAGCTAACCTTCGGTCGACGGGCGCTCGCCGGCTACTTCTATATATACTTCTGCAAGAAGACTGTTAATACCAACACACCAGTTAGTATTGCAAATCGACCTCGCCGTTTTCTCCTCGGGAATAAAGGTAAGGTTTTGATTTTTTCAAGCTAGCAACACACGTGTTGCTAGCTTGTCTTCCCTCACTACCGACACCACGGTAGCAAGGACGTTTTTTCTTTTTCTCTCTCACACCAGAGGAGGGGAAGATAAAAAGGGTATTAACACACCAGTTAATATTCTTTGAGAATAAAATTCTACACCGTCGTTTTTTCTCCGGATTAACGACAGTTGGGGAAGTATTTTTTCTCAGCAACGTACCTGTTACGAGCGGGTCCTCTCCACGCCGTCACCACGGCGACCGAGATGGACGCTTCTCTCCCTCACACCAGAGGAGTCAGGGACTCGGAGGCTCGGCTCTGTGGCTGCGGGTTGAAGATATCAGGCACAGACTCACACCAGGTCTGCTCGTCCTGTCTCGGGCTGGAACACGCCCAGGAGGCTATCGACAACCCCGGCTCGTGCGGACATTGTGCCCGCTTCACCATCAAGAGCCTCCGCCGACGGCTAGCACGCCAAGCTAGCTTGTCGGGTCAGGACTCCCTCATGTCCTCTGATTTACCGGACGGAAATCAGGACACGGGGGCGTCCACCACAGAGATGGAGCCCCGCACTGTGTCGGTCTGGGGCTCATCAGTAGTGGCAGCTGCAGAACCGGAGTCCCGCGCCGTGTCAGGCTGGGACTCGGTGGCAGCGAGGGACGTGCGAGCGGAGCCCCGCGCTGTGTCAAGCTGGGGCTCCCAACTGGACCTCACCATGGTCTCGCCCGCGGATGATGTCCCGGAGTTGGACTACATGGAGGACGAAGAGGATGAAACCTCTGGATTCCTCCTGTCCGACTCTGATGAGCAAGACGATGATGTCTTCGTGTCATCAGCTCAGGCTGCAAAGCCGGGAGCGATGGCTGCTCTCCCGGGCGATAGCACACCAGCTTCGCCCTGTCTGAGCATAGACCTGCAGGCCGTGTGTCAGCGTGCCGCAGCCAGCCAAGACATCCCATGGCCCGAAATGGCCAAGGAGACCTACAGGTCCCGTTACGAGGGGAAACATTTGCCCCAAGCAACGAGGACAAAGAGGCAACTCCTGCCGGTCTTCCCGGAGATGTTGGATGAGGTGTCGGTCTCGTGGAGAGACCGGCCCTTCAGCAACAAGGCCCCAATCCAGGGTGCCTCCTCCCCTAGACTGCGACGGTATGGAGAGGCTCGGCCTGCTCCGCATACCGCCGATGGAACCGCTGGTGGCAGCTCACCTCCTCCCGAGGATGGCGACTACACCGAGCAGGAACCCCACGCTGCCGGCAAAGGCGGACCGGTTCCAGTCAACCATGACTGAACGGTCCTACAGAGCCGCAGCATTGTCTGCCAGGGCTTTGAACATTTCCTCGCTGCTAACCGCTTACCAAGCGGAGCTCTGCGAGGATCTATCGAGTAATCCTGGACCGGCAGTACTGGACGAGATAGCCGCGATCACGGACATCTGTCTCCGCGTTCAACGCTGCGCCGTCCAGGCCACGGGAAAGGCAATGGGAATTATGGCGGTGCAGGAAAGAGCTAGATGGCTCAACCTCACCAACCTCCCAAAACCGGGAAAGAGAGGATGTGCTGGACATGCCCATCGTTCCCGAGGGGATTTTCGGATCTGCGCTCGCTTCTATGCAGAAGAGATGCGAGTCCAAGAAGAAGGAAGACGAGGCCCTCCACCTCTGTCTTCCTCGATGGGTCCAGCCGCTGCCTTCACAGCGGCAGTCCCTCGCCCAAGCTACCTCAGCTGCTCGGTTTAAAGTACCAAAACAGCAGAGGTCACGGCCCGCCCCGAGTCCCCAGCCCAGGCAGGAGACGAAGGCGAATTGGCCCAGAAAGTCTCCGGTTCCGGCTGCAAACCGGAATTTCGGCCAGCAGGCGAGGAAGAAGAAGCTGGCGGCCTGACAGCCTCCTCTTCTTCCCTCGGTGACGGAGCTGGAAGGTTCCCCAGCTCCAGATGTGTTCCCGCTGCCTCGAGAGATGCCTCAAAGCCATCCTCAAGTGCACCAAAACACATGTCACAATATTGCTCTGTTTTCTCGGATAAAGCATTTTCCGCTGACGCATCCAGGCCTCAGGCTGAGGGCGCAGCTCAGAAAAATGAAAGAGAAAACAATAAAACCAATAAACAGCCCGCCATTTGTTCCCCTTTTGAGAACAGCTACGGCCTCTCTCAAAAGGCGGACGATGAACGGGTCTGTGAAGGCACCGCCGCCACGCGCATGCGCAGTAACGACTGGGGCTGTGAGGCTACCACCGTCACGTGCAGGCGCAGTGCCGGCTGGGGTTGTGAAGGCACCTCCGTCACGCGCATGCGCAGTGTCGGTGGGGACTGTCAAATCGGGGTACCACCGTGTTCAGACACTAGAGGGCCCCATAACACAACAAATAGAGACTCAGAGGGCAAAAGACGTGACATCTCCGCTGGCTCTAAGGAGCGAACAGTGGAAGATGCTCACAACGTCTGCTTGGGTGTTCAAGACAGTTACACGGGGTTACAGACTCCAATTCGCTGTCACCCCCCCTTGCTTCTCGGGCGTTCTGTATTCACAGGCCCGAGGGGAGTCAGCCCACATTCTAGAAAGAGAGATTCTCTCACTTCTAGAAAAGGAGGCTATATCTATAATACCCGCCGAGCAGAGTCAGAGCGGCTTTTATTCCAAGTATTTCCTCGTTCCCAAACGGGGAGGGAACGGAATTCGGCCAATACTAGATTTGAGGGCTCTGAACAATATCTAAGAAGATACAAATTCAGAATGCTCACTCACACATCTCTGCTGCGTCTCGTGCGACAAAACGACTGGTTTACATCAGTCAACCTGAAAGATGCGTATTTCCACATCCCAGTATATTACCCACACAGGAAATATCTGAGGTTCGCATTTCAGGGGATCTGTTACGAATACAGAGTACTTCCCTTCGGTCTGTCTCTCAGTCCAAGAGTGTTTGTACGATGTACGGAAGCCGCGATAGCCCCGTTAAGACAACAGGGTATTCGCCTGGCAACCTACCTAGACGACTGGCTGCTTCTCGCACAGTCGGAACAGGAGGCTATTACGCAGACAAATGTCCTCGTAAAGCACCTGCTCAACCTGGGTTTCATAATAAACACAGAAAAGAGCATGTTGTGCCCGGCACAGACTGTACTCTTCCTGGGTTTACACCTGAACTCGGTGCCCAGCCCGCCTGTCAGCGGAAAGAGTGAAAGCTTTCAGAGCTTGCCTCGCTCATTTCCAGCTGCGCAAACATGTTCTTTTCAGATCATGCCTGCGGTTACTGGGGCTCATGGCGTCAGCCATCCTGGTTGTACGGCTGGGACGGTTACACATGAGGGAGTTTCAGCGCTGGGTAGCCGCTCTAAAACTAAACCCTGTGCGTCATGGAGCACGGAGAGTGATGGTTACTGTGAAATGCGTAATGGCATTGCGCCACTGGCTGCACCCGATTTTTCTGGTACGGGGCGTGCCTATGGGTGCTGTCCTTTCAGGGAAGGTGGTCACCACAGACGCATGTCTGACAGGCTGGGGAGGTATTTACGAAGGTCGTCCGGTGAGGGGTCTCTGGAGCAGAGACCTCCAGCGGTCGCACATAAATTACCTGGAGCTTTTAGCGGTGTTCCTCACCCTAAAACGCTTTCTGCCTTTTCTCAGAGGACACCATGTCCTTGTGAGGACGGACAATACGACCACAATATCGTATATAAACCGACAAGGGGGTTTGCGCTCTCTCCAGTTACACATGCTGGCACGCAAACTGATCTTGTGGAGCTGCGGCCGTCTCCTCTCTCTCTGAGAGCGACGCACGTACCGGGTGTGATGAACCTCGGTGCAGACCTGCTGTCCAGAGGTGTACCACTATATGCAGACTGGACTCTACATCCAATGGTTGTGAGCCAGCTGTGGGTGCGTTACGGCCGAGCCGCGGTAGATCTGTTCGCATCAAAAGAAAATGCTCACTGTCAGCTTTTCTTTTCAATGCGCGATCAAAACGCACCATTAGGCGTGGATGCGCTCGCGCACATTTGGCCTCCGGTCCTCCTGCTTCCTCCACTAGGTCTCTTTATGACTGTAAGTGGAGGGTGTTTGAGGACTGGTGCCTTCAAAAAGGGCACACCTCTTTTCAATGCCCTGTGGGAGTGATTTTATCATTTCTACAGGACCTAATTGATAAACACAGAGCTTTCTCCACGATCGAAGTCTACCTGGCTGCTATTGCTGCATGCCATGTGGGTTTTGAGGGTAAGACGGCCGGCCAGCATCCTCTGGTCTGCCGTTTTATTAAGGGAGCTCGCAGGCTCCTTCCTGTTTCCAGGTCACTGGTGCCCTTATGGGACTTGACAGTGGTTTTAGATGGGCTCACTCGAGCCCCATTTGAACCCCTGGAAGAAGCTGACATGAAGCACCTGTCACTCAAGATAGTGCTGTTACTGACCCTGGCATCCGCCAAGCGAGTCAGTGACATTCATGCGCTATCTGTACATCCTTCATGCACTCAGTTCGCCCGAGGGTTAACGAGAGTGTTGCTGAAGCCCAACCCTGCCTTTATACCTAAGGTGGTTGGTTCATGTACCCCCTTTGACATTGAGGTATTTCCTCCGCCGCTGTGTCCCTCCGGGGAACAGCAGCCGAATTTGCTATGTCCAGTCCGTGCTTTACGCACTTATATGGACAGATCAAAAGAGTTTCGTCATAATGACCAACTCTTTGTGTCCTGGGCTAACCCTCAGAAGGGCAAGCCTGTTACTAAGCAACGGCTCTCTCACTGGATTGTGGAGGCAATTGCTTTGGCTTACACGAGTCAGGGTCTGCAGGCACCTTCGGGTTTGCGTGCTCATTCGACTCGTGGTCTGGCTACATCCTGGGCTTTGTTCAGGGGTGTTTCCATCCAAGACATTTGTGCAGCAGCGAGCTGGTCCTCGCCGCTCACTTTTGTCCGCTTTTACAGATTAGACGTCTTTGCTCCCAGTGTGGCCCATGCAGTGCTGGGCCCCCTGCTGAGTTAGAGCTCTAACTGTTAAGTTCTGGTTGGTCTTGGTGACTTTTGAGATAAGCTCGTCTGGCAATTCGGGAGCTACAATATCCCATAGTGAGACATCGAACGGAGTGTTATGAATGAGAACTATAGGTTACTTACGTAACCCCAGTTCTCAGAGTAACATGAAGTGAGATGTCTCACCAGACGGCCCTCCTTGCTATGGTGAAGCGAGAAGAGGTGCTTATTTTGAATGACGCATGCGGCGTAGCGCAAGCTACTTATAGGGGGTGGATTCCCTGACGCTGACGTCAAGATCACCAGCCAATCAGGATTGGCGTAATGAGATTAATGCTTCTGTTTGCTCCGCGATGAGGCGCATCCCATAGTGAGACATCTCACTTCATGTTACTCTGAGAACTGGGGTTACGTAAGTAACCTATAGTTTCCTATCTCTTGAGGACTTTGAGTGGTTACCACTGCTCTGATTACAACGAGAGTTAGAACGACGTCTCTTCTCGATGTTCCCGCGATCTTCCCGCATCCCGCCCACCCCGACCCTTTCCGATTACAGCCGAGCCGCTCCGATTACAACGAGAGTTAGAACGAGAACGTGACGTCATATTTACATTAGACGGATCCTTTCTAGCCATAACCCAGTTGGTGGTCACTGCTGTAGGGGGTGTGGTCTCAATAGCCATGCAGTAAGCAGTGAGCTATGGCATGGATATTCAAGTGTACTTGAATGGCATCTGTTTGTTTTAGTCAAGATTATGCTAAAATATACTTTCCCCAACTATATGTAAGTTCCCTATGAAGGGCCAACCTTCAATTTAGAAAATTCCCAGTTTATTCCCATAAATTCACGTTAATTCCCATGGAAACTTTCCATCTTTGAAAATTCCCGGAATTTTGCAACCCTAGCTCTGAAAGATGCACATTTGACCAAAACATCTATTGGTTTTCTATTTTTCTCCTAGGACGAAATTAGATAACATTGACTTTGGTTTGTGTTAGTATGATTGCATAAAGTAATTTCTGTTTAAACATCTATTTTCATTCCAGACCATAACTCAGTAGGTGGTGCAGCTGCAGATCTCTCCGCTGTCAAAGCAAACCTGACTGAGCGTCTCCAGGCCAGCGATCAGCTGCTGTCCTCAGTGACTGAAGAGAGAGACGGACTGAAGGCCAACCTCACTGAAAAGACCAGAGAGGTGGACAGGCTTCAGAGTTTGTCCAAACAGAGTGAGTGCTTTTCTGTGACGGTTTTGCACAGGGCTGGGCAATATGGATTATATCAATTGTCCTGATATTTTTGAGCAAATACCTCAATATTGCATCGATACTCTAAGGTTGGCGATTGCTGCTTTGATAAAATAACATGAGCGTACCAGAGAATGGCATTTTAAATGTTATAATGTGATTGAACAAAGATATAATGTAAATTTAAAAAGGTCGAAGACAAAAGATGTTAATCTGGTGTCGAACCCTGGGCCCTTAAACCAATGCTTAGACCTCTAAGCTGCCCAGGTATTTTTTTAAAGTCATGTTATGACCGGCTCGCAGGCCACAACAAAGGAGAGTGAATTCAGTGAGAACAAACTCATATTTATTAAAGTAAATAAAAAAGTCACTGCAGTGGAGTTCGGTGAACAATATATTAATTTATTTTTTGGTTTTGTGTGTGAAATGTGGAGATGGGTGCAGTTTATCTTGTGAACTTGTCTCTGCTCTGAAGAAAGATCCGGAACAATTTAACATGGGAATCAATTGGGAGCTAGGTGGACTTTTTGTCCCTTCATGCCCTCAAGAGGCATTTTGTTTAATTTATTTTTCTTAATTTTTTTTATTTTCCAACCTAGGAGAGGTTTTCCTACATTTTTCATGAAAAAATATGTCTGAGGAGTATTAATATTATATTAAAATCTGAAAAAGGCCTCTCTGCTAAGCTCCAAACTAAGTTCAATATCTCAAAAAGTGTAAAAGATATCAAAAAAGAAGTGTCTAGCTGAAACTATGTGGAAGGAGAAGCATTTGGCCCAAGGTGTAGGAAAGAGGATTTGAAGGCATCTCCCATTGACTTCAATGTTAAAAAAAGAGTTAAAAAAGCTGAATATTTCAAAAAGCATAAAATATTTTTTTAAAGTTGAAGGTTTCCCATCAATTCCTGAAAAGGCTGAATAGTTTAACATTTGAATGGTTTCTATAGCTGAAAATAAGCTGAAGTTATGGAGAGCCAAAGTATTGGCTGAAATAATAAGAATAAAGATTCGCACTAATTACCAATAATATTTCAGTAATTAGTCATCTGATTTATTAAGTACCTGAACGTATAGTAGAGTGTGAGGAGTCATTAAAACCCTTGAAAAGACGCTGGAGGCAAGTTTTGAATTATATTTTATCATAGCTGGAGTGTATGCCAGCAGTTGTTTGCAACTTCAGGCCCCCTCCTATTTATTTTACCATTTATTTATCTAGAGCTAAATCAGGAAAATGTTGACATGTCTCCTGTTTTCAGACCAAGACTCAGTACATCTTTTGACTGAAGAGAGAGAGCGACTGAAGGCCAACATCACCGAAAATACCAGAGAGGTGGACAGGCTTCAGAGTTTGTCCAAACAGAGTGAGTGCTTTTCTATTTTCTATGTGTTTTATTCTGTGTTTTTATGTTTAGATGCTGTTGTTTAATTATCTTTCTCACTGTGTATTTTTATGTTAGAGCACTTTGTAACCATGTTTTGAAAGGTGCTATATCAATAAAGTGTATTATTATTATTATTTATATGGTGATCTACAAGATACATTTCCCAGGAATGTTTTTTTTTCATCATCTTCCTTTTTTGATGTCATTTCAGTCAAAATGACCGCCTTTATTGCAGTATTTTTTTATTTCATTTTTTAAGCAATTGGACTTATAGTACCGTGTAAGGAATCATAACAGACTCTTAAAAGTATGCAGAGTGAGAGAAGTTTTACCCTTTGTCCCATGCAATGATACCGATCTATCAGAATAGATCTTGGCTACCATCAACGATGCTTATTGAATATGTATTTTTCTAAATCACACAAGGGACAGGAATGCTCTCAAGAGTTGAATATTTTAGCAAGGAATCAACTAAATGTTACAACTCAAAAGAAGGTAATAAGTCTTGTCTTTTTTTGCAGAGAAAACTTGTCCTGCAGGATGGAGGATGGTCAGTTGCATCTGTTATCTCTTCTCTACGGAGAAAGCTTCTTGGGAACAAAGCAGACAAAACTGCAGAGCCAGCGGAGCGGATCTGGTGATCGTAGACAGTAATGAAGAACAGGTAATGTGTCATGCTTTATCAATTTATTGTTTTACTTATCTGAATCAGAATCAAAATATAAAGGTTGTTTAATAGGTGCCAATGTACATATTAAATAATAAAAATTAACAAAACTTTGATTTTATATTTTTTATATGGTGGTTTTATCATTATAATTTCGCCTATTTATTACTTATCTACTTCACAGTTGTGTTTTATCACTACTGGCTTTTATGCACAATGAGTTATTTTACTTTTGATACTTCAAGTTTATTTTTATGCTAATACTTTAGTGTTTAAGTAGCCTACAAAATGTTCCAAAAGTTGACCACACCCCTTTGTACTACATTGCGTTCAATTGTGTTTTTATTGCATGCTTTTACAGTATGTGTATCTTTCATACGTATCATTTAGATTAGATTACAAAAATTAAATGTATGATTTATGTGTAACGACTGAATAAACACCAGTAGAGGACTCAAGAGCAGGGACGTGCACAGGTACGGGCTAATGTTGCCCGGGCAACAGCCCTTTTGAACTTTTTGACTGACCTGCCCCTCTGGAGAGAGCGAAAGTCTTTTTTTTTCTGTTTTGGCCGAATAAACATGATAAGCCCACAATTAGTATTTTAGAGTCTCACTGCGATAAAACACACCTTGTCAGTGCTGTCATCTTCCCCCAGTCACGTGACTTTGTTTACAATCTGACAGCTGAAAGCAAAGGAAAGCCCTCCGAGTCCGGTCCGGCCTCATATGGCTATGGTGATCATGTGCCTGCCTGGCTTTGGTGGCCAATCCCCGGGTCAATCTGTCCCCGGAAATGTCCCCGTTTTTAAATATGCTTTTATTGATTTTGAGTTTTCTCATGGCAGTTAGAGTATAGGGGACAAACCAGGGGACTTTACTTCCTCTTGACACCGTCGTTTATTTACAAAAAAAACACCTAAATATACTTGTTATTGTGCTTCTGTCTTTCTGTGTCTTTTCATCTACTCCATAAACTCCCTCACCGCTCTCTCTCTTTTCTTGATCGCCCTCTCTCACATATGGGAGAAGACTTCACTGTCCCGCTTCATTGTAGGATTTCTGCCATGTCTCAACTTAAGTTTGACCATCTCTGTTATTAAGTTATGGAATACTAAATAAATAAGTAATTAGATACCTTACCATTACTGCGCTCATAAAGAATGACAAGAATAAGAATAATGTGTATTGAACTGGTTTAATCAATTAGTGAGTTTAGTTAAGGCCCAGCCATTACAATGGTCAAACTACATTAAAACAGAATTGTCCGCATTTTGTCTTTAATAGTTACCAACATTAGATATGTTAATGAGATATGGAACGCAATACAAAAAAAGGTCCCTGGTTTTAATTTTTTTATAAAAGGTTCTTACGTTTTCGAGGGGGTGGGGGGAGTCCCTTTTTCTAGTTTAGAGCAATAGCCCCTCGAAATGTCTGTGCACATCCCTGCTCAATAGTGTTGTGTTCAAAATTCCAGGAAAGACAGACAACTTCTAAATTGTAGTATTTATTATAAGAGAGCAAAATATATATATTCACTTGGCCAAGGACTCCGTCACGTCATAGAAATCACAGGCAGCAAAGCTGTAATCTGTTACCACTTTTTCCGGAAAGAGCCCCGAACCTTGTGCGACAATACATTTTATCTCACAGGGCGTTGCCCGTACATTTATGATTGGTTGAGACTAGATGGAGAGTAACCTTGGTTTAGACTTTGGCTCTCTCTTGTTGGTGCACAGACTCAGATAAGGTCTCTTGGCAACACGACCTTCCAATCAGCATTCGGCCGGCCGGCAAAGTCCCTCCCTATACTATCCGCTATCCTAGTAATTTGTTTTCGCTAAAGCTGCTTTGCAGGCATTTAGTGGAATCCTCCACTGCTTCCTAGCTATGCGTGGGTGCGAGGCTCCCATACAACTCAAGGCCGGAGCAATGTCCTGTTTATGAATAACTCTTTGTATTCTTCCAGTGTCTGCACCTAACCTTGCAACTCTGTATAGCAGGCCAAAACTTTCTTATGTGACTTTTCCCTTCATTTCCTATACCATCCATCAAACCTTGGGATTGGTGATTTTGTCTATTTATTCCAAAGTCACATCAACATAAAATGAGCACAATAAGCTTATAATGTAATAATAAGAATCAGTCTTTCTAATGTTATATACAAATAGACTCCACAATAGCACGACTCAGGGACAGAGGCTTAGGTTTGCAAAAAGGTCTTTATAGCAGAGGCTACACACGGGAGATCAGTCAGTAAGGCAATCAAAACAGACGAGGATTAGGCAGGAACAGGGTCAGGACACGAAGCTGGGTCAGGTACACGTGGAATCAAGATACTAGTAGGAATAAACACTGCTGGAACGCTAGGAATAACAAAGACGAACTGGCACTGAGGGGAATGTTGACGCAGACTAAATAGACAGGGGGAGGGATGATAATGGGGCACAGGTGAGTCTAATTAGGGATGGGAAGCGGGTGGAGTTCAATCAAGGGCAAGAAAGCTGAAACTGAAATGAGAGAAACAAAATAAAATCAGGAATAATAACAAAAACATCAACATGCTGGCTAGGGCCTTATGTCTGAGTTAGTTAGAAGGGAATAGTTATCCGAATGTCGATGTTCATCCCTGTAAACTTCATTTATAATATGTTTAAGACTAAGGCCCTGTCCACACGGAGACGAAACCAAGACGAAACCGATTTCGAACTGAAGTCGTTTTCAAAAAAGTCTTCCGTCCAAACGAAACCGCTCGAAACCGCTGGAGAGACTGTAGTAGCTACATATGCCTGTAAGTGGCCTGTAACTGTACTTCCGCCACAAAATAAACCAAAAGCAGCGAATAAGACCGATGACGATTATTATGGTAAATGGTAAATGGACTGTATTTATATAGCGCTTTATCCAGTCTTTAAGACCCCTCAAAGCGCTTTACATACTACATGTCATTCACCCATTCACACCCATTCATACAGAGCAGTGTACCTTACTCTAGGACCTAACATTCACACACATTCACACACCGTTGGCCATGCCATCGGGAGCAACTCAGGGTTAAGTATCTTGCCCAAGGATACATCGACATGTTGACTGCATGGACTGGGATCGAACCCACAACCTTCTGGTTGAAAGACGACCACACTCCCTCACAGCCACAGTCGCCCTATTATTATTATTATATTATTATTGTTGCTGATGGTTGTGGTAGAGGAGCTGTAGATTTTTCACTAACATCTGTATCATGGTCAGTAGCGTCTGGAGCACAAATGCAACCATGTGATCCGCCATTGTTGTTGTTGTTGTTGGCGAAACGCATCAGCAATGACGCGGGGGTGAGCAGGAGAGGTGGGGAGAGGCGGGGCTATGGCGTCATCGATTCAGGAAATGATCGTATAGGGCGTATACAAGGAGCTGCAAGCGTTTCGTCTCCAGACTTACCCACTTTGGGAGCCGTTTTCAAAGTGTATCGGTTTTGGGCTCCGAAGCCACGGCTCCGTTTCGGCTTCGTGTGGACGAACCGCCTATACGATAAAGAACTTTAGCGGATGCAACTGAAATCGTCTCCGTGTGGACGGGGCCTAAGACATCAGGACTTTTTATATTAATATTTTTCTTTTACAGAAGTTCATGACCAGCATTATCAAGGAACCAACTTGGATTGGGTTGAATGACATAGACCAAGAGGGGACCTGGAAATGGGTTGATGGATCTCTACTGACTCAGAAGTAAGGCATTGTTGATATTATAGGTGCATACTATAGCTGCACGTTACATGGCTTTTTTGTATGACTGTCTAAACATAATTATTCATTGTTGATACTTTTCGGAATTTACGGAACCCAAGTCTAGAGACTGCTGATCATAACCATTCAACGTTTTTGTTGTATTTAAGAAAATAATGAAAGGGGTGCCTTAATACAAATGAGGTGTGCTGAGGCGGCTTCTTTTTTTTCTTGAACCAGCAATTTGTCACAAAATAGAGGAAAGCAGGCAGTGAAAGTAGATCAGAAGCAAAGGTCGCGTTAACCAAATATTTTTCGTCTATGACGTTTTTTTTAAACAATGACGGAAAATCTGAAAGCAGTCTTTCATTTTGACGGATTAGAACAAACTCAGAACAGCGCCAAAGTTTCCCCGCAGCAGGGCTCCGGTGTTATGCCGTGTTATGGATGACCGCCAAAAAGGAAATGATATAGTTTCCAAACCTAAATTTGCCGTAGAGATAATTGAAATGTCTGTGAGTTTATGCTTTATGCTGTGGCGCGCTCCCGCGAGGTGCAGTGGGCATACATAACACGGCGCTAATGGCCCGTCCACACAGCAGCTTTGAAAAAATCTTGAAAATCTTGGAGCTGGGCGTGTCTGAGAGTTTGGGGATTTTTTGCGAGCAACGCGACCAACGACCAATCACATGAATCTCCCGTCCCCCGACATACAAAGCAAAAAAACCCAGGGGATTAATGCGAGCAATATATATATATATATATATAAACTCCCCAAACAGGCGAAAACCTACCAGTTTCACCCACTGTCTCTGCCACCTCCCTCCATGCCTGGTTCCTCCGGTTTGTATCCCGGTAAATAGTTGTGGTCGTAAAGAACCGGGTGATTTGCTACCGTAATTTCTTGTTTGGAATATGAGGAAATGAACTGCGGTCTGGCTCTCCCAGCTTGCACGCGGTTTGATTGGCTAGCGCTTGTACTGTCAGATTTGCATAAACGGGATTTGATTGGCTGACGCTTCCAGCTCAGCTTCAAAAGTTGAACATTGCTCAACTTTTGAATCCTGAAAATCCTGGAAATCTTCGCTTTGCTTCCCCACAATGCAGTTCGGCGAAAAGCGAGGCAAGGTGACGTCACCCCCATTCAAAGTCAATGGGCAGAAAAGCGTTGGAAGCGTTGGAAGATTTTTATAAAGCTGCTGTGTGGACGGGGCGTAACAGTTCACGAGCGTGCGCCCCCCCCCCCCCCCGTCAAAGTTGTGTACAGACCGATGGGTAATAATGGATTTTGACGGAAATGTTACGATCCTGTCCGTCATAATGACAGGCAGCAAAAAACTCTAGCGCAACCTCTGATCAGAAGTGTGGGGGACTTCAACAAATTCATGAGACATGCATTGAACATTTGACCTTGGGAATAAAATTGGTGGGATGCCAAAAATCCAAAGTACATTTTACTAGAAATTAGGGGTGGGGGAAATAATCGATACAGCATAGTACCGCGATACTTTGTGTGGCGATATTGTATCGATATGCGGACGCCAAGTATCGATATTTTATTATATAAACTGTAGTATATCCCTCGGAAAGATGGTCGTACACTTGACTGATGATTTCAAATGTATTGAAAACTCCAAAAACCAACGTAAGAGCGACACAAAACAACAAATACATTTAAGCTACATCCATATGAACATTACTTTAGAATACCATTAAACAAGTGAACTTCAAATAGTTAGCAAAGTTATAATACACATAAACAAATTAAGACACAAACTACAGTTAACACTAACCTTGTGTTTCTTCGGGGGGTGCTAATACTTAAATGTAAAATGTATCTGTTGATATCGTCTTATTTAAATGTTGATATCTCCGTTAATATCTGTACTTTATCTCCGTTATTTTTCAACGTCAAGTTTTTGCTTTGGGAACAGTAACTTCCTGCTAAGAGCGCAAAGTCGCCTTAAAAATAAAAGCATGTCTATATAAAACAGGAAGTTACATTAAGACATGTATACAATTGCAATGAAAGCAACAAAAACAATATCATCTCCTTTTCAGGTTCAAAGAACACATTAGGTTATTTACATAAACTATTCATATTGCAAGTACATTTTTTAAAGGGAAGACGGACATGGATATCACGCATGTTATTTGCAATATCTTAATATATCGTATCGCAATACTTAGCATATTGAAGAATCGCAATACTATCGTATCATGGCTTAAGTATCGCGATAGTATTGTATCGTATCGTGGGGAGCCTGGTGATTCCCACCCCTGCAAGAAATACATAAAGCTGCATTTATTATGTTTTGGCATCATGTGGAAGCTGTGGATTGCTTGATTGGAATCAGAAGGTCTGTGTTTCGATGACCAGCCCATACAATTAACATGTTGTGTTGATGTGCTATTGAACCCCACAAGCAATTGGCATAACCAAATGTGTGGGGATTTTGGTCTCTTTGAGCATGGGTGTAAATGGGTGAATGCTATATGTAAAAAGCATTTTATACATGCAGTTCAAGTTGGGGGAAGGTATCCTCAAAAACTAACTTTTGTATGACTTCCTAGGTACTGGGGAAAGCCACCTGATAATGGGAATGGTGATCCTAAGTGGGGTGAAGAGGACTGTGCATGTCTTGTAAATAACTGGAATGGTGAAAACAACTGGAATGATCTGCGGTGTACTACCCCTCTGCAATGGATCTGTGAAAAAATACTGTAGCTTGTGGCTGTGAGGCAGTGGGTTTTTCTTCCCATTGGAAGGTTGTGGGTCCGATCCCAGCTCCTGCCGTCCTCAAGTCAATGTATCCCACTTAACCCCAGATTAATCCTGTATGAATGTTAACTTCCTTAAGCTGGTGGCATTTAGTTTGGCTGCCCCTGCCTATGAATATGGGAGAATGCTAGATATGCACAGTATATACAGTATGTATGTTTTGAGGAGTTGTAAAGTGATTTTTGAAATATCCATAAAGAAATACAAAATCTGTTTACAGTTCTGTTTCATATGGGTTATGAGCAGTGGTCAAGTTGTAAAAAAAAGCCAGGGGGGATGGTGGATCTGCATGCCCCCCCCCACCCGGAGATTAAAAACAAAAACTAACCTGCAATTCAGGGTAGTTGAGTAGACTGGATATATGTTTGGTGCTGACTGCCTTAAGGGCCCTTAATTTGATCTGATGACAGCGCATTTGGTGGGAGACCAACGTTGTACCCTTTTGATTAGTGTTTAAGCAAAAAGATAATTATTATATTCTATTACTGTAAAACAACTTGCATGCTATGGATATATTACGTGTCAGATACTCCTGTCATTGATCTTGACCAAGGCACCTCAGAAATAGAGTTGGTCCCATGGCTACCACTGCTCCTACATAGTTAGGGTAAATGCAGAGGACACACTTTCCCACTGGGTGCAAGTGCAACTTCAACTTCAACTTCACACTCACAATACCTATAAATCTACTGGGAATTCATCCATTAAATGTTGAAACAAAACCTCACAAAACATTTGACATGAATCCTCTCTAGTCAAGTCCATTTTAATTCAAGTGCAAGAACATGGATTAAACAAATATACTATTTACAAAATCTGAAAATAATACATATAATATGATATACAAATACAAATAAACAGTTTTATTCAATGGCTACCAACCCAATTCTCCCCTATACTGTAGTATCTCATAGGATCTTCCAAAGAGTTTCATAATCATGTTTTTTAATGACAACTTTCCGGGCTCTTGCTCTCAGATCCTTAGCCAAGCTATGACTTTGAAGCCAAGACTTGACATAAACTTCTGGTTTGAACATTTGTAGTGGAGGGCCAACACACTTGATGAAAAGCAAGGCTGACATACTTTTTACCTCTAGCGTGCTTCTAGTTGTGGTTAAAATGTTCATCTGACTGAACCCACGCTCACACTCAGCTGTGGAGATGACCAGTGTGTTCACTGCTTGAAGGAGGGGTTTTAGCTCTTCTGGTGCTTGTGGTGTCATTTCATCAACAGTTTTGAGTTTCACCATATCAACATATTCCCTCATTCCTCTCTGAATTTGTCTGCCATCATCAAGCTTGAAAAAGGAGCAGAGTTCCTGTATTTCCTTTTCGGCATAACGAACACCACACACATCTGGCCAGTTTGATGGCTGCAGCACTTTGACATTGTCAAGAAAGCTCTGGTACTCTTCTTTGCTTCTCTGTTTTCCAGGCAGTGATCCCATTCTTGTCTCAATTTTAGCAGCCAAAGCATGAACAAAATGTTGGTGGTTTATTTCTCTGCTGTGTCTTAAATTATTTGTTAGTGGCACCCCTTTGAATAGCTTCAAACCGATTGCAGTCTGAGCCACTTCTGCCGCTGGTCCAGGCTGCTCTGCCATGGACTTCAACACACGGACCTGCCGACTGAGTATTGCTACAGCCTTGGGGAGCGTCATGTTTCTGTCTTGAAGAGAGAGAGAGAATTCAGACAACTCTTCTAAAGCATCATACATGATTCCAAGATTGTGCACAAAGGTGACATTAGAAAGGCGATCTATTAAACCACTGAACATGCATTTCTCTGTTGAACTTCTTTTAGGATCAACTGAGGCATTGGAAAAGTGCTTGTGGATTGCAGGGTACTGCTGCCATACAGCTTTAATGGTCCTGTAACTGGATGCCACCCATCTAGTGCTGAGAATTCTCCCTATGTTCAGACACTGTAAAGCAAGTTCCTCACAACATTCAGTGAGCTCACGGCGGTTTTTGGCTGATGCATGATAGAGACTGTATACTTTGTCAAAGAAAAACTGGAAGTCATTCATCCCTACAGTTTCTTCAACAGCATCTCCAACACTCAGCTCAAGACGGTGGTTCATGCACTGCCACACCATTACGTTTGGAAACCTTTCTACGATTTTGGTTGCAACACCTGCTTTACTTCCAAGCATTACAGAAGCTCCATCTGATGCAAAGCAAACAAAGCGTTCACTCAGAATAGCTTCAGAGAAGCCATGATGTGACAGATTTTTCATTAGAGCTTGATAGATTTCACCTGCATTGGTAGCAGAAAGCTCAACTAGATCCAAGAAGAATGTTAGGGGCTCTTCACTCATCCCTAAGCTCGCTCTAATATAAATGATCAATACTGATTTTTTACTGTCAGTTGTAGCTTCATCTATCATAACAGAAAGTTTTGTTCCACTTTGAAGGACCTTTCCAACTACTCTCTTTCGCATTTCATTTGCTATGTGTTGGCTGATTGTTGCACAGGAATAGTCTGAATGTAAAGTTCTTCCCATGTCTAGTCCATTCAAGACTTGCAGATCAATATCGGACGGTAGATCTGTGAAAGGCCTTCCAGATTTCACAATCTTGTAAACTGTAGGAAATACCCTATCAGTAGTTAAGAAGTGATCCCTTTGCATTTCAGAAGTCAATGTTTCCAATGTCTTTTCTTTTGCTTTTTCCATGGTTTTCTCAGCTGCTTGGTGATACTCTGACATTTTATGCTTGTGTATTTTCTTACGAAGAGACTGCAGCTGTGCTGCTCGGTTTGTACCATAGGCTGTAACCTTAACGTTGGACCACTCCTCAGCAATATGCAACTGGCTGCTCCCACCTGTATTTGGCCCAACCACTTTCATTTTCTGGCAGGTTAGGCAGCCAAGTTTTTTGCTTTGACATATTAGCCATGGATAATACTTTTTTTTCTCCCTGAACTTGGTAGATGTCCAGCATTCAGGGATATCTTGCTCATTATCTCCCTGGTTATTTTGGTCAGAATCATCGACACTATCTCGCTCTGCTTCTGCCTCCTCCTCTCTTCTTTTTTCTACCACAAAAACATAAAATCTGTTCAAACCCCCCCTTGGTAGGATTAGCTACATTTCCCCCTCTTCGAAAAAGAAAAGTGTCTATTTAGAAATATCAAACCTGTTCCTTCTCCAGCTCTAGTCTCCTCTGCTCTAGTCTCCTCTGCTCTAGTCTCCTCTGCTCTAGTCTCCTCTGCTCTAGTCTCCTCTGCTCTCCTTCCTGCTTCCTCGCCATGATTATCCTCTATATGAAGAAAACAAAGGCATTATGGTTTTGTTAGAATGAGCAGACAGTGAAGTAGGCCTACTGTCAAGTTGTGGTTTTTTTTCATATAAAATAAGAGCGATGACATTCAACCACCAGAAGCCGCTATCACACGATTCGGAGGCATGCATCACATTTAAAGCTTTTTAAGTAATACATTTTGGTCGCTCACAGTGACTAAAGGTGCAATTTTCACACTTAATTTATATTATATGATCTCACTAAAATGAATGGAAAGCTTATCAAACAAAGTGCTTAAATCACTAGTGGATACATGATCATCGAATTGATACACAAAATCAGCCTAAAGATCCTCCAGGAACCTTAATTCAAATGGGTTCTTTCGGAACCAGTTTTCATACTGAAGAATCCCAAACTTGGACTATCTACCATCCTTAACTGAACTTCACCGACTGTTTCAGGAACCGTCAACGACACCTGTTCTTCTCTGTGTTCTTCTGCCCCTGTCGTCTCTGCTTGTACACTAGCTTGCTCTGCTTCATCCTAAATTACATTTAATTTTTTTCCCCGACTGAACATGTCTAGGCTAATTAAGTGTGTTGCTTATGCGGTCGCCTAAGCAGTAAAGAGCTGTGGGAAACCCTGCGAGATATTCCATGTGAAAAAGAAATCAAATCTGACATTAACTTTGTGAATATAAGAAAGGTCTAACCTGACGTTGGTTACTATAGCAGCTAGTACTAGCTGCCTGGCGTTAGGCTAGTTAACAAGAAAAAAAACGAAAGCTCCCAAACTATAACTCTGTTGTTATCGCCTCTGTCCAGAGATTACACATTTGGTGACATATCAAAAGTATTCTTGACTTACCTTCAGTGGTACTTTTTGTCCTCTTAAAGCCGAAGTAGTCCCTCAGGTCAAGCTGTCCTTGTCGCTTACTGGCCATGCACAGGCTGCGCTGCTATCGTTGACGCTGACTGACTTGACATCAATTTCGTGATCGTGATATGTGCACGAGCCCCTCGTCCACAGTATTTTAGCGGCTAAAATAATGTGGACGAGGGGCACGTGACGTGCACATATAAAATGTAGAATGTTGAAAATTAAACATTGGCAATATTTCCACATTAATTGATCAAATAACAGAGGATGGGAAGGGGGGGTGGCCGTTTCATAAGGGGGATGGTTTTGACCATTTTAATACCTAAGGGGGATGCCATCCCCCCCCATCCCCCCTCAACTCGACTACTGGTTATGAGATCTCTTAAAGGTCCCATGCATGCTTTTCCGGTTATTACCCGTCTCCTTGTATGTTCTGTAGCTTTGTCTGCATGTAAACGGTCTACAGAGTCAAAAACCCTCAAAGTACACCCTGTAGCGAGTAAAACTCAACAAAGAAAATGAACCTATTGGTCCAAATGGACCAATCCGTGGAGCTCCTCACACACGCACACTCACTCAGCCGTATCTTTTCTTAGCCGCGATACTCCGCGGATTTTCGCCAGGAGACTCAGCTGTATCTTTTCTCATCCGCAGCTTCGTGGATCTCCACTCACAGTTCGCCACACACTCACGTGTGTGTGCTCAGGCTGAGTTTTGCGGTGTCTCGCTGTCTCGCAGACCCCACCCAGCAACCAGGAAACTACATCAGTAATACAGCTCACACTGTTGGCTCCTCGAGTCTCAAAGGGCAGAGCAGCGAGCCCCGCAACGTCCCGCCAACACGGCACCCAGACCCCACGCAGCATTCTCATCTGTTTGTCATTACTGGTGTCATTTTCTGGTTGTTAACAAACGCCGTTGTAACACATAAACACACATCAGAGCACAGTGGGCTCATAGGGAGGGGGGGGCAGGAGCTCCAACAAGGCGTTTAGGACAGAGAGTGAATACACATACTATACAGAGATGCTGTATGAGAAACCAATGTGATTTTGGAAAATTGAACAATGTAAATCTATTCTAGTAGATCTCAACAATGGAATTATGATCAGTAGAAATGGCCATGACACGGGACCTTTAATGTTGCTCTCAAAGTGCACCAGATTGAGGCATTTGACTCCAATATTAAAAAAAAAATCTTCCCGGGGTAGCATGCCCCCGGACCTCCCTGCAAGATGTTAGGTCCACACACCACCTAAAATAGCACTTTACCCCTGCTTAGCCCTAAATGCTGTGAGCTGATTATCAAGCCTTCATTGTAACAGTGCACTGTGTATGTGCATGTGGGGAGTGTTGCAGTAGAAAATTCTACTGTAGCGACCGGTACATTAATTGGAAACCCTAAATGTTTGAGCACCCTCTATGAAACGTCAAGCTACCCCACAGCACCCCCAAAAGCAAATCAAAAACAGAAAACAAATATGTGTGGATCAAAAATACATATGTAAAACCTTTTTTTTTTATTGGATTTTATTTACATGTGTTGGTAGCTTGGCACGCTACTTCCCTCTGATGCGTGTGTTGGTAGCTTGGCACGCCCTCTGATGCGTATGTATGTAAGCATTTAGAAATTCAAACCAGCAACCACACTTTATCCGGTCACATACTTCAGGACGCTTGCTGCAGAGCTGACCTTCTAGGAAAGAGTTGGCAGTCCCATGAGCAATGGAGGAAATCTATGCCAATATTGACGATATCAAAACCCTAAGCTCAAGATCATCAACAATACAAGAAGGTAAGAGTGTCAGTCAGAGTGTACTGTGGATTTTGGATTTACTGTATCACTCCCTGGTCTTCTCTGTGTTCAGGTCCCAGGAGACTTCTCAGAGCGTCTGTTCTTGGTCTGGGGCTGCTGAGTGTTTTCCTGCTGGCTGGACTCATCGGCCTCGCCGTCCACTGTGAGTCTTTCTTTTCATACGTTTAATAATATCATTTTGAACGTGTGATTTTCAAGAGCAATATTCTTTTCTGAAAGATGCACATTTGACCAAAACATTTATCGTTTTTCTACTTTTCTCCTAGGGCCAAATTGGTAAAACATAAATGTTGGTTTGTGTCAGTATGATTGCATCAGGTCATTTAAGAAATATCTATTTTCATTTCAGACCATAACTCAGTAGATGGTGCAGCTGCAGATCTCTCCACTGTCAAAGCAGACCTGTCCCCAGTGACTGAAGAGAGAGACAACCTGACTGAGCGTCTCCAGGCCAGCGATCAGCTGATCAACCAGCTGATCAACCAGATGATTAACCAGCTGAATGCCAACCTCACTGAAAAGACCAGAGAGGTGGACAGGCTTCAGAGTTTGATTGGCAAGGGTGAGTGCTTCATGTGGGGGTTTGCATAGGGCGCGGTGTATGTATGTGAGATATCAATTATCATAATATTTTTTACAAAATACCTCGATATTGATATTCTAAGGCTGACTATTGATCCTTTCATAAAATAGTTACATAATGTCACTTTTCATTAATGATAATCAAGAATTCGTTTTTAATGACTTAGTTGTGAGTGATTTAATTTATAGTTTGTTTTACTTTTCTTCACCCATCATATTTATAATTATTTTTTTAATATAAGAAATAGGAGGAAGAGCTTAGAGGTAGTTTGTTCCAGATATGTGCAGCTTAATAATAATAAAGGATAACAAGGTTTCAAACCAATTTAGAACTGTTGCCGAAAGTCAGACCCAGTTTTCCAGTCGGTCTAGTAACTAACACCGAGATGTTTCCACTGTCTGTGTTTAAGTGGATGTCATTGAAGACTTTAACAAGATCAGTCTCAGTGCTGTGGTGCCTGACTAGATCACATCGAAACAATTATTTAAATCCCAAAAAAAGAGAAGTAGTTGTTTTGCAATGAAATGTGTGATCTCTTTTGATCGCTCTAAAAATGCTTAATAAATATGTTTTTTCATTATTATTACAAAAGTGACATTTAATGCACTCAAGAGTTCCATATTCCAGCAGTTAAAGCAGTAAATCAACAAGATCTTACAACTTTTACAGATAAAACGTGTCCTGAAGGATGGAGGAAGTTTGGTAGTTCCTTTTATCTCTTCTCTACTGAGAAAGCTTCCTGGGAACAAAGCAGACAGCACTGCACAGCCAGAGGAGCAGATCTGGTGATCGTAGACAGTGATGAAGAAGAGGTAATGTGTGCTGCTTGTGATTGTATAACTCCTGCTTTTATCAATCAATGTTTTTATTGTACATATACTTGCAAATGTGTCTATCAGCTATAATGACTATGTTACAACAATGGTGTTAATTACATATTTCTGAGCTAGTAAAAAGGGAAAAGTTATCTGAATGTTGATGTCCATCCCAGAAAAACTGCATTTTTAATATGTGAACAGGAATTCATCACTAGCATGATCGAGGGAAGCACTTGGATTGGTTTGAGTGACACAGAAGAGGAGGGGACCTGGAAATGGGTGGATGGATCTCCACTGAATCTGATGTAAGGCTTTACTTTGGTTTAAATACAGATGCTGGTTTATGTTGTGACCTTTCTAAATGTTTCACATGTTTCTCTAATGGGAGTTAACACAACACACAGGATGCATTTAAACGTAGGGTGTCTGCCCCTTTCACCAGAAGATTTATTTGAGTATTAAGAAAAGAACATGGCTGTGTTACTTATAGTTATTTGTATTTGATGTCCATCTTTTAGTTCATCTTGTTTCCCTGTACTACCTTTTAGGTTTTGGAGCCCAAGACAGCCTGATAATGGAAGAGGGTATCCACGCGAAGAGGACTGTGTAGAAATACGTATTGAATACGCCAAAAGGTGGAACGACCAGCCCTGTGAGGACGATCTGCATTGGATCTGTGAGATTTAAGCTTAACATTGGAGTCTGTTTGGATACTAAACATGCAATCATGCTTTCACAATTGAGTTTAAATCGAGTTATTTAAAACTATACACAATGTCTGATTTCATGAATAAGAATGACTTTGCTCGAAATTAATAAATCACATGTATTTAGTGTTTTTTTGTTGTTGATTACAATCAGTTATAAATAAATAGTCATTTAATTTGTTGTTGCCAACTTTTGTTTGCCTCAATTAAATTAGTATTTGTATTAATCCTTTTACATATCAACAAAAACAGCTTATTAAAAACATCTGCTTTTAAGCCCACAGTTCCTGAAAGTTATAATATTGAAGGTGCCTTATTGAGCAGAATATGATACAAATAAGAAAAATAAAAACAATACAACAATACTCTAGTCCCAGCATTGGTCTAACTTGTTCAAATATGTAAAATAGCCTGTGTGTTTATACAGTATGTTTCCTAACAATGACCTCTTGTGGCCATGTGAGTACAAATCTATTGCAGGTATTTAACATTCATAGGTACCATCCACTTTGTACATACTGTAAGAACTAGTGCTGTCAATTAATACAAAGATGTATGTATGTTTATCACAATAATAATCTGGGACTTTAACTGCAGGATTAGCTCATGTTTCATTTAAAAAGTAATATGCCTTTTATTTGAAGTTACTGGAATGACAGTACTTTAGTAAATGGGCAAATTAGATTTAGCTAGATCAGGAAATATAACTTTCTTTGAGCATGCATACAAAGATAAAAACCGTATGAATATATTGTGGGTGTATAACATGTTCTCTGACAAGATAAAGCTCTTCCACTTCAACAAATTGCTGTTATCAGATAAAAAGCAGCTTTACCACTTCATCTTTTTTTCTCAAAGTGAACAACTCCTCCCTGAAAGTTGTCTTTGAAAGGATGTGAACTTGTTATGTTTATGATCAGCGGCAGACAGAGTACTTCAGAGGAAAGACATTTGTGTTTATGAGCATTTCAAATTAAGATCCCTGCTTTCACAGCAATGTCATGCTATTCTCTTTTTATCAACCAGTAAAAAGGATCTATACAGGATCAATACATTTAGAATATTAATCAATTAATGCAAATATTGGTTTGAGTGACAGTGAAGAGGAAGCAACCTGGAAATGGGTGGATGGATCTCCACTGAATCTGACGTAAGGCTTTACTTTGGTTTAAACACAGACACTGGTTTATGTTGTGACTTTTCTAACTTAATTTACACTGTGAGGGCATAAAGTCACATGTTTCTGTAATGGGAGTCAACACTACACACAGGATACATTTAAAGTAAAGGTTCAAATTTGATATAACTAGATGAGGCAATGGCAACTTTTGTTTGACATGCATACCAAGATAAACACCTCAAAATAAATACTGTGGGTGTACTGAATGTGATTTGACAAGATAAAGCTCTTGCAATTCAACCAATTGGTGTTATCAGATAAAAAAGTGACTCTACCACATCCTATGTTGTTATTCAACGTGAATAACTCTAAACGTTGTATGTTTATGATAGACAGAATGCTTCAGAGGAAAGAAATTACAAAAAGTAAAAAGCACACAACTGATGTTTGGTATTTGGCTTCATCAAGTGTCAATTGTTTTTTGTTAAGGAGGTCATTTATAGTTTATTTGTGTATTTATGTAATCATGAACCAATGTAAGTATTTTTGAAATGTTGTTGAAATCCAGATGTTACATTTATCTACCTGTTACAACAAATAAAAACTATCAAAAATAGTGAATCAAGAACTGCCAATATGATTTACCTTTATGGTTAAGTTTATGTATTTAGCAGAATAGATTTCATTGCCAGTCAGTCTTAAACTGTCTCTAATTGTTTTAACTCTCAGCAAAAGACTCTTACAGGTATCCACCTAAACATTCGGGAAGGGGAAGTGAGAGTTGTTAGAGGGGCTTCAATGCGGCTATAGTTGCAAATAAGCCTTCTGTAAAAGTTAGCAAAACCAGGAACTTTTGTAGTTGCTTACAGCTTTCCAAACTGGGCCTGTCATGGACTGCTTTCACCTTGGCCGGGTCCATTCTTACTTGTCCTTTGGCCATGATGTAGCTGAGAGAAGAGACTGTAGAACAGGGCTATTCAATTGGCGGCCCGCGGGCCAAATCCGGCCCCCGGGTTATATTTACTGGCCCTTTGAGCATAATGTTAAAAAGTAAAAAAAAAAAAAATTAAAGTTTAATAAAAAAAAAAAAGTCATTTAAAAAAGATGTTTGGGGGCCAGAGTGCCTTTATTCCTGAGAGGGTGTTACATTGAGAGATAGAGGGAAAGACATTGCCTGAAAACTTTGGCAGGCTCGGGTTTCGAACCCACCTACTAGCAACTCCTGTCATTTATTGCGTCTCTGCGCGCGTCCTCGCGGCTCGCGCTGCCCTTCACTACAAGCTCGCGCACCTTCGACGGTTTCGCGCCAATGGTACGATTAATCAAACCTGGTCAGCATAGTTGGATATCAAAATGTCTCTTTCTACGTTAAAAAAACGAAAGGTTGACACCGAAAACCGGCAATTCAACAGCGAGTGGAAAGAGAAGTACTTGTGTGTAAATGTCAGTGGGAGGCCCGTGTGTTTAATCAGCAATGAGTGTTTATCGGTGTGTAAAGAGTACAACTTGAGAAGGCATTTTAAGACAGCTCACGCCAACTTTGACGCCACTTTTCCAGCGGGCTCTGATGCTCGCCGCCAGAAGATTTTGGGGCTAACTTCGTGCTATGACCAAAGACGTAGCTCCCTGTTTCGGGCTTGCACTGACCAAGAGAGAGCTACCGCAGCGTCCCTACGAGTGGCCTGGATATTAGGCAAAAAGAAAAGGCCTTTTACGGACGCAGAGACAGTCAAAGAGTGTATGCTTGCATCAATTGAGGAAGTGGTTGCAGATGAGAAAATCAGAAAAAGCGTTATTGACTCAATTAAGAACATTCCGATTTCTGACACGTCAACATCAAGGAGAGTGGAGACCCTTGCATCGGACGTTTTTGAGATTCTCTTGGACAAACTGAGAAAGGCGGAGGTTATGTCGCTAGCTATTGATTAATCCACTGACAGCAGCGATGTTGCACAGCTGTGCCTCTATTTTAGATTTTTTGATAGTGAGTTCTTTCGGCAGGATCTACTTGGATTAATTCCTTTGGATGGATACACGACCGGTGAGGTGATGTTCCACAAAGTGGTTTCGTTTTTCAAGGAGCACAAGTTGGGATTGGATCGTATTAACATGCTTGTAACGGATGGGCCCCCTGCGATGTCGGGCCGAACACAGGGACTGTCCGCTAGGCTGGCAGATGTGGCTCCACAGCTGAGATCGCTTCATTGCCTCATCCACCAAAGCCTCCTGTGCGCAAAACTGAGTGGTGAGTTAAAAAACACAATGGACTCTGTCATGGCGATTATTAACTTTATTCGTTGTAACTCCAGTTTACAGCACCGCCTTTTCCGCCAGATGTTGTCAGACATGTCAGCTCGAGATAATGATTTGTTCATGCACAGTGACATGAGATGGCTAAGCAAAGGAAACGTCTTGAAACGATTTTGTGAACTTAAGGAGGAGATCGTGGCGTTTCTCCGCAATTCAAAACATAAAAAAGCCAACGCCTTTCTGTGTCTGATAGGGAATTATGAGTTTTACGCTGCTGTTTGCTTTTTGAGCGACATTTTCCAACATCTGAACCAACTCAATGTGGAGCTGCAGGGCAGAGATAAAATGGTTACACAACTTGTGGAGAGACTCCATGCGTTTCAAAAAAAGCTCACACTTTTTTTTGCAGATTTATGTCCAGGCAAAATGCTCAATTTTCCAACCATGCGCACTGCAGGTTTACAAATCACCAAGGTGATGTCTGGATTTATGGACGCATTGAAAACCAACTTTGCCGCGAGGTTTGACCATCTCAGTCTCCCGATTGAAGTGATGAGATTTGTGAAGGACCCTTTCTCTGTGAATGTAGAGGGGGAGTTTGCACTGAAAGCAAAGGAGCTGATTGTGACATTAAATGAGGCGTCTTTACAACTCGAACTCATTGACATTCAGTCATCAGATGACCTGCGACAGTCATTTCAGCTGGCAGGTTCTGAAAAGTTCTGGACTCATGAAGTCAGCCACGAGAAATTCCCTCATTCAAGGGGTCTTGCACTTTTTGTCCTCACAATGTTTGGCTCGACTTACACGTGCGAATCGGCATTCTCACACATGAATGCCATAAAAACTAATAATCGAGCATCCCTCACTGACCAGTATCACCATCACTGTATGCGTATTGCCATGACAACGTATACTCCCGACTTCCCTGCTCTTGCTAAATCGAAAAAATGCCATTTCTCTCATTAGATGGCATATATCTGCCAAGTTGGTTGCATACTGTATGTCAGTTATCACTATGTTAATCAAAAAAGGTTTGAGTTTTAAAAGGCTGTGTGTTGTGGTTTGGTAATTAATACAAGTCTTTTGATAATTATTTTTGCTTTTAATTAAGCAATTGATGTGGTATGGCTCACTTGTCTTTATTGTTATTATACCATAATATACACTGTTGTTTGTGTATGGCCCTAAATTGCTATTTTGTGTGAATTATTCGATCATTTAATCTAAATCTAATGATGTTGATGGTTATATTAGCTTCACATGTACTGAGTTCTGAACTTGCCATTTATAAAGACCTTGGGCCTATGTTTGATTTAATTAAACAAAATATATGCACTCCACTATGCTGTTGTAGTCATTTCATTTCATACCTTTATTTATGCAGGTGAATCCCATTGAGATCATTGATCTATTTTTCAAGGGTGACCTGTTGTAGTATTTACTGTATCTGAAGCTCCTAATATGATTGCTCATATTTCAAGCCATTTTTTTCCCGGCCCCTTGCTTTGGATCATTTTCATCAACCGGCCCCCATTCCAAACTAATTGAATAGCCCTGCTGTAGAAGCATGAAACTCACCACTCTGCTTTAACGAACATGCGATTCTCCAAAACAGGTGTGCTTCACATGCTCATTTTGTTTATTTAATAAACAAATCTGAATGTCATCAAGGTATATGAAAAAAATATGGTTAAGCATGTGCCCAAGGACAACATTTACCAGGTTTTGGAATATAGCAGGGGCATGTGTGAGTCCAAAAGCCATCACCAGGTATTCCAGATGGCCCAGAGGGGTGTTGAAAGCCGTCTTCCACTCGTCTTCTTTACGGATCCGGACTGGGTGGTTTGCATTTCGGAGATCAGGTTTCGTGAAAATGGTGGAATAGGGAGTCAAAGGCAAAGTTCATTAGAGACAAGGGATACTTACACTGACAACCCTGTCTCCTAAAAATTACGTTCAGACAGAACTAAACTGCATTCTCAATTACGTTTAGCAAGAAACGTATTTTCTCCTACGTTACGTTAGTTATGAACGTATCTCAAATACATTTATTTTCTACATATCTTCTAGAAACAGATTTTCTCCCACGTTACGTTAGTTATGAACGTATCTCAAATACATTTATTTTCTACATATCTTCTAGAAACAGATTTTCTCCCACGTTACGTTTGTTATGAACGTATCTCAAATACGTCTATTTTCTACATATCTACTAGAAACAGATTTTCTTGCACGTTACGTTAAATTAAATCAGTAGGCAAGGCTGTAATTTCTCCAGCTGTTACTCTCATGAGCGAGGCAGAAAATAATAGTTTTAACATGCCAAAAAGCTGCTGTGTCTTTTATTGCACCTCAAACATTAAAACAAATCCAGAGTTACGTGTTTCTGAACTTCCTCTAAGAAGAAAGGACAGTAACAGAAGAGCTCTGTGCCTTCAGGCTTGATCGCCGTTCAAATGACAGCGTTGGTTTCCCCAAAAGTGGGCGGGGCTGTAAAGTGACGTGGATTTTACTATCATCTATTGTTCAAAACCATTCTATTTATTCTAACGTAGATCACGTGCCAGTGTTTTATCTTTTTATTTATTTGTTTTTATTTTAAATCTTATAATGTTGGACTTTTTTTTGCATGTCGATGTATCCTTGGGCAAGATACTTAACCCTGAGTTGCTCCCGATAGCATGGCCAACGGTGTGTGTGTGAATGTGTATGCATGTTAGGTCCTAGAGTAACATACACTGCTCTGTATGAATGGGTGTGAATGGGTGAACGACATGTAGTATGTAAAGCACTTTGAGGGGTCATAAAAACTGGATAAAGCGCTATATAAGTACAGTCCATTTACCGTCTGTGAGGAAAAGAAATGGGGCTGAGAGCCTCAAAATACTGAAATCTGTATTTTTTAAAATCTTTTCCTTCTAATTTTTTATTCTTTTCTAAACAACACACTTTTATTTACTCAACAATAACACACAATTATCTTTGTTTTTATTTATTCGTTTAATTCTATAATCTTGGGCTTTTTAGCATGCTTTTTAGTCTTAAATAGCCGCCAAAACTGAATATGTGACGTGGATCCTAAATATATCAACAATTAAACAACATCTTACATTTCCTTTCACAAAATATGTCTCCTTGCAGTATCAACACTAATTCGGCTGACTTTTATATTTGATCCAATTGGTAGATAGGTTATGTTTACACCATAACGGTGCACAGCTGATAGAAAAGGACTTAGGTATAGACTATGGGAAGATATTACTGATTTTCTTTGAATATAAGAATGTAAATACTGAGTTGAGAGAATAGTCAGGGGATTTTGGTGATGGGAGACACATCTACAGTATGGAATCACAATTTCAATAGCTTACCATTAAATGGCGGATATACCTTTATGTCTGTGATGTTTTACAAATCAGATATTAATGTGTGGAAGTAAAACATGAGAAATAGTATAGCAATATCCTGTAAAAAAAAATGTAAAAACATGAATAAAACTACACATCTTCAGATGTTATACATACATAAGTGTCTAATAATACAAAGTTATTATTAGTATGCTCCTCTGCTCCCTTCACTGGCTTCCAGTAACTGCTAGAATCCACTTCAAGACACTGGTACTTGCGTACCATGCTGCAAATGGACGGCCCTTCCTACATCCAGGACATGGTTAAACTGTACACCCCAGCACGTGCACTCCGCTCTGCATCAGCCAAACAGCTCGCTGCATCCGCACTGCGAGGGTAGAATAGATAGATTGAATTACTAACAAAGCACTTATATACTAATAAAGGACTGGCTTATCTAAAGCCAGTTGAGTAGCACTTGACATGTTTGGCTCTATGAAACCTGATGTACTTTTATGATTCTGTTTTATTCAAGGTTATATCTTCCTGGTCGAATGTACTTACTGTAAGTCGCTTTGGATAAAAGCGTCAGCTAAATGCAATGTCATGTAATGTAAATGTTGTGTGTGCCTTGTGTGCACCGCCTAGTGGTTAAAGCACGTTATTGAATTATTTTTGTTGAATAATGTTATTTGATGAAAAACAAAATGATGAGTACATACTTTCATAGGGGGAAAGTAGAAGGTCAATGATAGAAATATAGAATATAAAAAATCAAGAAGATACTGTAAGTGATTTCTATAAAACAGTTTAGTGCTGGATGTGGAAAGATATTAATATGAGGATGTGCAAAACAGAAAAACGAATTAACCTTTATTAACACATTAAAGAATACTTTAGGTTAATGGTGGTGGAGACCTGCAGTGGGTGAAGAGGACTGTGCAATTCTTCTAAATGGAAGGTAAACCAGAAAAAGCTGGAATGATCTGCAGTGTACTACCTTTCTGCAATGGATCTGTGAAAAAAAGGCTTAGTTTGTGTGTATGGCTGTGGGGTAGTGGGTTTGTCTTCAAATGGGAAGGTTGTGGGTTCAACCCCTGCTCCTGCCGTCAACATGTCGCTGTATCCCACTTAACCCCAAATTGCTCCCATGGCCAATGTGTGAATGTTAGCTTCCTTGAGCAGGGGGCTCTTTGTTTGGCTGACCCTGCCTATGAATAAGAATGCTTTATATAAAATGCTATTAATTTACCAATATGTGTTAATACTTTTATAATTTATGCAAAATGACTTCAAAAGTGATTTTTGTAAGAGAGTCTACATCAACAAGTGGTTGGAGGGCCGGAATGAAGATATTGGTTTGAGTTTTGGCCACATTTGACTGCTTGTTACTGGGAATATTACATGGGAAACCAGGATGTTAGCATGTATCTTTATTTATCTGTGCTTTATACGTGCTCATGACCTTCATATGCAATTAAAGAAAGCTACTTATTGTACTGCTGGGGGGCTGTTTGATAAAGAAACTCTTTAAGATTGGGAGTTTAGCCTTTGAAACAATTTACATGCATAAAAACCTATATAACACACTAGGGAAGGGAAACCCCAACAAGCATAACAAGGCCCCTTTTAGACATGAGTTGGTGGATGGGTTTTGTAGAGGATATGTTCACGCACTCTGATACTTGTAACTTCCTATTTAAAAAAAAAAAAAGTGACATGTATCAAAAAGACGTGACATTTTTACTACTTTGAAAATAACCTTTCTGCACAATTGATACATTGTACGTACTGTATTACTAATCTACGTCAAAGTAGTTTAAAAGTTTAAAAGGAATGATAGATAGATAGATAGATAGATAGATAGATAGATAGATAGATAGATAGATAGATAGATAGATAGATAGATAGATAGATAGATAGATAGATACTGTTACTTTAATATGGTGTGTGTGATCATTGTCTGGTACAGGATTCTTAAGAAGCAAATTTTAACCCTTAGTGGGGGAGTGACTTCCTCAAAAAGATAAAGTGTTTAGAAATTGAAAGTCTTCCTTGGTCACATACTTCAGTGTAACTGCTGTAGAGCTGACCTTCTAGGAAATACTTGACATTCCTATGAGTGATGGAGGAAATCTATGTCAATGTTGAAGGTGTAAAACCCCTAAACTCAAGAAGATCCTCAGCAAAACAAGAAGGTAAGTGTGTCAGTCAGACTGTAACATCCCGTCATGTCTGCTAATTTATTCATGTTAAGTTAGTAAATCAGGTTCATGTTAAATGTTTCATGTTTAGTTCATAGCCCAGGTTAGATTTATGTTTAGTCAATTCTTTTTGTTCACCTGTCTAGCAGGGCCGTGGGAAATAGGGGTGCTGAGGGTGCTGCAGCACACCCTGGTGGAGGACAGGGGATCTGCACTTCCACAAGATTAAATACAAATATAATACAAACAAAATTAATTTTCAGCCTTGATGTAACAACATTCATAACTAGAGAATGCAATTCCTGAAGAAATTGCTAGTGGGAATGCTTTATGCTGAAAATGTGACGCTAAACTGCTATGCTGAAATGTAATGTGTAAGAAGAAAGGGAAGAATTTAGATTGAAATGATAAATGTACACAGGGGGCTTAAATGTGTGATGAGAGAAGAAAAGAAAGTAAAAAGGCTTGGAAAAGCAGCAGAATATTTGAACTGCAAACTTCTGAACTAACTTGATGGCGAATGATCTGTCGCCATGGCAACAGCATTTGATGACACCCCATATTACGCTTAGATGCGTTGATGGCTGCATCGTTACCAAACCTGTGAAGTTTTGGGGCGTTTGTAGCAGTTTCACTGAAGTTATGAGAAAGCCGTGTTTCATGGCGAGCATTGTGTTGCCATGGCAACGGATTTGAAGAAATCTCAAAACTGTCCCGTAGATGTCTTCACGGCTGGACTGTTAGCACACATGTGAAGTTTGAGCACTTTTTGAACATTTTCATAGGAGTTATAGCGACATCATATTTTATGGCGAGGGATGCGTTTCCATGGAAACGGCATATGATGAGATCTCAGAATTGGCGTAGAGCTGTTGAGGCATGGACCTGTGATATACAAGTGAAGATTGGGGGACGATTGGACCGTGTCGATGGGACTTACAGCCACATCGTGTTTCATGGCGAGTTGTCCGTCGCCATGGCAACGACATTTGATGACACCCATACTATGCTTAGATTCCCACTAAATTAAGTAAAGATAACACCCTTTTCACCCCGGTTACATTTTCCATTTGCCCTGTACGATGGGCGCTGTAAGTGATGATAGTGGGGGATGTTGGCTTATCAGGCGCCCGCAGCTCACAGCTCACAGCCAGCGTGAGAGAGAGAGAGAGAGAGAGATAGAGAGAGGGGGTGCACCTGTACCGGCGGGGAATGTTGTTAGCTTCTGCTGCGCTAACGGATATAAGAAGCTCTTTCTACAATAATGTGGAGGGAGAGTTCTGTCAGACTGAGAGGCTGATAACTACAGCTCAGGTGAGGTAAATTACTCTCCGAGTGTTTAGATAGTTAACTTAGTCTAAGTTATCTCAGTGGGTCTCAAACGTTTTGATCACAATGTATTTAAACAAATATTTCCAAGGCACTCCTTTATAATTATTAGGATAAATAAAAACAGGTTTGAAATCATTCCAATGTATACTATAGGACAGTAAACCAAAAATATTGTTTAAAACTGGAGAGATTTAAAAATATGCATAAATAAATAAATGTTAACTGATCAAATAAGATATAAATGAACCACAAAATAAAACAAGTTAGCCTACATGTATTTGTTATTGGCTATGGTAGGTTATCGGTTATGTTCACATACTTATTTGATTATTAAAATGCAAACCGATCTTTTTCATATGGGTGTTTAGAGTTGTATCCCCTAGATCAGTCTCTAGTAATTGGGCGCTCAAAGTGCACCAGATTGAAGCATTTTACTTTAAAATGTTAAAAAAAATCTTCCCGGGGGTGCACCCCCGGACGCCTCTAGAGGATGTGAAGTCCACCCCCCAATTAAAACATGTTCATGCAATACTAAATACATTTGAAGCCTTGCTATATAAGCTGTCCACTATGTCAATATGTTTCTCTGTTTGTAGTGTAGTGGTCTTCTGTAGAGGTTTTTCATTGCCAAGCAAATTGGTCAAAACCGGCCCTGGTGTCATCCCCACAGCACCCCCCATTTGAAACATGTTCCCACGGCTATTCTGTCTAGTCCTGTCATTGCACTTCCTCTTTTCTTTTGTACTCGTTTCAGAGCTGTCCTGCACTTGTGTGTCTTCCTCCCCGTGTTATTGTCAGCCCCTCCCTTGATTGTTGTCACCTTTGTCCCATTACCTCTTGCGTTTATATAGTCCTCGTCTCCCTTTGTCCTGTGCCGGTTCGTCTTGTGCCTTGTGCCATCAAGAGAGCCAGCTTTTCATTCCAAGAAACATTTGTAGCTGCTTTCACAATGATGACATGCTATTCTCTTTTTATTAACCAGTAAAATAGATCTTTACAGGATCAGAATATTTTGAATATTATTCATTTGAATGGATGGTAATCCATGGTAATGGTAATCTTAAATTGTAAGATTATATGTCTCTTTAACACAATGGACATGATTATCACAATGTTTTCAGTCTTAAATCTGGATTGCCAATGTGCTTTGGCAATAATGTGTTTTTAATATAGTCATATCAATAAGGCTTATGTGAATTTGTCTTGACTCTCAGTTTGAGAAACAAACAGTATTTCCTTATAGTCTTGTTTTTTTTTTTGGATAGATATGAAAATGATATGTGACTTCCTCCAAATTATGTGTGACTTCCTCAAAAAGATAAAGCATTTAGAAATTCAAACCAGCAACCACACTTTCCCCAGTCACATACTTCATGATAATTGCTGCAGAGCTGACCTTCTAGGAAAGAGTTGGCAGTCCCATGAGCAATGGAGGAAATCTATGTCAATGTTGATGATATCAAAACCCTAAACTCAAGATCATCTGCAAAACAAGAAGGTAAGAGTGTCAGTCAGAGTGCACTGTGGATTTTGGATTTACTGTATCACTCCCTGGTCTTCTCTGTGTTCAGGTCCCAGGAGATTTCTCAGAGCGTCTGTTCTCGGTCTGGGGCTGCTGAGTGTTTTCCTGCTGGCTGGACTCATCAGCTTCGCCGTCCACTGTGAGTCTGTCTTTTCATACGTTTAATAATGTCATTTTGAACGTGTGATTTTCAAGAGCAATATTCTTTTCTGAAAGATGCACATTTGACCAAAACATCTATCGTTTTTCTACTTTTCTCCTAGGGCCAAATTAGGAAAACATTTACTTTGGTTTGTGTCAGTATGATTGCATCAGTTCATTTAAGAAACATCTATTTTCATTTCAGACCATTACTCAGTAGGTGGTGCAGCTGCAGATCTCTCCACTGTCAAAGCAAACCTGTCCTCAGTGACTGAAGAGAGAGACAACCTGACTGAGCGTCTCCAGGACAGCCATCAGCTGATCAACCAGCTGAAGGCCAACCTCACTGAAAAGACCAGAGAGGTGGACAGGCTTCAGTGTTTGATGGGCAAGGGTGAGTGCTTCATGTGGGGGTTTGCATAGGGCGCGGTGTATGTATGTAAGATAAATATTATCATAGTAATTTTTTACAAAATACCTTGATATTGATATTCTAAGGCTGACTATTGATCCTTTCATAAAATAGTTACAGAATGACACTTTTCATTAATGATAATCAAGAATTAGTTTTTAATGACTTAATTGTTAGTGATTTGATTTATAGTTTGTTTTACTTTTATTCACCCACCATCATGCCCCATACACTTGTGTAGACCACAATATTCATACTTCTCTGTAAACTATGCTTATGGCCATTTTCCTTGTCTAAATTACTTTTAGTATAAGCAATAGGAAGAAGAACTTAGAGGTAGTTTGTTCCAGATATGTGCAGCTTAATAATAATAAAGGATAACAAGGTTTCAAACCAATTTAGAACTGTTGCCGAAAGTCACACCCAGTTTTCCAGTCGGTCTAGTAACTAACACCGAGATGTTTCCACTGTCTGTGTTTAAGTGAATGTCATTGAAGACTTTAACAAGATCAGTATCAGTGCCGTGGTGCTTGACTAGATCACATCGAAACAATTATTTAAATCCCAAAAAAGAGAAGTAGTTGTTCTGCAATGATATTTGTGATCTCTTTTGATCGCTCTAAAAATGCTTAATAAATATGTTTTTTCATTATTATTACAAAAGTGTCATATAATGCACTCAAGAGTTCCATATTCCAGCAGTTAAAGCAGTAAATCAACAAGATCTTAAAACTTTTACAGAGAAAACGTGTCATGAAGGATGGAGGAAGTCTGGTTGTTCCTGTTATCTCCTCTCTACTGAGAAAGCTTCCTGGGAACAAAGCAGAGACAACTGCACAGCCAGAGGAGCAGATCTGGTGGTCGTAGACAGTTATGAAGAACAGGTAATGTGTGCTGCTTGTGATTGTATAACTCCTGCTTTTATCAATCAATGTTTTTATTGTACATATAGTAGCACATTTGCGTATCAGCTATAATGATTATGTTACAACAATGGTGTTAATTACATATTTCTGAGCTAGTAAAAAGAGAAAAGTTATCTGAAAGTTGATGTCCATCCCAGTAAACTGCATTTTGTACATTTGAACAGGAATTCATTTCTCATATGATCGAGGGAAGCACTTGGATTGGTTTGAGTGACAGAGAAAAGGAGGGGACCTGGAAATGGGTGGATGGATCTCCACTGAATCTGACGTAAGGCTTTCCTTTGGTTTTAAATACAGACGCTGGTTTATGTTGTGACCTTTCTAAATGTTTCACATGTTTCTGTAATGGGAGTTAACAGAACACACAGGATGCATTTAAACGTAGGGTGTCTGCCCCTTTCATCAGAGACTCATTTGGGTTTTAAGAAAAGAACATGGCTGTATTACTTATAGTTATTTGTATTTGATGTCCAATCTTTTAGTTCATCTTGTTTTCCTGTAATACCTTTTAGGATTTGGGCTAAAGGAGAGCCTAATAGTGGAGGAGGGAATCAATCAATCAATCAATCAATCAATCAATGTTTATTTATATAGCCCAATATCACAAATGTTACATTTGTCTCAGTGGACTTCACAGTTTGTACAGAATATCAGTACGACAATACGACACCCTCTGTCCTTAGACCCTCACATCGTACAAGGAAAAACTTCCAGAGAAAACCCCACAGTTTAAAGGGAAAAATGGGAGAAACCTCAGGGAGAGCAACAGAGGAGGGATCCCTCTCCCAGGACGGACAGACGTGCAATAGATGCCGTGTGTAAATTGAAAAGATAATACATTTGCAACATAGGTAGTCCAAATGTTTTGAAATGCATGTGTGTATAATAAGAAGATGAATCCATGAGTATATCCATCCAGGACTTATGATCCAGGACCGCAGCCACGACTCAAGATCCAGGACTCGCAATCCATGACACAGGACCGCAGGATCATCCATGACTCCGGATCCCGGCGTATATAGACACCAAAAAGAAAGAAATTTGGGGAAGCTGGGTTAATCGGAACATGAGAGTACATAGGTATAGACAGAGAGAAGGAAGAAGTAAGATGTCCCCCGACAAACTAAGCCTATATCAGCAAAACTAGGGGCTGAATCTAATCAGCCCTAACTATAAGCTTTATCAAAAAGGAAGGTCTTAAGCGCACTCTTAAAAACGGATAGGGTGTCTGCCGTCCGAACACAAACTGGAAGCTGATTCCACAAAAGTGGAGCTTGATAAGAAAATGTTGTGACCAAAAGTTGTGACCTTTCTAAATGTTTCACATGTTTCTGTAATGGGAGTTAACACAACACACAGGATGCATTTATACGTAGGGTGTCTGCCCCTTTCACCAGAGACTCATTTGGGTATTAAGAAAAGAACATGGCTGTGTTACTTATAGTTATTTGTATTTGATGTCCAATCTTTTAGTTCATATTGTTTTCCTGTACTACCTGTTAGGTTTTGGAGCCCAAGACAGCCTGATAATGGAGGAGGGTATCCACACTGGGGTGAAGAGGACTGTGTATACATCTATCCTTACACCAAAAGGTGGAACGACGTGTCCTGTAGGAACGATCTGCAATGGATCTGTGAGAAACATTAACATTGGTGTCTGTTTGGATACTAAACATGCAATCATGCTTTTACAATTTAGTTTATATTGAGTTATTTAAAACTATTAAAAATGCCTGATTTCATGAATAAGAATTGTGTTTCTTGATTAGATAAATCCCAATTTGTTTGTTTTTTAGGTTGTTTTTCAGATTAATATCAGTAATAAATAAAAAGACATTTAATTTTTTTTGCCAACTTTTGTTTGCCTCAATTAAATTAGTATTTGTATTAATCCTCTTACCAATCGACATAAAAACAGCTTATTAAAAACATCTGCTGATAAGCCCACAGTTCCTGAAAGTTATAATATTGAAAGTGCCTTATTGAGCAGAATATGATACAAATATAAAAAATAAAAACTGTCAAACATTATTGAATAATTCAGACACATACAACAATACTCTAGTGTCAGCATTGGTCTAACTTGTTCAAATATGTAAAATAGCCTGTGTGTTTATACAGTATGTTTCCTAACAATGACCTCTTGTGGCCATGTGAGTACAAATCTATTGCAGGTATTTAACATTCATAGGTACCATCCACTTTGTACATACTGTAAGAACTAGTGCTGTCAATTAATACAAAGATGTATGTATGTTTATTACAATAATAATCTGGGACTTTAACTGCAGGATTAGCTCATGTTTCATTTGAAAAGTAAACTGCCTTTTATTTGAAGTTACTGGAATGACAGTACTTTAGTAAATGGGCAAATAGATATAGCTAGATCAGGAAATGGAACTTTCTTTGAGCATGCATACAAAGATAAAAACTGTAAAAGTATATTGTGGGTGTATAACATGTTCTCTGACAAGATGAAGCTCTTCCACTTCAACAAATTGCTGTTATCAGATAAAAAGCAGCTTTACAACTTCACGTTTTTTTATCAAAGTGAACAACTCCTCCCTGAAAGTTATCTTTGAAAGGATATGAACTTGTTATGTTTATGATCAGCGGCAGACAGAGTACTTCAGACAAGACATTTGTGTTTATGAGCATTTCAAATTAAGATCCCTGCTTTCACAACAATGTCATGCTCTCTTTTTATTAACCAGTAAAACAGATCTATACACGATCAATACATTTAGAATATTAATCATCTGTGTGGCTTTGTAAGATGATATGTCTGTATTTAACACCATGGACTTGATTATCTCACTTGTTTCAGTCTTAAATCTTAATTGTCAATGTGCTTTGGCAATAGTATGTTTTTAATATGGGCATGTCAATAAAGCTTATTTGAATTTGTCTTGACTCAACTCTTGTTCTGTTATCTATAGTTTACACGTACAGGGTTAAGTATGGATGTACTTTTGGAAAATACAAGAAAGGCGATACAAATTATGTACACAGGTTTAGAAGCTCTAAAAGGTGCATTTTTGAGAAGTGATTGGAGAACTATATGTAAAGGATGTATTGTTACAACACAGAAATGTCACTAAAAGTTAATGGCCCTAAGCAACCCAATTTAAAAAAAGTGCTTTCACAAATGAAACATCAAGGTGGAGATATTATATTTATGCATGAAACAAATCTGTCAAATATACTGACATGGCTGTATTACTTATAGTTATTTGTATTTGATGTCCAATCTTTTAGTTCATCTTGTTTTCCTGTAATACCTGTTAGGATTTGGCAGGACATACAGCCTGATAATGGAGGAGGGAAATCCTATTATGGCAAAGAGGTCTGTGCACACATCCATCCTTACAGCAAAAGGTGGAACGACCTGTCCTATAAGAAGGATCTGCATTGGATCTGTGAGAAAGCTTAATATTGGTGTCTGTTTGGATACTAAACATGCAATCATGCTTTTACAATTTAGTTTAAATTAAGTTATTTAAAACTATACAAAATGCCTGATTTCATGAATAAGAATTACTTGATAAATCACATTTATTCAGTGTTTTTGTTTAGGATTAATGTCAGTAATAAATAAATAGTAATTTAATTAGTTTTAGCCAATTTTTGTTTGCCTCAATAAAATTAGTGTTTGTATTAATCCTTTTACAAATCTTATGTAGCGTTCTTAAGAACTGGAAAGTCAGAAAGCCCAACTGCTTCAATTTAAATAGATGGCTGGAGGACTTCCTAAACATCTTCAGTATGGAAGAAGCTGCTTTCTCCCTGTTATATTTGGTTAAGCCAGAAAACAGGCTCTGGGATAAGATAAGGGCTTTCCAAAGGCCTGTACTACGAAGCCGGATTTTCGCTTAGAGAGCTAACTTCAGTGAAAACTGCGTTTCCGGTCCTACGACGCTGGTTCACTTCTTAGCTGGGTAGATCTCCATGGTAACTTATGCTGAAAGGTTAACCTGAGGCCTGTACATCTAGTTCAACATACCCTGGATATGTTTGAGTTACCCGGCTTAACTAATCCAAAACAAACGCGCTCTCGCTAAGCGGTCCTACGAAGATGGTTCTATTTCGTCCCTACCAGCGCCATATAGATAGAAGAGTTACGACAGCGGAAGTCCAAAAACGGTTATCGTCACGTGGTTCATGCAGACAAGGATCGTTCCCCGGAAGTTCATGTCGGGCAATGTGAATGCATTGATAACAGGAGATAGAACTACGATTTTTGGTAATTATATTTACATCAATATGTTTTTAAAAATAAAATAGAATTTGCTAATATTAAGTGATAATATTAGGATTAGTGTGAACAACTAGTTTACATGTTAGGCTAACAGTGCCTTGGTTAAAGAGCCCTTTGCTGTTTATAGCTTTGAATTCTTTAAAACCAATATTATCTTCTTAAACTTGTATGGTAGTCAGGAGCATCACTTTCTAATGTTTATTGATATATTTAGAAGGAGGGGATCTAAAGGAATGCTTCAAAATTCAGATTGGATTAATTTCTACCATTTTCTTAAATTCATGGTAGTTTCAGTAATCCCATGGTAATTGAGGACACAAGTTATCTAAATGACTAATGTCATCTTTATGGCTTTCAGAAAGGACAGGAGACCGACAGGTGAATATCAAAGGACTAGCAGCAGCAGCAGCAGCATGATGATGATGTTAAATGTGTTATTTTAGGAACATCCATTGCAAATACATGGAATTCAATAAACATTGAATAGCATATCATGCAGTTTGTCTGTGCCTTTTCCTCCGTGTTGTCCTGGTTTGCTGTGCTGCCTCCTAGTCGCCACCATGGTTTGCTATGCTGCCTGGGGATGCTCAAATCGCTCAGAGAAAGGAGTACGAATGTATGGCTTCCCCACTGACACAGAGCGCAGGAAAAAATGGCTGGCTCAAGTCAGCAGGAGCAATTTCATGACCAACAGCAACAAAATATGTGAGGTTATTATATACAAACACTGCATTTGCACTTTTTCACAAAACGAAAACCACACCATTGGGAAAGCTTAATGTTTTGTTTAATACAAAAAAACAGGGAAAGGCTTGAAAAACACAGAGTTGAGACTCAGGGTGCAGGGTGAGGGTCTCAATGCAGGTATTCAGGCTCCATTGAATCCCCCTCTGGTTCTTGTGCTGAAAGAGGGAGTAACAGACAGGAGAAAGGGTTATACACACCTATATAGCACACCTATTGGATGGGAAATTGCCTTGGGGAGATAAGGTGTGGTCTTTGTTCCCAACTGAAGTTATGGAACTTTATTATTTGTGAGTTTAACAAAGTATGACAAATGGCATCAGTAACAGATGTGATCTGAATTTCTATAAAGTTGTCTCACATTCTTGGTCATATTTTATATACAGTATGTAATGAGTATAACATGTCCAGTAAGAATAAAGTGTTTCCTAATACTGTGTATTCAACCACTATGGAATATGTATGTGGGCAGACAAAGCTGAGTTGTTCTGTGTGTGAAGTAACCTCAAGTCACTCCGCAGGCACATTTTGATGCAGACCAGTTTGTCAAGACAAAAAAGGGCAAGACTAGGCTGAGAGCAGAGGCTATACCCACCATCTTCGTGCATCTCCCTGTGGTCAAAAAGAGAAGGGCCCCTGCACCACGATTCACCCCGGGACCTGTATCTACAAAGCCCATAGCTCATGATCACAGCTATAGAGTGAAAGGTGACACAGGTATAATAAGTATGAACTCTTAGTAACAAAAGTCATATTTCTTATTTTTAAGTGGTATAATATTTTAAATGTTCGAAGATCTACAGTGCCATGTCTTCTACTTACATTAGTCTCAAAGATTGAGGGAAGAAGGGATGAGGAGACTGAGAGAAAGGAAAGTGAGGGTGAAGAAAGAGAAGACATGGCTAGTGAGGAGAGACAGGGAGGGTGGACACCACCCACTCAGCCAGCAGCCAGTCAGCATACGAGGGAACCAGCAGCCAGTCAGCATACGAGGGAACCAGCAGCCAGTCAGCATACGAGGGAACCAGCAGCCAGTCAGCATACGAGGGAACCAGCAGCCAGTCAGCATACGAGGGAACCAGCAGCCAAGGGCGCCGGAAGCAGGGGGGCCAGGGGGCCATTGGCCCCCCCACTTTTCAGCCCTGCCCCACATTTTCGCAGCAGCAGATGCCGCGGAAAACTGTACAAATCCCGTTTCAATAATTCCCCTCTACTCTAAAGTCGCATCTAAAACGCGATCTGATCTAGCTGTGTACATTTTGTTATTTTTGATTGTTATATTCAATCTCACTAGCTTCAGGCATGTTTGAAGCTTGTAAAGGGAAGATGACAGCTCTCACTCGCCACTCTGCTGTTCCTCAGCGCCGCTCCCCCTCCCTCCCGCTGAAATTATGAATGTAAGGTGTATAGTAATCATAGATAACACGGCAGGGTCCGTTACAGTTTGTTTTTATCTGATTTCAAATAAGCAAAGTCTTGGCTTTCAGTACATTAAACTTGTTTCGGCAAATTCAGATGATAAATAGGCCTACAACTTTGAAGCTTGTAACGGAATAATTACAAGCGGAGAACGGAGTAATTTAACGTCACTGCAGGCATAACAACAGCCGGTGTTTCTCGTGAGTCTTTTCCCCGGGAAACAAACACAATACACACAAACGCAAAAATACACAAACACACACGTATATACACGCGGCGCGGAACACTGTACAAATCCCGTTTCAATAATTCCCCTCTACTCTAAAGTCGCATCTAAAACGCGATCTGATCTAGCTGTGTATATTTTGTTATTTTGTATTGTTATATATATTCAATCTCATTAGCTACACGCATTTTTTAAGCTTGTAAAGGGAAGACCACAGCTCGCCTCTCACTGGCCACTCTGCTCTTCCGCAGCGCCGCTCCCCCTCCCTCCCGCTGAAATTATGAATGTAAGGCATAGTAATCATAGATAACACGGCAGGGTCCGTTACAGTTCGTTTTCATCTAATTTCAAATAAACAAAGTCTTGGCTTTCAGAATATTAAACTTGTTTCGGCAAATGCAGATGATAAATACAGGTTTGAAGTTTGTAATGGCATATTTACAAGCGGAGAACTGAGTAATTTAACGTCACAACAGGCATAACAACAGCCGGTGTTTCCCGTGAGTGCAGTAATCCAAACGAAAATATCTTCCCTCCGTAGTATTTTTGATCATTTGCTAATAATCAATCAGATCGATGGATTCCAGAGAAGAGAAACACTTTAAAGGCCTTTTTCTCAAAACGATGACTCTGTAACAGTCATTATATAATGTGACATATTTTGCTTAATATTTGGAGTACAAAAACAATCCTGATCTCATTAGAAAGCTAGGAATCAAAATGTGTCTTCGGGTCAATGCGAACGATTTCGATGGAGCAGGTCACTTTGCATTAGGTAAAATAAAGCAGGCAGACATAACAGGAAGAATATGTACATTTTAACGCAATCAAATAGGACATTGTCACACCATTCAAATGTATCCATGTAAATTACAACCAATAAAAAAGCTTAGATTTGTTTATTTGTTACGTTGTTTACTTTATTTGTTACGTTGTTCTGCTGTGTGTGTCAGCCGTTAACCTAGAGATATAAAGAATATATACACTTGCAAACATGTCAGAAGAACCAGCGCAGAAGAAAACTAAATACGGTCAATCTAAACTTAAATGTAACAACTGGAAGGTCACATCCCTGACTACCACATCTCCGGAGGCTGGACCTTCTTCAAACAGCGAAGCCAGATGAACCCAAAAGCAGCAGCTCTAGTCTGCGGCCGCAGAAACTGTCAAAACCGCCGCCGACCCCACCGCCGCCGTTGTTGAACCGAAACAGGCTGGTTCCAACTGCATGGAGGTTTGCTGTCGGGACATTGAGGCGGTTAAAGCTGTACAGCTAACTATCAGAAAAAAGGAGACCGCTAGTAGATTATTTGGGCAAAGAGAAGGTACTTCAACGCAGAATGGTACAAAAACAGAGAGTGGTTAATTCTTTGCAAAACCACTAAACGATAGTGATAAATTGCAATGTTAACAACGTCATGATAACTTCATTTTTTTTTTTACTTAGGATCATACCTGTGTTTAGTCTAGAAAAAGGTGAATGTGTGCATTTTATTATAAAATTGTGTATATTTACAGACTGTTGCAAACACTAAGAAGCTTATAAACATCAGGTTTAAAACTAAGAGCTTTACAAAAAAGTAACACAATTAAAGTCCATGTAATGTCCAAAATAAATGTTATTCTGTGTTAATAAATCGCTTCATCACTTTCAACTGTTTCATTTGACATATCAACATCAATGATTCTTTCCATAAATACCCCCCAAATAACATGAAATGTGTTATTCCGCTCCGGTAGCGAAAAGCTTGCCAGCCATTAACCCAGCTGTGTGACGTCACACGTGGCAAACACCAGCCTCGTCTAGATTGTTTGTTTTGTATCCTTCCGCTATTTTCGCTCAACATATTATGTGTAACCGGACCTCGCTAAACTTTTTTTATCTAACAATTCATGATGGGGAAGCGATGTGTAGTTGTGAGCTGTGAATGTTTCCTGATTGCTATAAACATTGATCATGGGTGCTGGAAGATTGTGCACAAAACTCGGGTCAGAATTAAGTTACTACAGGTGTTATGCCAGCTTGAGCTAAATGTCACCAGAGTACAGTGAACTTGCCTAGTGACTGAAATATATAAAAGTTGAAGTGAAACAAGTAAGGCCAAAAATGAATTACGTCTGAATATCTTTATTATTTTTACCACTTTTAATTATGTGTGGGCTCGCACATACCAAAATAGACTAATGTACACTGCAATAAAGATCAAATGATACAAGTGAAAAATTAACAAAAGAACCCTTTTTTATTTATCAAACAGTAAATTAATACAATCTTACAAATTTGTGATTTGGAAAATGTTGTTATATTTACATGTTTCTTTGGAAAAATAATATTGTAAATGATGTACTTTGTAAATTATTTACATCATGCGAAACCATTTTAACCAGTTCAGCTGCATGACTTATGTCAAATTACAGATTTGACCATTGAAATCCCTGATAGCGGCCTCCCGGTTCAGGGTAAGTCTTCCGTATCTCGGTTACAGCACGCAGCGGGACTCTGATTTTTGGGCCGAGTACACCCCAGCACCAACGTACAAACTGTCGATAAGCTGTATATCGATACTTCCTAATGAAAAAAAAGTATACAGATTATAAATATATTTGGAGAAAAATAAAATGTTATGTAGTACTATTATGTAGCAATGGTTACAAATTGGCTTATAACATGATATTTGTATTTTACTTGTACAAAATAAATATGAGGTTATACATGACTGCTTGACAGAATCATAGACCTCTTATATATTTCCTCACATGTGTAGTTGTTTCTTTTCCCAAGCATACATTGAACTTGCATACACAGAAAAAATAAAAGCCAAGCTGTTTTTGACTGCTTGAAAGAGTTTAATGGTATCTTTAAAAGTGTACTATATCTGTAGCGACTAAAAGTATTATATGAAAGCAAAGCTGCAATAGTCAGTTGGGTCAATCAATATTTACTAACTGGTGTAGTGGGCCATCAACTGCTCTGTGTTGTTGTTTGTATTGAAGATGCGCTATTTTCAGTGTCCAAACACTGAGACAGCCTTCTCTAAAGCCTGGCTGGCTAATAATGCACCTTGGTTTCTCGTCGGTGTCTTCTATCTGGCAGAGTCCTGCACGGGTCTGATTTTCAAGACCCGCTCCCGCCCCGCACCCGTGACGTGCAGTACCGAACCCGCCTCGCTACCCGCACATATTGCCAATTAGTTCCGCAACCCGACCCGACCCGCCGGCACAAGATCCGCAACCCGACCCGAACCCGCATATATATAAGCAGTGACAACGTGCAATTATTAACACACGCAGTTGCATATTTGTCTCAAAAAGCCTGGGATGTTGTTTATTTTCTCCATCTAGGTTGACACCAAAAGCCTCCCAGACGTTGGATTTCGCTCTTGAGGAAGAGTTATTGAAAATGGTGTATTCTCCGCTAGAGAGCTTCACCTCAGCCATTCAGAATGTGGTGCGCTCAGCAGCAGATAGGTGCACTGCAGAGGTTATGATTATGCTCGGTCCCGCGGAGGAGAGGTCTGAGGATTTAAACATTAAACTAAATTATTATTGTTTAAATATATTTATTATGCAACACCCGCAACCGGACCCACATCATCTTTGTTTTACCCAGAAGCGAACCCGGAAAAAAGCGTTTGAAAAAATACCACCCGCAAATCACCTTTTTTGCGGGTTACCCACGGATACCCGACCCGATTCAGGACTCTGCTATCTGGTCAGTAGGTTGCAAACTGTCTATTTGTTCCATCACCTGCCAGATCTCTCTGCAGCATACACATTCATCTGCAGTGGGCATGCTTTCACAGCATTGACATGTACACCTGAATATTGTACATAACATTTAAAAAAAAACAATATCTGCCGGACGTGTGAGGAACAGATGACAAATTAAGATCGACATTTAGTGCAGGTCAAATTAAATAAAACAGAATTTACCATTCAGTATTGCTGACTCGAGTCTCGCCGGCTGCGGAATCCGCTTCTCTTTCACAAGTTTCTGCCTCGTTGTTCGATTGCCGGGCAGGAGGCTCGTACTGATAAGGCAAGATGCCTTGAAGTGAAAGGCTAGCTGGTTCACTCTCTACTTCTGTAACTGAATCCAGATAACCCACCGAATCTGAGCTTGAATGATCGCTCTCGCTGTCGCTGTCTGAAGTTGTCGCGTTGCTTGCCATTTGGACTGATTTGATCAGATGGCAATGTTTGCCACGTGTGACGTCACCGCTCATTCGGGAGTGATCGGGGGCGTACTCGGCAAACTTCGGAACCAACATCGGTTTTTAACGTATATGTCATTTAATTATGACCAAACTTTAAACATTTTTATTTATTTTTATTCTGGTGATATCTAAACTACATGTTAAAAAACACCTGTGTTAGATGCATTACATGGCCTTTAAAGATGTTTGGAGTTTTATTTGAGTTATTCATTTACATTTTTTGTCAAAGAGATGCTGATTTGAAACCGTTGTAGCCGTTACGGCATTTCCTGTTTCTGCCGGAGAGAGGGGAGTTTGTCCCAAAGCTTGCCGCTGTATTTACTCCCTCCATCTGACAGGAGGGAGCCTCATGTGTCACTCCACGGAGTTCACTCCGTCACGGAGGGGGAGTGTCTAGGGCGTAGTTTGGGATTGGGCCATACACACGCACTTTTTTTGGCCCCCCCAATTCTAAAATGAATCCGGCGCACCTGCCAGCAGCCAGTCAGCATACGAGGGAACCAGCAGCCAGTCAGCATACAAGGGAAGCAGCAGCCAGTCAGCATACGAGGGAACCAGCAGCCAGTCAGCATACAAGGGAAGCAGCAGCCAGTCAGCATACGAGGGAACCAGCAGCCAGTCAGCATACGAGGGAAGCAGCAGCCAGTCAGCATACAAAGGAACCAGCAGCCAGTCAGCATACGAGGGAACCAGCAGCCAGTCAGCATACGAGGGAACCAGCAGCCAGTCAAACAGATCTATTAAAAATATTTAAGAGAAAATTAAAGAGCCAAGAAGGAATCACCAAAAAAGCAAAGTCTGCACTAAGAAAAATCAGGAAGGAAAATGCAGCTCTCGAGAAAACAATGAAAATTAGGGACAACAAATATAAGAAAACGTTTTCAAAAGACCAACTTAAGGCATTAGGCAGACTCACCACAAAGGGGATGAAATGGAGCGATGAGACAATTAAGAAGGCTTTAAAAATTAGCTTTGCGTGCGGACCAACGGGTTACAAAACTCTGCAGGAATTGCAGATTCCCCTTCCAGGAATAAGGAAACTGCAAAGAAGGATGCAATGTGTTAAGTTTGAGCCCGATGTGTAACAGCTAACATCACTGCCCCTCCACCTGCCAACATCACTGCCCTCCACCTGCCAGCACCCAGCCAGAGGAGCGCAAACAACACCTCCACCTGCTATACAGTAGGTTACTAACAAGATTACTTATATAATACAGTGATAGAATACATGTTTAGTATGCTTACTTATATAAAACAGTAGTATTAAACTTACCTTGTGTTTTCACTCTCACTTAAGTCCCTCTCCCTTTGCCATCAATCCAAAATCAGCTGAGCTGCAACATTATACAGACAGGTAATAATCAACATAATCACAAGGACACAATATGGCTCTGCTAAAAACACTGACTCTTACATGCACCAAAGTTATATTTATCTAATATTTAACTCCCTCCACCCCCGCATACAATCCCGTTTAGAAGCCCCTCTTCTCTAATTCAACAACGTTGGACGAAATGACATTAAGAGAACGGAATTTACAATTAAAAGGCTGTTCAACGTGTGTTGCTAACTTGATCCGGAATCCTAGCTTTATCTGTTATCTGTAAACGTTCCCTAAATCTACTAATTTAGGGATAATCCACTGACATCCTTTAATACACATGTTAATTTGAATCAGATGTACTGATAATATCCGCAATATAAATCTTTAAACTTCTTCTTACCTTTAAAAGTCCGTCACGAACGGTCTATTATGCTGCAACTCTACAGCTCTGCTAGCCTTGGCGCTAACTTCCGGGGAACGATTGAGAGGCTCCACGATCCGCCATTGCTGTAAAAAAGTGGTCCATTGGAGTGAACGGAGATGACGTAACTCTCAGTCTATACGACGCTGGTCCCTACTGACCGCCAGAGGCGGTGCTTTTAGCACTGGATATGTCCATCGCACGCATGCGCAGTTCGAGGACCTAATAACAACAAAGTCACCTTTGACCCACGTGACTACGGCTACATAGGCCGGCGTCATTAGTGGATCGGTTCCTTTTCATCTTCTCGCTTCGCGAGAGTACCGTGGCTACATTCTTGTAGCCTACAGCAGTGGTTCCCAACCTTTTTTGTCTTGTGTACCCCCTGAGCCTTTTGTCATACCATGAGTACCCCCTCACTCATACGTGCTGATGATCCTTCACAAGTAGAACGTAACTGATTATTGAATGAAAATAACTTTATTTCATCTCCTTAATTTGAACATCTAATTCTCAGGCATTTTCTTAATTTTAACTTAAATCACTCAATAAAAATGAATATGTTGCCTTGAAAATAAATAATATAATCAAATAAATACATATGAAATCAAAATAATCAACTTATCTTTGCTATATATCTTGTAACATTTAGGCTTAAACCTGGAGCCCCTTTGAATAAGTCCCCTTTAAACAGGCATTTAAACTTTAATTCAGGAACAAAACACTTAGCAAAATAATATCCAGAATCAGTATAGGCCTAGCAGTTTTTTTTCACCAATCATGTTAGCTTTAATGAGACAATTGAGCTTGCTTGTCTTTCATAAGCTTTGATAGTTCTGGAGGCAGTGTGGAAACAGCTGTGACCAGGCTGGTCTCCACATCCAGTCTGTTCCTCTGCTTGGTTTTGATGTGTGTTAAAGCTGAGAAAGTCACCTCACACAAATAAGTAGAACCAAACGGCAAACGTTCAATCAGTGCATGTTTTCCCAGTTCAGGATATTCCTTCTCCACATTACACCAAAACTCAGTCAATGACTTCTCAGCATATGCCATTTCTAAGTCTAAGAATAAAGATAATTCATAACAAAGTTATTTTGGTGTACACTGTATGAAATTATGTAATTTGAAGATACCTCTTGACAAATCTGTTCCAATGTTTAAAACCTTTTCAAATTAAATAAAACTATGCCAAATGTAAATTGTCATTGTGATGCTGTGGTCATATGTTCTTAGTTTCATTACCAGCAGTCCTTACAGAGCATTTTCATCTATCCATCCATCTTCTCCGGCTTATCCGTGGTCGGGTCGCGGGGGTAGCAGTTCCAGCAGAGAGCCCCAAACTTTCTTTTCCCTGGCCACATCAACCAGCTCTGACTGGGGGATCCCAAGGCGCTCCCAGGCCAGCGAAGAGATATAATCCCTCCACCTGGTCCTAGGTCTACCCCTTGGTCTCTTCCCAGCTGGACGTGCCTGGAACAGCTCCCTAGGGAGGCGCCCAGGTGGCATCCTAACTAGGTGCCCGAACCACCTCAACTGGCTCCTTTCGACGCGAAGGAGGAGCGGTTCAACTCCGAGTCCCTCCCGGATTACCGAACTTCTCACCTTATCCCTAAGGGAGACACCAGCCACCCTGCGGAGAAAACCCATCTCGGCCGCTTGTACCCGCGATCTCGTTCTTTCGGTCATGACCCATCCTTCATGACCATAGGTGAGGGTAGGAACGAAAATGGCGCGGTAGACAGAGAGCTTTGCCTTCTGGCTCAGCTCCCTTTTCGTCACGACGGTTTGGTAAAGCGACTGCAGTACCGCTCCCGCTGCTCCGATTCTCCGACCCATCTCACGCTCCATTGTTCCCTCACTCGAGAACAAGACCCCGAGATACTTGAACTCCTTCACTTGGGGAAAGGACTCATTCCCTACTTGGAGTGGACAGTCCATCGGTTTCCTGCTGAGAACTATGGCCTCAGATTTGGAGGTGCTGATCCTCATCCCAGCCGCTTCACACTCGGTTGCGAACCGATCCAGTGAATGCTGAAAGTCGCAGACCAATGAAGCCACCAGAACCACATCATCTGCAAAAAGCAGTGGTGCAATCCTTAGTCCACCGAACTGCAGACCCCCTCCCCCACGACTACGCCTCGAAATCCGATCCATGTATATTACAAACAGGATTGGTGACAAAGCGCAGCCCTGGCGGAGGACAACCCTCACCTGAAATGGGTCCGACTTACTACCGAGGACCCGGACACAGCTCTCGCTTTGGGAGTACAGAGATTGGATGGCCCTGAGTAGAGACCCCCTCACCCCATACTCCCGCAGCACCTCCCACAGTGACTCCCTGGGAACCCGGTCATACGCCTTCTCCAAGTCTACAAAACACATGTAGACTGGATGAGCGTACTCCCAGCCCCCTCTAGGATCCTTGCGAGAGTAAAAAGCTGATCCGTCGTTCCACGACCAGGACGGAATCCGCATTGTTCCTCCTCAATCTGAGGTTCGACAATCAGCCTGACCCTCCTTTCGAGTACCTTAGAGTAAACTTTCCCGGGGAGGCTGAGTAGTGTGATGCCTCTGTAATTGGCACACACCCTCTGATCCCCCTTTTTAAAAGGGGGAACCACCACCCCGGTCTGCCACTCCTTCGGTACTGTTTCCGACTTCCACGCAACGTTGATGAGACGTGTCAACCATGACAGTCCCTCAACACCCAGAGCCTTCAGCATTTCTGGGCGGATCTCATCCACCCCCGGGGCTTTGCCACTGTGAAGTTGTTTGACGACCTCAGTGACCTCCCCCCGGGAGATTGGTGTCGATCCCCCGTCATACTCCAGCTCTGCCTCTAACATAGAGGGCGGAGTTGTCGGGTTCAGGAGTTCCTCAAAGTGCTCCTTCCAACGCCCTAACACTCCATCAGTTGAGGTCAACAACGTCCCATCCTTACTGTACACAGCTTGGATGGTTCCCTGCTTCCCCCTCCTGAGGTGTCGGACAGTTTTCCAGAACAACTTTGGTGCTACCCGAAAGTCCTTTTCCATGTCTTCTCCGAACTTCTCCCACACCCGCTGCTTTGCCTCGGCCACGACTGAGGCTGCTGCCCTTCGGGCCTTTCGGTACCTCGCAACTGCCTCGGGAGTCCCCCGGGATAACAAATCCCTGAAGGCCTCCTTCTTCAGTCGGACGGCTTCCCTGACCACCGGTGTCCACCAGGAGGTTCGAGGGTTACCGCCCCTTGAGGCACCTAGGACCTTGAGACCACAGCTCTCCGCCGCGGCTTCGGCAATAGAGGCTTTGAACACCGACCACTCTGGTTCAATGTCCCCAACCTCCACAGGAATGCCCGAAAAGCTCCGCCGGAGGTGTGAGTTGAAGGCCTCCTGAACTTGGGCCTCCTCCAGATGTTCCCAGTTCACCCGAACTACACGTTTGGGCTTACAAGGTCTATCCGGAGGCTTCCCCCGCCACTCGACCCAACTCACCACCAGATGGTGATCAGTTGACAACTCCGCCCCTCTCTTTACCCGAGTGTCCAAAACATACGGCCTCAGGTCCAATGATACGATAACGAAATCGATCATGGACCTTCTGCCTAGGGTGCTCTGGTACCACGTACACTTTTGAGCATCCTTATGTTCGAACATGGTGTTTGTTATGGCCAATCCATGACTAGCACAGAAGTCCAGTAACAAACCACCACTCCGGTTCAGATCAGGGGGGCCGTTCCTCCCAATCACTCCCCTCCAAGTGTCTCCATCATTGCCCGCATGTGTGTTGAAGTCTCCCAGCAAGATTAAAGAGTCCCCTTCAGGAGCCCCATACAGGACTCTTTCCAGGGTCTCCAAGAAGGCCGTATACTCTGAACTGCTGTTGGGTGCGTAAGCACACACAACAGTCAGAGTTTTCCCCCCCCATAACTCGCAGGCGTAGGGAGGCGACCCTCTCGTCCACTGGGGTAAACTCCAACAACGAAGCACCCAACCGGGGACTTGTGAGTATCCCCACACCCGCCCGGTGCCTCACACCTTGAGCAACTCCGGAGAAGAATAGAGTCCAACCCCTATCCAGAAGTAAGGTTCCAGAGCCGACACTGTGCATAGAGGTGAGCCCAACCAGATCCAACTGGTAACGCTCCACCTCCCGCACAAGCTCCGACTCCTTCCCCCCCAGAGAGGTGACGTTCCACGTCCCCAAAGCCAGCTTCTGTCGCCCGGGTCTGGTCCGTCGAGACCCTCTGCCTTCACTGCCACCCTTCTGGCAGCGCACCCGACCCCATCGCTGTTTCCCGTAGGTGGTGGGCCCGCGGGACGGAGAAGCGGAGGTTTTGCCCCCGTTGCCTTTTCGGGCGGTGCCCGGCCGGGCTCCGTGGCAAGCCCGGCCACCAGACGCTCGCCGACGAGTCCTCCTTCTGGGCCTGGCTCCAGAAGGGGACCCCGGGCTTCCTCCGGGCCGGGTATCCTCACTTCTTTGTTGTTCTTTCATGAGGTCTTGTGAACCAATCTTAGTCTGGCCCCTTGCCTGAGACCAAATTGCCATGGGAGAACCTACCAGGAACACAAGGTTCCAGACAACATAGCCCCCAGGTTCATCAGGGCACACAAACCTCTCTACCACGGTAAGGTGCTGGTTCTTTATATTACAATTAATTGATGTAATTTTAGATTGATTGAAGGGTTAAGCAAAAATGACTGTCTCTGCAGCTTCACAAGCCAGAAGAGACGATCCTTTGCATGAGGAAGGCCTTCAGCTAGAACAGGGGTTCTCAACCTTTTTTGGGCCAGCGCCCCCCTGTCCATTATCCAGGTCTCTTACCGCCCCCCATCAAAAAAAGTAGACTTATTTTCTTCCCTGAATATTAATGTTGACTAATATTCTGTGTTATTTCATTTAAAAAGCATGTCACTGAATGCCAAATAATAGATTTGATTTAACTGGGCAGTTGGAATATCATTATCATTAGTTTACCAGAGAGCAGAAAAGCCATGTGAAGGTGAATAAAAATGATATTTATGAGTGTTAAACAAACTCAGACAAGAGCAGAGAATACAAACAGACTGCTACGGAACAGCAGCAATTTCACACATGTCCAGTGCAGAACAAACAGTAGGCTACAAAACTGTACATTAGGCCTACAGAACTAGCAGGTCGGAAAGGTGTTGCATTTCGCCAAATTGCGGGGGGGGGAAGGTTAGTGTGAGCCCTGCGCTTGGTGGTTCTCCGCCAGTTTCTTCACTGCGGGTTGCAGAGAACTTAGTTTCAGTCGCAGTGCACCTTAGGCCGTCAAGTTCAAGCGATTGCGGTACTTGGACTGCATGTGGAGGACCTGGCTGAATCCCTGCTCCACGAGGTATGTGGTTGGGAAAGCCAGAAGAAGCAGCCTCGCTTTCTCCCAGAGAGCCGGGTAACCCTGAGAGTATTTGACCCACATGTTGCCCCAGCCAAAGGTGCGGAAAATAGCCTGGGCCTCATCGTCACTCTGGATTTCGATGAGATGCTCCTGTATTGCTGGCTCGCATTCCGCCACGTCCGCCTGAAAGGGCTGCACCACCCAGGTGGGAACATCGAGGTCCAAAAGATCTCTGAAGCGGATCTTCAAGTCGGCATTCACCATCCTCAGGTGGTCTGTGTAAATGAGGAGGCGCTCATCGGTAAGAGCCTCAGACAACTGCAATGAGTATAACCAGGAAATTGTTATCGGTGCAGAATGTTACCATCCGATTTTAAACTGGTTATTTTATTGCGAATTAGTTTACTAATTGATGTTTCTTTATTCTCATAATACATTCAGAACATAAGTTATTTATACTAACCAGGAACACAAATATAGTGTTGCATAGAGTAGCCTACATTTATTACATGTATTATTTATTATTATCATTATTTAGTAGCCTAGGCTAGATCACCTTGGTCAACAGCGGGAATTGAGCAAACGGCCTCCTGCCTATGCTCTGCTGGTATAGATCCAGCCTGGAGGTGAGACTGTGGATGACCGCCTTGCTCTGGATCAGAGTAACTCCTTTTCCTTGGAGCTTCAGCGTGACTTCATTCATTTTGCCAAAGAAGTCTGCGAGGTACATGATGTCGCAGCGGCTGGATGACACCTGTTCCCCGAGAGCTGCATCCACCTCCTCCAGGAACTCCACGATGCTGTCAAACAGCTCACAAAAAGAGCAAGGCAGTTTCCTTTTGAGAGCCAGCGGACATCAGTGTGGAGAAGAAGACGCTCAAAGGTCTCATCATTTTCCTGACACAGCTGTCGGAACAATCTGTTATTCAGGGCGTGGGCTTTTATTTTGTTTATTGCCTTTACTGCAACATTGAGAGAGTCGTGGAGAGGTGGACTTTTAGATTTGGCCACAAGGTTGTGGCGGTGCAAGACACAGTGGACTGTGAGGACATGCGGGACCTGCTCCTTCAGCAGAGTGGTGAAGCCACGGTACCTGCCAACCATGGAAGGGGCACCGTCAGTAGCACATGCGAGGATGTTGTTGATCGGGATTGACTTCTCCTGTAGATAAGCATCCAGTGCATTAAAAATGGTCTGGCCCTTGGTGTCTGTGACCAGATATTTGGAAAATAAAAATTCCTCAGCCATCTCCTGACTGTTGGAGGTGCTATAGCGGACATAGGCCATCAACAGAACATTGTTGTCAGAAGTGGTTGTCTCATCCAGCTGAAGGCTGAATGGAGTTTCCCGCAGGATGGCACACAGCTGCTCCTCTGTATCGCCCATTTCATCAATCCTGCGTGCTACGGTGTCATTACTGAGTGGGATGGATTTCAGCACCTGTGTGGGATCACGCTCCATCACAGTAGATATGACCTCTTTGATGGCAGGGAGTACCAACTTCTCTCCGATTGTGAATGGCTGCCCACATTTGGCTATCAGCAAGGAGATGTTATATGACGCTATTAGCCCGCTGTCAGTCTGGGTGGTCTTCCTAGCGAAGAGACTGCTGATGGTGCTCCTACCATGTTTCTCTTTGAGGGCCTGGAAGAACCGTCGCTCCTTATCTGCCTTATCCGGGTGGATCTTGGTAAGGTGCTCCTTTAAACGTGAGGGTTTCATTCCCTCATTCGAAAATACATGTTCGCAAAGTAAAAACATTGGGAGTTGTGCATTGGTAGGAGACGGTATGAAGCCATAGCTAAGAAATTCAATAGAGTACTGACTGCATTTTATCTTTTTCGCGGCCATTTTGCTGATGTGATATGATTTTTGTTGTTTTATGATGCTAATATTTAGCGGGGGGGGTAGTGTCACGATATGGCGGCAAACGCTAGAGGGCTAGCTGGTGACATGACGAGACATCGTGCGGGAGCTGACCGGAAGTCGTTGTAATTTTGAACAAACAGAGCTCTGTGTGGAGCAGCCTGGCTAGCCAGCTCTTCAATGTCGTAGCAGACATAGAAACGGGTATTATTTTCATAAACTGACCACTTAGTTCGAATCTGTTAGTGGAATTTGTCATATCAAAACATATCAAAATTTAACAAAGTGACACAGATTATTAACAGTCGCGATCCCAAAATTACTACGACTTCCGGTCCGCTCCCGGCTGCTTTTTGTAGGGTACGTTCGTAAATGCGCTCAGAGCGCTCCGAGCGTCCCCGTTCCACAGTCCAGAGCGCTGCGCTCTGAGCGCTCACAGTTGGGTGCTCTGGCGGAACAGACGGGTTGTCCGAGCGGACTGACCGTTCGTGCATTTACGAACGTACCCGTAATAACACTGCTGACAGCTGACCAATCGCAAGCAGAGTTGTGGTTTCCTATAGCAACAAAAGATGCTGACAGCTGCTTTTTGTACAGGAAAAGACGCTGTGGCCAGCGTTTTTCATGACAAAAATACATTATGCGTGAACGCCCCCCAAGAACACCTCAACGCCCCCCTTTCAAAAATATTGCTTCCAGCGCCCCCCGATGTTCTCTGAACGCCCCCTGGGGGGCGGTACCGCCCCCGTTGAGAACCAGTGAGCTAGAACATCAAGAGTTTGGTAGTCTTGTTGAGTATATTGATTATAACAGCAGTTGACTGGCACTACAGTTTTCCCCAATGTTTCCATTTTTATACTCATCTAGTTAATCATAATAAAGTATTGAGTATTGACTGTTTCATGACAAGTGAATGCATATTTGGTATAAGTATCACTTGCTAATATTGCTTTGGATGCATATGATGATTCATAGCTATTGTTGCTATTGCTATATGTTGCTATTATTAGTCCGCATATGTTTTTCCAACTCAAAAGTGGTTCAGTATACTACCTTAATATCCATCATACCAATTTTAGGTTGGCGGCTTAACAGCTGTTTTATTTTTTAGAAACACATCTCCAAGAGTTAAGGGACACCCTAACTGCACTCCAGGTTCCGGAGGCAACAGACGGAACGGTTTCTGCCTGGGCACAAAGGCAGCTTCTCACAGATGTGAGAATGAAAACTGCTTGGCCAATGCTTTTTAATGCAAAACTCTCAGCTGAGAGAATAGCCATTCAGAGGTGCCACAGATGCTGTGCAGAAGAAGCGGCTATCAGGTGCCTGGACTGTGTTCCACTGGACAAGGAGTTCCTCTGTGCAACCTGTGACATGGAGGCCCACAAGAGGAATATCCTCCATGACAGAGAGGCTGTTTTCAATGGATTTCTGGAGCCCATTCCCCCTACAACTGCTGTGGTGGTGGATGAAAATGGCCAGTCTCAGTTTTGTGAACAAAGTATGTAAAGATTAACATTACATTACAATGTCCCATTATAGTGTAGTTCCCATAATTAAGTGTGAATGGGAAGTGTACATAGCTGATTGAAAAAAGTATGATTGGTTTTGACTAGGGCTCCAAGATATGTGGAAATGATGCAACATTTTATTGAATATCTTGATAATCTGGAGAATTAAGGAAAAACTGTAAATACACCCTTCCTAACTTATTTTCTATATTGCCTCGGAAATCCTGTCCATCCTGCTCTGCAGAATGGACTCCTGAGGTTAAAGACCTGCTTTTGTATCGGTACTGGCCAGCTAGCACCAGCTGCCAGACGCTTTACAAATATGATGTGTTCACCTCATTCGAGCACATGAAGGTGAACAGCACCAGCCATGTCCAGGCAGGCATTTCTGAAAATGTTGGAGCACAGATCTGTTCAAGCTGGATGGGTAAATCTGCCTGAATCACATGGAAACATACAAAAAACAATATCATATTACTGTATACCATATCATTAATTGTTGGCATTGCTTTCAAAACAATTACTAATCCACTTTTTTAAAATCATTATACAGACAGGTAGTATCTGTGCTGATACATTTCAGCGAAGCTTCTTCAAGTTTTGCTTCTGTCAGTACAAACAAGAGGATATGTGCCAGGTCCATCACTTTGTTTGTCCAGCATGTTCTCCAGACATGTTGGCTGTCTGCTGTGATGGAAACCGCAATTATCGCTTTTCCAAGTCAAAAGGATATGTATAGGTATTAATGAAAATGATAAAGAACACACTTGAGTTCTTGGTTCTTTAGTCTGGTCTCATTATTTCAGTTTTAATAGCAATCCAAGTCTAAGTCTTTGTAAGAATTGGAAGCATTAAACACTTTTGATTGTGGAGCGGAATTGATCCATCATTTGTAGCATCCAAGTGATATTTGTTGTTATAGCCCCCTAGATGACAGAGATGAGTGCTTAAGCCAGGCCTTGCTGTGTCACTTTATTATTAACAACTAGATTTTATTCTGATTAATCAGACATGGTTTCTCTTACGAGGACTGAACCACTTCCATGGAGAAATATACGCTTACCCAATGTTTCTCCAAAAAGAGATGTCCAAGAAGGCAAATGTTGACTCCTTCTGTATGGATGTAACATGGAGGTAATCCTCACTGTCATAATGCACATCCACAACAATGTTTAAAATGGCCTATGCCTCAGCAGTCATTTTAGATGATATTGATATTGTTGTCATGTCAATTAAAAGTTTATCTTTGTAACACTCAATCACAAAAATGAAGCCCTCTGTACCGCGAATGTCAACGGGGGGGGGGTGCTAGTGGAGTATGAAGCCCTCTGTATCGCGAATGTCAACGGGTGCTAGTGGAGTGCACGCGTCTCCAACAAGCCTAGTTTGTTTACAAAATTGCGGCGCAACTTGGTGGGCGGTACCCTGGAAAGAAATCTGCGTGAGAAATACAAGGTGTGGCGTGTGAGTGGAGTGAAATGCGTGTGTCTCACGCCAAATGCGTGAGACTTGGGAGCTCTGCATAATTCTTTATTAGTAACGTGCATAATGCAGGGTAAATACCAGCACATTCTCACTCCCAACTTGTACTTCTAATTTTGTATTATTTTCTAAACCACACAGTGTTATTTACTCAACAATAACACACAATTATTATTGTGTTTATTTATTTGTTTGATTGTATAATGTTGGACTTTTGGATTCCGTCAGGACCGAGGGTCGGAAAAGCTCATAGTAGTTGCTTTAGAGAATTTTACACCCGGAAGTAAGTATTCTCTCTTCTTTGCTTGACAAACCCATCCATTGACAAACCCCGTGATAGTCCTCAAGCTCTGTGATTGGATGTTGGAGTGGCAGTGCGCCGAGCGTCCAACATCACTTTGAAATGGAATTGAACCACGGCACATGGTCCAAAACTGGAGTCGGCCGGGTCCACCCCCTCCCCCATCCCGTCACCAGAACTACACATGCTGGCTATTGTGTGTTTCGCACATAGGTTTCCATGTTCTATGTTTTATATATACAGTTTATGGTTCTATGGCACGTCTCTACTGGGAATTGTAGTTTTAAAAGACGTTTTCTTATTTCCCATAATAATAAGTTGCCAGTATTAAACTGTGTACACCCCTAGAGGTTTAGGGGATACGAAACACAGTGGTGTTATCACATTTAAAACATATAATTAATAAATGGGTGAAAATTGCTTGTGCCCATAATGGGCAGCATTAATATACCCACATGACAGCTAAGGTCAGAAGAGCTTTATTTAACAGCTGGTCTTATGTCTCTGACCCCTCCAGTTGTCCATTGATAAGCCTTGAAACAACTTGTCAAGGTTCGGAGGCAAATTTTGCAAATATGGCAGTAGCCATCGATCATCTTAAGATAAGATATACTTTATTGATCCAAAGCGGGACCATTTTTTCGTTACAGCAGCATGTGTAACAGTTGGAAATATGCAGTGGTGTTTATTTGGAAATCATTTAGTATAATCACACAAATTCTAGGTTTTATATTTAATAATTCTCTGTTCCTCATTTATTGGATGTTCAATACCTGACAAGGTCAGAGATGAAAAAGGTCAGAGATTAAAAACTTGGGTCGCAGGTTCCTCAACAGTGCATTACAAGACATCTATCGATATGTATGTACCTCCACCATTAAACTGTCATATTCTGCACATTTCTTATACTATCTAGATACATCTTATAAGAGTATAATACATATGTATAATATCAGTTAAAATAAGTGCTTCAACTTAGTTAACATTGCAGGAAAGTTGATTGTCAAGTTCCAAAACAAACTATGCAATATATTAGACGTTAAGTACTTTGTCAGACTTAATATTTGTCTGTAGATAGATACCCCCAAAGCTTTTTTCTTATTTAAAAGAAGACCTTAACTTAAAGTATTCTTTAATGTTTAAATGAAGCCTATTTAATTTGTCTGTTTTGCACATCCTCCTATTAATATCTTTGGACGTCCTGCACTAAACTGTTTTATTGTGGAGATCACAACAGTATCTTCTTAATATTTTCATCTATATTTCTATGATTGACCTTCTACTTTCCCCCTATGTATGTACTCTTAATATTTTTATGTTTCATCTAATATAACATAATTCAACAAAAAATTCAATAACGTGCTTTAACCACTAGGCGGTACGGGTTAAAAAAAACTCAACTTTAAAGTGTTAACAAGACAAATTATAGTGCTGTTTCCAGTTTAGTTTATGATGGATGTATTTTGTTATCGACACATATATTGTTTTGATATTTGTGACGCCAATCTTCGGAAAAAGTGTGTTTGGTATCTGAAATAAATTAGGGTTATGCAGGTAGCTGAGAGTGGACCGGCTCCGTTTCCACGGCAACGGTGGCTGAGGATCATGGGTAATCTAGCCTTCCGCTGTCCAAAAAGACCACAAAAAAACGAGTAAAAAACCTTTGAAGCCCCTGTACTGGTATTTAGAAGTTATCTACTGGCACTTCAGCATAGCTTAGTTAACTGGGGAAAGAATAATAACACTAAATTCCTCCCATCAAGAGCTCCCCATCAAACACCGCATTGACTTTAAAATATTACTTTTCATTTTCAAAGCCCTCAACAACCTTGCCCCCACCCGTCGCCTCAGATGTTAGCTGAAGCTAACCTACTGCCGCTCATAAGGACAAAGCTCCGGACCTGGGGTGACAGGGCCTTCGCAGCAGCCCCCACTCCCTCTCCAGCCACGTCAGATCCGCCAATACTCTCACATCATTCAAACAATCTCTCAAAACTCACCTTTTCACTCTTGCCTTCAACTCCTAATCAACTAACCCCTTTCCCTTATTCCACCTAGCTTAGCACTTTCTACTTTTGTTATTTTTGTTTTACTTGCTTGTAAGCGCTTTGAGGACCAGGAGAAGCGCTTTATAAATGTAATGTATTATTAAATTAGAATAGCCTACAAACAGTGTATTCTCAAAGGATTGAAGCATTGGCTACTTATTTCTTGATGTTTTGTGCATTAAGCATTCTGTTATTAACGTTTTCAATAATGTAATATCATCTCAAGGACCCCTTGTGTGCTGCTCCTGTGTATTTCAATCAGGAGAGACTTCATTTTGTTTAAAGAACATTTATTGACACATGCCATAAAATAAATGTTAAGTCTTTGGCGATTAGACCCCGATCCTGAAATGGTATATCTAAAGGGGGAAATGGAGCCGTGAGCATATAGGGATGATGCTGAAGATCTGGATTTGATGAGGTCTTTGGATTAGCTCTCCTGGCAGTGGATGTGATGAGAGGAGGTGGATGGGGTGGAGGCGGGCGGCAGCATGACAACCTGAAATAACAGCTGACTGCCATTTTAAAGTTTGGCTGCAGCACGGTGATTGGCTGCTGGAGAATGAGGTGAAATGTAATATGTTAAAGACAACGCCTGTGATGAGCTGATTATATGCAGCTGCGGAGTGAATGTATATATATATATATATATATATACCCAGTCTTCCTGAAAAAACTTGCGCTGAGCTTCATTTTACATCAATATGCAATTCACCTGTGAAATTAATTGCCAGTGGCCATAAAACAATGCAACAATCCTTCAATTCAAAAAAATGTTAAGTCTGTTGCAGTTGTTAAACTGTTGCACTTTATTAATTCCATACAAACACCAAAACATTTATTGTTTTGTTTGGCAATGGGGTTTGCATGGGGTGGGAATCAGGCTGCTTGCCAGGATGGAGGCCAGGACATACCACTGAGAAAAAAATAAAAATAAAGGGAGGGTGAAGAAGAATTAGTGAGCAGTAATACACATTCAATTGATTTTCATTAGGCTACTTTAAAATGTTTATACTGTTTTAGAAACGTTTGAAGACAAGTGCAGTGTTGTATGAAGTATTTGATATTCCACTGTATGGATGCAGCGATTAACCAATGTCACTTTTAACAGTTCAGCTACACTGAGTGTTTTTGTTCTCACTCTCTAAACAACTACATTATGGTACGTTAAGGTTCCTTACAGCAACTGTTGCTCATTGAAAAATATGGAAAATGGGTTAATCGTGTTAACAAAGGTAAATAGGCACAGCAGCTGAAAATGCCAAAATGTTGTGGAAAAATCCTATAAAACCTCTAATTATAAGAACACATTCATCCATCCTTAGTGTCATCATTGTAAAACCCAAAGGTGATGTTTCCTCAGAATATTATCATAGCATCAAAATGTAAAATCATTGCATCCCTAGAGCCTTACAGCACAACATTTCAAGTGAATAATAACTCCTCCAACAGGCACATTGTATTCCAAGATAAGGGATCAAATAGCATTTGATAGATAACAAACAGTCTATAGATCCCCTTGGGGAAATGATATCATGATGCGTTTGTTACGTTACAATTTGATCTGCCCAATAATAGGGTACTGATATATTACCCTTTGTTTTAGTTTACGGTTTCAACACTTGATTGTCACTGTTGTTAATTTGCACTATCTGTAGATGAATGTCTAATCATAATTCTTTGTCCTAGTTCCTTTACATTTCTGTTGTTGTTTGGTGATTATTTACTAATACTTTAGTAAGTGTGGACTTAACGCCAGAGTATCTAACGTGAACCTGGTGTCTCTGTGGTGTAATCAAATATTGACACAGCTTTAACTAAATAAACTACCTAGTTTCAATGTATCGTTTAGTGTGGACTTTGCACATTTAAAATAACTTGTGTACAGCTGGTGCTACAGACAGCAGAATTTTTTGCATTTTTCTTTAACAAATGCCACCTAAGATAATGTCGTGCCAACAATTACCACAAATGTTAACAGCACACATAGATGTAATTGTACAAAAGAAAATCAACATACCAAATGGTGCAGGGCTCCCAGTCATAAAGGTGCTCCGTCCCCCCTGTGGCAGGCAGACAAAGACATTGTACATCTGTATGCTCTTTGAACTTTGTACTTTCACAAGTACAGTACTTATGATATATGTATTGTTCAAATAGTTTGCATATATTTATAAATATATTTGTGAAAAAAGACATCTGACCGACTAGAGGGATTTACAGGATGTTTACACAAATAGCTTAATATTGTGAATTGGACAACAGCATTCCTTCACACACCAGCCTGGTGTGGTGGTGGGTGGGTGCTGGGAGCCTGGTTTGGTGGTGGGTGGGTGCTTGGAGCCTGGTGTGGTGGTGGGTGGGTGCTTGGAGCCTGGTGTGGTGGTGGATCTGCTGTTTCCTGTGGTTGCTGTCTATGGGTGATGGGAGATGGATCACACGGCACCAAATTTAAGATGTAGCTTCCATCGGGCAGTTGGTTGGGTGGGTCTTGGGGTGGTGTTGGTGTGTCAGGGTTCTCCTCTTGGTCTGGGTTGAGTCTTGTCCAACCTACAAAGGGTTTGTAGTACAAATCTGTTTAAAAGCCCACATATTTATTTATTATGTATAATACCATAATGTTGCATTGGTTAGTTATCTGTTCATATAAAATATATTTATACATATCCACATCTGTTTATACAACCTTTTCATTCATTCCTCCCCATATTAGTATTTCATTTTACTTTCTGTCTTATCTTATTCTATTTTATAAGTATATATTTGACTTATTCCTGCATGTTAGTTTTGCACCTACATTGTTGGACGAGTTTCTTCTTGCACTATTTAATTTCTTCTTGTACTGTTTGTATGCTGCATTGTTGGAGGAGCCTGGGAGTTAAGATTGTCATTTCCAACAACTACGCTGTAGCGGTACATATGACAATAACACCTTTGAACATTGAATGTTTGAAAACAGGAACATGGAATACACCCACATACATTATAAAATATGAAATTAGGCCAATGTGCAAAACATGCAAACAAAGGCAACCCTAATCAAGCTAAACTGTAAAAAAAAGATTGATTGAGTATGATGTCACCCACAGGTATCTGCTTGGCATCAGGGCAGAGGAGCCAGAGAAGCTGAGGGTTGTTCACAGAGCCACTGCTCAGCGCAATTTATTTGAAGAAGAAACACTTTTTTTTTCTGACTGTGTGACTGTGACTCTGATTGTGGTGGAGGATGTCCCAGAACACTTGTCCCCTCTTAATTCTTACATGCAGGGGGTCCTAGCAGTGCCAGTGGTCCACCATGCAGCATTACGAGTATCATACAGTAATTAAATGTTTACAGCAATCAAACTGATCGCTTCAATATTTGCAAAAGTCAATGGTATCCCCCACACTGGGTTATCATTGGAAAATGGAAGTTTGATAAGTGAACAAAATGTATTTATTTAAGTTTTGGATGCAATATAATTAGGACTCATAGGCTTTATTATATGTATAATGATGCTTATAACATGTATTTCTACAATCTGGCTTCAATTCACCACCTCACCATCTGCATAGACAATTTCCTCTGTCATCATAATCTTCTGTCAATTAAAAAAATTATATCGATTACAACTTTTGCATGGGAAGTGGCATACACCTCTTTCAAGCCCTGTTTTGTGCATACATAACAGTTATAAATGAGACCCCAGCTCTTTAAAATGACTCTCTTTGTTGCTTTGAAATAAACAGGACAAATCAACACCACACATTGTATAACAGATAGTCAATATATGCATGAGTGACTCGTGCAGATGGTTATTAAATAAATGCAACTCACCTGCAACCATCAGCTTGTAAATGGCCTCCACATTGTCGAAGCATGTCTTGGGTGATTGGCTAAGCTGGGCATCAAAACCTTCCTTTTAGATGTCCGTGGCACCCTCTTGGTAGGGGGATACGCCAGCAGCAGCAGGGGCTTCAAGCCAAGGGCATGCAACTTCTCCAGCTAGGAAAATAATTGTTGAGAGGTAGAAAGATCAATTAGATAAATACACAAAACTGTTGTTTACATTTGAATTTATCCTAATATCCTGGCATCATAATAAAAACAATGATTTGTTCAGAATTTTTTGTTGGATACATTTGGGATTTTTAACTTATGAGACACTTCCTAAACTTCCTACACATAATAGTTAATTCTGTTTGAAAATCATTAATCATGAATTATATTCTCATTAATGATACAATTAATACTGTGGATGTGAAGCAATACCAGTTCATTTATAATCCTCTGTCAAAGTAATAAAACTACTTTTCACACTTTTGGTGAATGAGATAATTCTGCAAACTACATACCAGAAGGGCGGCGTCATCAAGAATGTGGGACTTGATTCTGTTTTTAGCCATGGATGACAACCACTGCTTCTGCTGGCTTTGGAATCTGTCCATTTTCTTTTTGAGTCTCACATTGTTTGGCTGTGGATGTTCACATAGTGGGCAGATTTTATTTCCACAGTAAATATTTTCTCTGCAGTTTGGGCAGGTCTTTTTTTGTGACCCTCCAGCCATTTGTAGGACTGAGAGAGTGATTACAAGAGAAAGTGAGAGAGTGATTGAAAGAGAAAGTGAGAGAGAGTGATAGAAAGAGAGACAGTGAGACAGAGAGTGGCTCTTAAAAGTGCCATTTGTTTTATATGTGTGTGTGTGTGTGTGTGTGTGTGTGTGTGTGTGTGTGTGTGTGTGTGTGTGTGTGTGTGTGGATATGTGTATCCACACACACACAAAGCAGTAAACCTAGGGGAAACACTGCATATTGTTATATTATGCACATATTTTTTACATACTTGTTTTTCTTATATCTTCTACTATATATTCTAATTCTACAACGTAACAATCCCAATTTCCCCCGGAGATCAATTAAGTATTTCTGATTCAGAGTGGGACATTGGGTGGTCCCCACTGGCCAGTCAAATCCTCTGGAAAAACTTCAGTTCCACATTTTTGTTCCACTCCATCGCCGATGCCTTTTAGCCACTATTAAAACTCTGTGTTGAACACTGTCTTTACAAAACATGTGCAAATACATGCATTTAAACATATCTTTCTAGCAGGCACCTCCACTATCCAACTGTGCCGGGGACAGCTAATGTCATGTAGCTGTATAAACTAGAAATGCTATCCAGCTAAAAACTTTGACCGGAAGGCCGGAGGCCGCTAGTAGCTGGTAGCTGGACGTGGCCGCTACAGTAGGTTGCACGTAGCCTATTGTAAAAGCTAAACACACTACAAAACTCAACCTAATATCCAGGAATTAAAAGCTATAGAGACTGTGCTACAGTGGAATAAATAAAAGCAATATTATTTCGTGTTTTAAAGAAATAAACTCCCCTTGATTTTCGATACTTACTGTCGTCCGTTGTCAGATGAAATTAATGAAAGTGAGGTGATTGTGTAACGTGGCTACGTCACGTTGCCGTCAAGCGCGACGTAACGTTGCCGTGGTAACGACGGAATCTTCTTCTGGTTTATTGTTGTTATAATAAAAATCATTATTATTACTACAAAAAGCATTTAAAATACAATCAGTAGCCATCGTCATTCCGATGTGGGGGGAGTGGTTTTCACCATCATCATCATCATTATATATTTTTTAAATGACTAATATTGGCCTACAATACCCCTTTATTGATCAAATACGAATATAATTGTCTTTTAAATAACGTAAACTAAAGGGAACAATCTATTTGACACAGCTGAAGTTCTGGCCTTCCTTAAAAAATAACTAATTTAATAAAAATCACAGTTGTAATGACAATGCACTGTTTTTTGAGAACACACATTTGGTAAATAATGCACCATAATACATTCTGACGAAAAATAAAAATTATTAATACAAATACAACAAAACAAGCCTCCCGTGAGTTACTACAAGCTATAAAGTAGATTTTACGTTTTATAGAATAAAAAGCTCACTGCAGGACGTTGTAGAAATGCGTGTGTGCACCACGACAAAGGAGCCTCATTCACTTTACATTGGCGTTGTTTGCGTGGTGCCGACACGTAAATGTAACAAATGTCGTGACTCCACCACGCAATGCAGTGTTAAGGAGTCGTGGTGGAGTCACGCATTCTGGTGAGATCAAATAAAAGCAATAATTGTGGCTTGCTATTGAGTAAGAACATGTTTTCATGAACCACACAGCTTCCAGTCTTCGTATAACACGTAATGCCGTGAGACTACCAATAGAAATACATTGCTTTTAAAATCGTGCTGTGCAACACGAAAAAAAGGGGGAAATCGTGTTGGTGAACACGAATCAATAGATTAAAAATCGTGTTGGTGAACACAAAATGCCATGAGACTGGGTTGTTAATGTAGCTGAACCGTGTATTACAATGCCGTTATGTGATGACTTTCAACGAGAAAAGCAAGCACACTCCGAATAAAGTCTTATTTTATAAAAAAAAAAAAATCGGATTTCACATCACATAAACACCATTTCCCAACGTGCATTACGGCTAAACCATCGAATCACCGAGCTGAGGACCTTGCCAACGTCTGTTTACGGTATTTTTTATGATGGATGTATTTTGTTATACACATTCCTTCACATTTACATTTTCATTTACATTAAAGTATTTCGTGAGGCCTTCTAAAATGTTTTTAAATAGAACTACGGTTCTAGTTGAAGAGTTTGTAAATTAGCATTAACCGAAGCTGTTGCCTGGCAACGCAATCGCATAACTTCACGTCCGTTAATTCCACATCCACACAAATGGATTAACATCGATTTAATACATTGATGTAGGCAGCCTTTGTTTCTGCTAAAACAGGTGTCGACCAGCTGGGGCAACAAGAAAATCGGCAAAAATCGAGTTTGACAATTAAATAATAAATCATTATTATATTAATATTGACTATAACAACCGACCGTCGGGGTAGCATTTGCTTGGCATTTCCGGGTATATCTCCACTGGTTGGTGTTAACAATACCGTGTAACTTTCACATTTGAAGGGACGAAATCGTGAAATCTTCACGTCTCCCAGCATGGTAAATCGTCACATGTTCACGTCTTGCCGTGGTTGTATTTATCTTTGAATAATGAACGCAATAAATCATACCCTCGTGGGGGCGCGCTCACTTGATTGGCTTACAATGGGGAGGCTGTGGCACAGTGGACTAGTGCGTTGGTGTTTGGATCAGGGGTACACAGGTTCAAAAACCACTGCACTCAGCATGTCGTTGTGTCCCTGGGCAAGATCACTTCACCCCAAATTGCTCCTGTGGGGATTGTCCACAGTATTGAGTATGTAAGTCGCTTTGGATAAAAGAGTCTAACAAGTGTGACATGTAATGTAATGGAGGAGACATCTGATCGGCTATAGAACAAAGTAAAGTATACACATCGGGTCACCGTCAGGGGAGTCTCAAAAAACCCACACACGAATGCACAGCGATCCATGCTCAGAAAGCAGGTTGTGTGTGCAGGTGCAGCGGTTTTAAACGGAAAACAAATATGTGTGAATCAAAAACACATATGTAAAACTTTTTTCTATGTAAAACTTTTATTTACATGTACTGTATATGAGGAAACGGAACACATGCGACACAACTCTCTGAACAACACAACCATCTGATGCGTGTGTTGGTAGCTTGGCACGCTACTTCCCTGGAACCGTTGCTGCTTCCAGTGTTTCCTCCTGAAGTCTGTGATCACTACCCAGTCACCGGGCTTGAAGTGGTGTTGTGGCGCATCAGCTGGCATCGGCAGTACGGCTTTCCCCTGAGAGTGGATAGCTGAGAGGGAGACTGAAAGACTTATACAGTAGTTCAACAAAAGGTAACTTCAATTGTCTCAACTTTCAGAAACTAACATTACATTAACAGAATAATATTCTTTAAATCTGTGCCAGTTCGTCTTGTGCCTTGTGCCATCAAGAGAGCCAACAAAACTATTTGTAGCTGCTTTCACAATGATGACATGCTATTCTCTTTTTATTAACCAGTAAAATAGATCTTTACAGGATCAGAATATTTTGAATATTATTAATCCTAATGGCTTTGTAAGATTATATGTCTCTATTTAACACAATGGACATGATTATCACACTTGTTTCAGTCTTACATCTGTATTGTCACTGTGCTTTTTAATATTGTCATATCAATAAAGTTAGCATTTCGTGATCTTCTTCTTTTTTTTTTTATATATATATATAAAATGATGTGTGACTTCCTCAAAAAGATAAAGCATTTAGAAATGTAAACCAGCAACCACACTTTCCACAGTCACATACTTCAGGATACTTGCTGCAGAGCTGACCTTCTAGGAAATATTTGGCAGTCCCATGAGCAATGGAGAAAATCTATGACAATGCTGTTGATGTCCAAACCCTAAGCTCAAGATCATCAACAATACAAGAAGGTAAGAGTGTCAGTCAGAGTGAGCTGTGGATTTTGGATTTACTGTATTACTCCCTGCCTGGTCTTCTCTGTGTTCAGGTCCCAGGAGACTTCTCAGAGCGTCTGTTCTCGGTCTGGGGCTGCTGAGTGTTTTCCTGCTGGCTGGACTCATCGGCCTCGCTGTCCACTGTGAGTCTTTCTTTTAATACATTTAATAATGTCATTTATTAACGTGTGATTTTAAGGAGCAATATTGAAGAAGAAACATCCATTTTCATTTCAGACCATAATTCACTAGTTGTTAGAGATCAGCTGATCAACCAGCTGAAGGCCAACCTCACTGAAAAGACCAGAGAGGTGGACAGGCTCCTGAGTTTGATGGACAAGGGTGAGTGCTTCATGTGGGGGTTTGCATAGGGCTCAGTATGTGTATGTAAGATATCAATTATCATGACATTTTTTACAACATACCTCGATATTGATAGTCTAAGGCTGACTATTGATCCTTTCATAGAATAGTTACACAATGACACTTTGTATTAATGATCATCAAGAATTTGTTTTTGAATGACTTAGTTGTGAGTGATTTAATTTATAGTTTCTTTTATTTTTCTTCACCCACCATATTTACATTTCTCTGTAAACTATGCTTATGGCCGTTTTCCTTGTCTAAATAACTTTTAATATAAGCAATAGGAATAAGAACTTGTATTTAGTTTGTTGCAGGTATTTAGAGCCTTATAATATTAATAATAATAATAATAATAATAATAATAATAATAATAATAATAATAATAATAAAGGATAACAAGGTTTCAAACCAATTTAGAACTGTTGCCGAAAGTCAGACCCAGTTTTCCAGATGTTGCCGCTGTCTGTGTTTAAGTGGATGCCATTGAAGACTTTAACAAGATCAGTCTCAGTGCTGTGGTTCCTGACTAGATCACATTTAAACAGTTATTTAAATCCCCAAAAAAGAGAAGTAGTTGTTCTGCAATGATATTTGTGATCTCTTTTGATCGCTCTAAAAATGCTTAATAAATATGTTTTTTCATTATTATTACAAAAATGACATATAATGCACTCAAGAGTTCCATATTCCAGCAGTTAAAGCAGTAAATCAACAAGATCTTAAAACTTGTCCTGCAGGATGGAGGAAGTTTGGTAGTTCCTGTTATCTCCTCTCTACTGAGAAAGCTTCCTGGGAACAAAGCAGAGACAGCTGCAAAGCCGGAGGAGCAGATCTGGTGATCGTAGACAGTGAGGAAGAACTGGTAATGTGTGCTGCTTGTGATTGTATAACTCCTGCTTTTATCAATCAATAATGTTTTTATTGTACATATACTAGCAAATGTGTCTATCAGCTATAATGATTACTTCACAACAATGGTGTTAATTACATATTTCTGAGCTAGTAAAAAGGGAAAAGTTATCTGAATGTTGATTTCCATCCCAGTAAACTGCATTTTTAATATGTGAACAGGAATTCATCACTACAATGATCAAGGAAGACACTTGGATTGGTTTGAGTGACAGAGAAAAGGAGGGGACCTGGAAACGGGTGGATGGATCTCCACTGAATCTGATGTAAGGCTTTCCTTTGGTTTAAATACAGACGCTGGTTTATGTTGTGACCTTTCTAAATGTTTCACATGTTTCTCTAATGGGAGTTAACAGAACACACAGGATGCATTTATACGTAGGGTGTCTGCCCCTTTCACCAGAGACTCATTTGGGTTTTAAGAAAAGAACATGGCTGTGTTACTTATAGTTATTTGTATTTGATGTCCATCTTTTAGTTCATCTTGTTTTCCTGTACTACCTGTTAGGTTTTGGAGCCCAGGACAGCCTGATAATGGAGGAGGGTATCCAGGCGAAGAGGACTGTGTAGAAATACGTATTGAATACACCAAAAGGTGGAACGACCGGTCCTGTGAGATTGATATGTATTGGATCTGTGAGAAAGAAGCTTAACATTGGTGTCTGTTTGGATACTAAACATGCAATCATGCTTTCACAATTGAGTTTAAATCGAGTTATTTAAAACTATACACAATGTCTGATTTCATGAATAAGAATGACTTTGCTCGAATTGATAAATCACATTTTTTTAGTGTTTTTTTGTTGTTGATTACAATCAGTTATAAATAAATAGTCATTTAATTTGTTTTGGCCAACTTTTGTTTGCCTCAATTAAATTAGTATTTGTATTAATCCTTTTACATATCAACAAAAACAGCTTATTAAAAACATCTGCTGATAAGCCCACAGTTCCTGAAAGTTATAATATTGAAGGTGCCTTATCAAGCAGAATATGATAAAAAATAAGAAACTGTCAAACATTATTGAATAATTCAGACACATACAACAATACTCTAGTCTCAGCATTGGTCTAACTTGTTCAAATATGTAAAATAGCCTGTGTGTTTATACAGTATGTTTCCTAACAATGACCTCTTGTGGCCATGTGAGTACAAATCTATTGAAGGTATTTAACATTCATAGGTACCATCCACTTTGAACATACTGTAAGAACTAGTGCTGTCAATTAATACAAAGATGTATGTATGTTTATCACAATAATAATCTGGGACTTTAACTGCAGGATTAGCTCATGTTTCATTTAAAAAGTAAACTGCCTTTTATTTGAAGTTACTGGAATGACAGTACTTTAGTAAATGGGCAAATTAGATTTAGCTAGATCAGGAAATTGAACTTTCTTTGAGCATGCATACAAAGATAAAAACCGTATGAATATATTGTGGGTGTATAACATGTTCTCTGACAAGATAAAGCTCTTCCACTTCAACAAATTGCTGTTATCAGATAAAAAGCAGCTTTACCACTTCATCTTTTTTTCTCAAAGTGAACAACTCCTCCCTGAAAGTTGTCTTTGAAAGGATGTGAACTTGTTATGTTTATGATCAGCGGCAGACAGAGTACTTCAGAGGAAAGACATTTGTGTTTATGAGCATTTAAAATTAAGATCCCTGCTTTCACAGCAATGTCATGCTATTCTCTTTTTATCAACCAGTAAAAAGGATCTATACAGGATCAATACATTTAGAATATTAATCAATTAATGCAAATATTGGTTTGAGTGACAGTGAAGAGGAAGCAACCTGGAAATGGGTGGATGGATCTCCACTGAATCTGACGTAAGGCTTTACTTTGGTTTAAACACAGACACTGGTTTATGTTGTGACTTTTCTAACTTAATTTACACTGTGAGGGCATAAAGTCACATGTTTCTGTAATGGGAGTCAACACAACACACAGGATACATTTAAAGTAAAGGTTCAAATTTGATATAACTAGATGAGGCAATGGCAACTTTTGTTTGACATGCATACCAAGATAAACACCTCAAAATAAATACTGTGGGTGTACTGAATGTGATTTGACAAGATAAAGCTCTTGCAATTCAACCAATTGGTGTTATCAGATAAAAAAGTGACTCTACCACCTCCTATGTTGTTATTCAACGTGAATAACTCTAAACGTTGTATGTTTATGATCAGCAGCAGACAGAATGCTTCAGAGGAAAGAAATTAAAAAGGGAAAAACAACCAAATGATGTCTGGTATTTGGCTTCATCAAGTGTCAATTGTTTTTTGTTAAGGAGGTCATTTATAGTTTATTTGTGTATTTATGTAATCATGAACCAATGTAAGTATTTTTGAAATGTTGTTGAAATCCAGATGTTACATTTATCTACCTGTTACAACAAATAAAAACTATCAAAAATAGTGAATCAAGAACTGCCAATATCATTTACCTTTATGGTTAAGTTTATGTATTTAGCAGAATAGATTTCATTGCCAGTCAGTCTTAAACTGTCTCTAATTGTTTTAACTCTCAGCAAAAGACTCTTACAGGTATCCACCTAAACATTCGGGAAGGGGAAGTGAGAGTTGTTAGAGGGGCTTCAATGCGGCTATAGTTGCAAATAAGCCTTCTGTAAAAGTTAGCAAAACCAGGAACTTTTGTAGTTGCTTACAGCTTTCCAAACTGGGCCTGTCATGGACTGCTTTCACCTTGGCCGGGTCCATTCTTACTTGTCCTTTGGCCATGATGTAGCTGAGAGAAGAGACTGTAGAAGCATGAAACTCACCACTCTGCTTTAACGAACATGCGATTCTCCAAAACAGGTGTGCTTCACATGCTCCTTTTGTTTATTTCAAAAACAAATCTGAATGTCATCAAGGTATATGAAAAAAATATGGTTAAGCATGTGCCCAAGGACAACATTTACCAGGTTTTGGAATATAGCAGGGGCATGTGTGAGTCCAAAAGCCATCACCAGGTATTCCAGATGGCCCAGAGGGGTGTTGAAAGCCGTCTTCCACTCGTCTTCTTTACAGATCCGGACTGGGTGGTTTGCATTTCGTAGATCAGGTTTCGTGAAAATGGTGGAATAGGGAGTGAAAGGCAAAGTTCATTAGAGACAAGGGATACTGTCACCGATCAACCATAACATCATGACCACTGACAGGTGAAGTGTGGCGGGGGGGACCCTGGAAATGACCTTTCTTATTAGGGGATCGCCCCCTGTTAATGGTGGTGGAGATCTGCAGTGGGTGAAGAGGACTTTGCAATTCTTGTAAATGGAAGGTCAACCAGAAAAAACTGGAATGATCTGCAGTGTAATACCTTTCTGCAATGGATCTGTGAAAAAAAGGCTTAGTTTGTGTGTATGGCTGTGGGGTAGTGGGTTTGTCTTCAAATGGGAAGGTTGTGGGTTCAACCCCTGCTCCTGCCGTCAACATGTCGCTGTATCCCACTTAACCCCAAATTGCTCCCATGGCCAATGTGCGAATGTTAGCTTCCTTGAGCAGGGGGCTCTTTGTTTGGCTGACCCTGCCTATGAATAAGACTGCTTTATATAAAATGCTATTAATTTACCAATATGTGTTAATACTTTTATAATTTATGCAAAATGACTTCAAAAGTGATTTTGTATGTGCCACATTGTATATATAGAGAAAGAGAGTCTACATCAACAAGTGGTTGGAGGTCAGGAATGAAGATATTGGTTTGAGTTTTGGCCACATTTGACTGCTTGCTACTGGGAATATTACATGGGAAACCAGGATGTTAGCATGTATCTTTATTTATCTGTGCTTTATACGTGCTCATGACCATCATATGCAATTAAAGGAAGCTACTTATTGTACTGCTGGGGGGCTGTTTGATAAAGAAACTCTTTAAGATTGGGAGTTTAGCCTTTGAAACAATTTACATGCATAAAAACCTATATAACACACTAGGGAAGGGAAACCCCAACAAACATCAAAGGGCCCCTTTTAGACATGAGTTGGCGGATGGGTTTTGTAGAGGATATGTTCATGTTACCAAAAGACGTGACGTTTTTACTACTGTGAAAAGAACCTTTCTGCACAATTGATACATTTTAAGTACTGTATTACTAATCTACGTCAAAGTAGTTTAAAAGTTTAAAAGGAATGATAGATAGATAGATAGATAGATAGATAGATAGATAGATAGTTACTTTAATATGGTGTGTGTGATCATTGTCTGGTACAGGATTCTTAAGAAGCAAATTTTAATCCTTAGTGGGGGAGTGACTTCCTCAAAAAGATAAAGTGTTTAGAAATTGAAAGTCTTCCTTGGTCACATACTTCAGTGTAACTGCTGTAGAGCTGACCTTCTAGGAAATACTTGACATTCCCATGAGTGATGGAGGAAATCTATGTCAATGTTGAAGGTGTCAAACCCCTAAACTCAAGAAGATCATCAGCAAAACAAGAAGGTAAGTGTGTCAGTCAGACTGTAACATCCCGTCATGTCTGCTAATTTATTCATGTCATGTTAAGTTAGTAAATCAGGTTCATGTTACATTTTTCATGTTTAGTTCATAGCCCAGGTTAGATTTATCTTTAGTCAAGTCTTTTTGTTCACCTGTCTAGTCCTATTATTCATTTTAATGGATGGTAATCCATGGTAATGGTAATCTTAAATTGTAAGATTATATGTCTCTATTTAACACAATGGACATGATTATCACAATGATTTCAGTCTTAAATCTGGATTGTCAATGTGCTTTGGCAATAGTATGTTTTTAATATAGTCATAAATAAAGCTTATGTGAATTTGTCTTGACTCTCAGTTTGAGAAACAAACAGTATTTCCTTATAGTCTTGTTTTTTTGTTTTTGGATAGATATGAAAATGATATGTGACTTCCTCAAATTATGTGTGACTTCCTCAAATTATGTGTGACTTCCTCAAAAAGATAAATTTAGAAATTCAAACCAGCAACCACACTGTTAGGGTGAGTGAAGCAAGCAGGACCCAAATGCAGATAACACTGAAATTGCCTTTATTTCAAGGAGAATAATGTAACTCGGAAAAAACAGCGGAGGACCCGGAAGGGATCTCGGGCGGACGGCCCGGGGGAAGGCAGAGACCATGGAGGGGGTCTCGGGTGGACGGCCCGGGGGAAAGGCAGAGTCCATGGTGGGGGTCTCGAGCGGACGGCCCGGGGGCAAGGCAGAGACCATGGAGGGGGTCTCGGGAGGACGGCCCGGGGGAAAGACAGAGTCCATGGTGGGGGTCTCGAGCGGACGGCCCGGGGGCAAGGCAGAGTCCATGGTGGGGGTCTCGGGCAGACGGCCCGGGGGCAAGGCAGAGACCATGGAGGGGGTCTCGGGTGGATGGCCCGGGGGAAAGGCAGAGTCCATGGAGGAGCGAAGACCACAGCGAGCAAACTCAGGGGGCCGATCTTGAGGGCGAAGGCCGCGGCACTCAGGGAGCCGGGCTCGAGGGCGAAGCAGGCGGCGACGGAACAACTCCGGAGGCCGGGAAGGAACCGGAGCCGGTGGGACAGGCTTCGGCAGGATCCCCCACTGAAGAGGACCAGGAGTTGACAGGACCCCCGGCGAGACAGGTGGCGGCGGGACCTCCAACGGAACAAGACATGGGATTGGCAGGACCCTCAGCGGGACCTCCAATGGAACAGGACATAGGATTGGCAGGACCCCCAGCAGAAGAGTAGTCGACGGGCCCCCCAACGGGACAGGACATAGGGTTGGCAGGACCCCCGGCAGAAGAGTAGTCAGCGGGACCCCCAACGGGACAGGACATGGAGTTGGCAGGACCCCCAGCGGAAGAGTTGTCGGCGGGACCTCCAACCCCGGCAGAAGAGTAGTCTGCGGGACCCCCAACGGGGCAGGACATAGGGTTGGCAGGACCCCCGGCAGAGGGGTAGTAGGCGGGACCCCCAACGGGACAGGACATGGAGCTGGCAGGACCCCCAGCGGAACCTCCAACAGCACAGGACACAGGGTTGGCAGGACCCCCGGCAGAAGAATCGTCGGCGGGGCCTCCAAAGGCACGGGACATAAGGTTGGCAGGACCCCCGGCAGAAGAGTAGTCAGCGGGACCCCCAACGGGACAGGACATGGAGTTGGCAGGACCCCCAGCGGAACCTCCAGCGGCACTTCAGTAGGGACTTGAGTAGGGACTTGAGTAGGAACTTGAGAGGGAACTCGAGAGGTGACTAGAAAGGGGACTCGAGAGGTGACTTGAGAGGGGACTCGAGAGGTGACTTGAGAGGGGACTCTAGAGGGAACTTGAGTTGGGACTAGAGAGGGGCCTCGAGATGGGACCAGAGAAGGGACTAGGGAAGGGACTAGGGAAGGGACCAGAGGAGGGGACCAGAGGAGGGACTAGAAAGGGGACTAGAAAGGGGACTAGAGAAGGGACTGGAGAAGGGACTGGAGGAGGGACTAGAGAAGGGACTAGAGAAGGGACTGGAGAAGTGACTAGAGGAAGGACTTGAGAAGGGAATTGAGTAGGGACTAGAGAAGGGACTAGAGAAGGGACTTGAGGAGGGACTAGAGAAGGGACTGGAGAAGGGACTGGAGAGATTCTAGAGAAGGGACTTGAGGAGGGACTAGAGAAGGGACTAGAGGAGGGACTGGATAAGGGATTTGAGAAGGGACTAGAGAAGGAACCATGGCCACTGAAGCCAGAACTGGGGCCGGAACCATGGCTGCTGGGGCCAGGACTGAGGCTGGAACCATGGCTGCTGGGGCCAGAACTGGGGCCGGAACCATGGCTCTTGGGGCTCAGGCTGCTAGCCTGGACTTGCGACTCCTTCTCTTAGGAGCCGTTTGGAGGCTCCGTGGACCTCCAAAAGCCAGACGAGTTCCAGAGAACGGCTCCTGGACAGGAGCAGGAACTGGGGCAGATGCAAGGGTTGACTCCAGACGAAACACACCGAAGCGTATCGTGTCAGGTTGGGAATTGGGAGGCAGGGAGCTAGCATGCCTGGGGCTAGCAGGCCGGGAATCACACACCGTGAGGAAATTCAAAATCCAGCCAGGTAAGAATTTCACCAAGCCTGGTCTCTCCGTAGCCATCTGGCGAGCCTCTGCCAGAGCAGCCTCTCGCTGCTGAACCCCGGACGCTCCCCTCTATCGATCAGAGCAGTAAGTCAAAGAAAAGGATAAATCCAATAATTCCTGCTCAAATGGATCTGCTGGGCCCATCCTTGGTTGGTTGGTTCTGTTACGGTGAGTGAAGCAAGCAGGACCCAAATGCAGGTAACCAGTGCTTGAATTGGAATAAAAAAGGTGCCAGTACTCTAAATCAGCAACAAGTATTTGGCACAAAGTCATAGTATATCCTATAATGCTGGTGGGTTTTTCTTTACTGTATATGTTAGAAAGGCTCACTGTACTTAAACAAAATGACTCAGGGTGCATCTGAGATTAGAGGGGGTGCAGTGGTAAAGTGCTATTTTTATAAGTGGGGAGTGGACCTGACACCCTCTAGTCTAGGGGGGTCCGGGGGCATGCTCCCCCGGGAATTTTTTTTAAAATATTGAAGTTAGATGCATCAATCTGGTGCAATTTGAGAGCAAAATGAAGAGATATATGGATACCTCTCAACATCCATAATGAAACAACTGTAAACAGATTGACTTTTTCTTTATGGATATAAAAGAAAGTAAAGCTTGACTCCTACTGGCTGGTTAAATGACTCCTCGTCCCTGAGGCCACTACCAGTTTTTTGTGCCATTTTGCTGGATTTATTTGTCAATAGCGTTGCTGCACAAAGTGATAGCCCTCTAGTTTAAATCTACTACCCAAAAAGAAACATATGGAGATGGGTTACTATTTAAAAACATTTCCAAATCTATTTGGGATCCTATCCTCAAATCCTATAGGGGGTCCGGGGGCATGCTCCCCCGGTAAGATTTTTTTTTAAATGTTGGACTTAAATGCATCAATCTGGTGCATTTTGAGGGGGAAATAAAGAGACTACACCCATGTGAAACAAAAATGTATACATTTAAATAATCATAAAATCATAAGTACATGGCCATAACCAATAACATACAATATCCAATATGAAAAAACATTGAAACTTGTTTATTTATTTGTTTTTGGTTTATTTATAGTTGTGAGTGTGCCTGGGCTCCTGAATCGGCCTCTCCTGTCTCCCTCCTCTCCCCCCTGCTCCTCTTTGAGGCAACAGCAAAGACTAGTTTTAGCTCTCAACAAGTTTATCTTACCTTTTTTCACCTAATTAACATTTTGTTTGTATTATTCATGCATATTTTACGAATCACTACCCCCTCAAATGGAAATATGTGTTTACATAAATGGTGACCGAACCGTTTGAGACCCACTGAGATAACTTAAACTAAGTTAACTATCTAAACACTCAGAGAGTAATTTACCTCACCAGAGCTGTAGTTATCAGCCTCTCAGTCTGACAACAAAGGACTCTCCCTCCACCTTGTTGTTGAAACAGCTCCTTATATCCGTTAACGCAGCTAGCTAGCACCAGATGCTAACAACAATACACGTAACAGGTGCGCGCGCTTTCTCGCTCGCGCGCGCCACACATACACCAACACACACCCTCCCGAGCTTGAATGACACACAGAGACCAATCGAGGGCTTTAGTGTATGATCTGTATGAAAGTGGCAATGTCGGCAGGCCACGTCATCTAGACAGCCAGTCACCCTCTGTGAGGCAGAGTCAGACCCACATTTGCGCTGCGTTGCGTTTACAATATATACGTATATTGCCGGCGGCTGAGTACCGGCATTTTACTGAGTACCGGCACCTTGCCGGTACTCAGTAAGAAGTGCCGGTACCACATGGGTAAAAATCAGAAGTGCCGGTACTGCGTACCGGTGAGTACCGGCCCAATTCAAGCACTGCAGGTAACACTGAAATTGCCTTTATTTCAAGGAGAATAATGTAACTCGGAAAAAACAGAACACTCCCCGGTGAACTCGGTCACCAACAAAAGACAAACCAACACTGAACACAGGAAGAGACAAGACTAAATACAGGGAGGGGTAATCACGAGACGAGAAACAGCCGGGCAGGGGAGGAGAAACACAAGGGCAACAGGTGAACACAATCAGACAATTAGACACACCAGGGAAACTAATGACAGGGAGGAAAAACACAAAAGCCTCATCCCAATACCCCTCCTCGACTCCTCCTTTCCTTCACTCGCTTCCCTTCCTTGCGTCTTAGCTCCGCCTCCGTAAGATGCGAGTGAGAGACACGAGGAGGTGACGCAAGGACAGAGGAGTCCTCAGGTATTAATTGGGATGTCCTCGTTCACTCAAACGTCACTCTTAAACGACGTCTGTTAATGATGACATGTGCACAGCTGTATCCCCTCTCATCGGGCTTAACTGAAGAACCCCTTAGAACCGGCCCATTTCTGGTTAAATATTTATTTAAATGAATGAATCTTTCTCTTGTTGGTCAAGGAATTCAATGTATGATGGTTGGTCCTGCTTTTGTGTTCCGTTTTGGTGTAAAATGTAGCCTCCATTTAAATAAAAATATAATTATAGTAATGTGAAAGCCTTTTAGAAATGAATTGCACATAATAATTCCCACGGAGCTGTGAGCAGTTATACATTTATGTGACGCTTTTCCACTCATCTTCCAGTTGTCGGTTTTTCTGTGTTGTAATGGACCAGCTGTGAAGGTGGGGGCGGGGCTTTTATACACGAGTAGTGAAAACACTTCCGCGTAGTCTGCTCGCGTGTATCCCATGGATGTATAATAAGAACTGGATACAGCGTGGGAGGCGGGGCCTCATTCATTCCTATGAAAGTTGCTCATTGGCGCATGGTGATAAAATGGCCCAACTTTTGAGAGAGCGAAACGTCACAGATTACCCGGCATGCCTGACAAGTACCCGTATGTGCGCTCATAGCGCATGCGCTACTTTAACCAAAATGCTCGTTCACATCAAGCACGTCAATTTGCGTACACGTAACAGCACCACACGTTCATGACAGCATGGTAATGATTTGTTATTATGATGAATTTGATATTAACGAGGCGGCAGTTAGCAGCTAACGGCTAGCTAGCAATTATGCTAATGTAAACATCAGTCGTTATGTACTTACATTACGCTGTAACAGGATCTAGTGATATCCAAGCAAGAGAGCTTCATTTAGCATGAAATAATTATTGCACTGTATACAGTATATATATATATATATATATATATATATATATATATACACAGTGCAATAAGCTTCTTAGTGCAATAAGAAGCTACAGGGACGTTCATCTAACGTCGGTAATATTAACTTTATTTAATATAACATTTACGGTACAAGATTTAATCATACAGCCCATTTTGTATAATAATGAATTACAGCAAACATGTGCAATATATCCATTACAGCTCCGTGGGATGGCAGTAAGATGATATGGGTCCATTGTGCATCCATGGGTAAAGATAAACGCATGTAGTGCTGAACCTGCTGAACACGTAACATGAACGTGCCGGGCGGTGCGGTCCCGTGGGTTAGATGCGCGTTCATAATGCAGAGGGAAATAACTCTCAGAATAATGTTATTAGCACATTTTTACAACTTGAGGAACTAATGTTTTTAATAAGGGCTAGACAAGTGTTCATACTGGGTAGTTTATTTAGTTTAAAAACCACGAATATTTTCATCTGAGTCCGGCGCACTTCCTGGGGGCTTGGGTGTATCCTCCCTTTCGTCTCCTCCCGCACCCCTCCTCCTTCACCCCTCCTCGACTCCTCCGTGTGCATTTCAGCTATTGGGACGTCCTTCAAAATGGCGTGTCTTGATCGATTTCCGGGTCAAGTCCCGGAGGAGGGGAAGAGAGGAGTCGAGGAGGGGTATTGGGATGAGGCTAGAGAGAGGGACCAGACAATACACAAGGGAGACAGGGGTTGCGGTCGGATTGTTTAAAAATCAGCTCCTAAGTTCTAACCCTATCTCCTATTCCTTGAACTCTGAGTGAAACGTCATGGGGTTAAGGAATAGTGGATATGAGAATTCAAAAGGATTTAGGAGAAGAGACTGTGGTGCTTTAGTTTAGAGAATCCGACTGCACTTTCACTATCCGACGTGTTTATGATGTGCCAGCGGACGTCATTTTGTGCGTCTGCTGCTGTGGGGAAATTATGAAAACTACAGTTTTCTATACAACGGACTACAACATGGATGTTTAATAAGAACGACGGACTCATCTAGATACTCTGCACTGTGCTCTGATGCTGTTGCTTTATGCTTTATGAACAACAGAGAAACATATTCTTCATGACCAAAATTGGAATTGAAATAAAAAATGAAAATGAAACTTATGCTCGTCACCCTCTCCCTCCGGCCCACATTAATACAAATGATCCCAATACGTATGATTGTATGAACTATGAAAATATCTTGAAATCAATACAAATATATTTATTATAAACGTTAGTCTTTAACACCTATCACTGTGTATATCTCTGGGTCATTTCACTCGGTTAGGAAGGTTCCTAAGCTAAATGGACTATTCGACTTCAGACAGGGAGAACCGAACAGCAAAATAAACCCCAACCTAGACATACAAAACTAAAAGCGTGGCATAACATGAGAATCGTGACACACACTTTCCCCGGTCACATACTTCAGGATAATTGCTGCAGAGCTGACCTTCTAGGAAATAGTTGGCAGTCCCATGAGCAATGGAGGAAATCTATGTCAATGTTGACGATGTCAAACTCCTTAGCTCAAGATCATCTGCAAAACAAGAAGGTAAGAGGGTCAGTCAGAGTGCACTCTGGATTTTGGATTAAACTTCCTGGTTTTCTCTGTGTTCAGGTCCCAGGAGACTTCTCAGAGCGTCTGTTCTCGGTCTGGGGCTGCTGAGTGTTTTCCTGCTGGCTGGACTCATCGGCCTCGCTGTCCACTGTGAGTTTTTCTTTTAATACGTTTAATAATGTCATTTTGAACGTGTGATTTTCAAGAGCAATATTCTTTTCTGAAAGATGCACATTTGACCAAAACATCTATCGTTTTTCTACTTTTCTCCTAGGGCCAAATTAGGAAAACATTTACTTTGGTTTGTGTCAGTATGATTGCATCAGGTCATTTAAGAAACATCTATTTTCATTTCAGACCATAACTCAGTAGGTGGTGCAGCTGCAGATCTCTCCACTGTCAAAGCAAACCTGTCCTCAGTGACTGAAGAGAGAGACAACCTGACTGAGCGTCTCCAGGCCAGAGATCAGCTGATCAACCAGCTGAAGGCCAACCTCACTGAAAAGACCAGAGATCAGCTGATCAACCAGCTGAAGGCCAACCTCACTGAAAAGACCAGAGATCAGCTGATCAACCAGCTGAATGCCAGCCTCACTGAAAAGACCAGAGAGGTGGACAGGCTCCTGAGTTTGATGGACAAGGGTGAGTGCTTCATGTGGGGGTTTGCATAGGGCGCGGTGTATGTAAGATAAATATTATCATAATATTTTTTACAAAATACCTCGATATTGATATTCTAAGGCTGACTATTGATCCTTTCATAAAATAGTTACAGAATGACACTTTTCATTAATGATAATCAAGAATTAGTTTTTAATGACTTAATTGTTAGTGATTTGATTTATAGTTTGTTTTACTTTTCTTCACCCACAATCATGCCCCATACACTTGTGTAGACCACAATATTCATACTTCTCTGTAAACTATGCTTATGGCCAGTTTCCTTGTCTAAATTACTTTTAGTATAAGCAATAGGAAGAAGAACTTAGAGGTATTTTGTTTCAGATATTTGCAGCATAATAATAATAAAGGATAACAAGGTTTCAAACCAATTTAGAACTGTTGCCGAAAGTCAGACCCAGTTTTCCAGTCGGTCTAGTAACTAACACCGAGATGTTGCCACTGTCTGTGTTTAAGTGGATGTCATTGAAGACTTTAACAAGATCAGTATCAGTGCTGTGGTGCCTGACTAGATCACATCGAAACAGTTATTTAAATCCCAAACAAGAGAAGTAGTTGTTCTGCAATGACATTTGTGATCTCTTTTGATCCCTCTAAAAATGCTTAATAAATATTTTTTTTCATTATTATTACAAAAGTGACATTTAATGCACTCAAGAGTTCCATATTCCAGCAGTTAAAGCAGTACATCAACAAGATCTTAAAACTTTTACAGAGAAAACGTGTCATGAAGGATGGAGGAAGTCTGGTTGTTCCTGTTATCTCCTCTCTACTGAGAAAGCTTCCTGGGAACAAAGCAGAGACAACTGCACAGCCAGAGGAGCAGATCTGGTGATCGTAGACAGTTATGGAGAACAGGTAATGTGTGCTGCTTTAACACTTGTGATTGTATAACTCCCTGCTTTTATCAATCAATGTTTTTATTGTACATATAGTAGCACATTTGCGTATCAGCTATAATGATTATGTTACAACAATGGTGTTAATTACATATTTCTGAGCTAGTAAAAAGGGAATAGTATGCTGAATGTTGATGTCCATCCCTGTAAACTGCATTTGTGAACAGGAATTCATCACCAGCATGATCAATGAACAAACTTGGATTGGTTTGAATGACATAAACCAAGAAGGGACCTGGAAATGGGTCGATGGAACTCCACTGACTCTGACGTAAGGCATACAGAACATATTCATATATTTTGGTGTAGCTGCATCCTACTGATGTATATCGGTGTTTTTTTGTATGACTGTCCAAAAATGTATTAATTATTATCAATTTCAGAATGAACTAACATTTTAACATTCATTGCAAATAAAGCTGCTCTGGTGGCAATAGAGAGAATAATTTAACCAGTGCTACTTTGAGAATAAAAATGAGAAATGGTAAAGCGTCTTTCTTTTCTTGAAACAGCAATTCGCCCTAAAATAGAGGAAAGAGTAAATGAGAAGATTTCGCAAGAAAAAGGGTTGAGCTGTGGGTGTGAATGTGTTATAAGCAGTAGGCTATAAGCTGTGGGTTATGAAATAGGGAAATACATAAAGCAGCTTTAATTATGTGTTGGCCACATGTGGCAGCTGTTTTTTTTAGCCTCAATTGGAATGGCCTTTAGTTAATGTGTCCGAATGTTGTCTTTCGCTGTGTGTTTTAATAGGTAAATGCTATATATGAAATGTATATGAAAAGCAATCTAAAACAGAATGCATTACATCTATCACATTTGTGGGAGGATCCTGAAAATCAACTTTCCTATTACCTCCTATAGGTACTGGGGATCGACCCCTGATAATGGCGGTGCAGCGATTGGTGAAGAGGACTGTGCAAGTCTTGTAGATGGAAGGGAAATCAGAGAAAACTGGAATGATCTGCGGTGTACTAGCCGTCTGCAATGGATCTGTGAAAGAATGGCTTAACTTGTGGCTGTGAGGCAGTGGGTTTGTCTTCAAATAGAATGGCTGTGGGTTCAACCCCAGCTCATGCCATCAATATGTTAATGTACCCACTTAACCCCAAATTGCTCTCTTGGCTAATGTGTGAATGTTAGCTTCCTTAAGCAGCTGGCACTTTGTTTGGCTGCCTCTGCGTATGAATATGTGTAAATGCTAGATATACAGTATGCTTTAAGGAGTTATAAAGACTGGATAAGTGCTATATAAAATGCAGCCAATTACCAAAACATTTGTTAATATTTTTACACTACACTTGTTTTACACCTTTAAAAGTGTGATCTCAGTGCTGCATTTGACACTGTTGACCACAACATATTACTAGACCGACTGGAAAACTGGTTGGGACTTTCGGCAACAGTTCTTAATTGGTTTGAATTAAAGGACAGAAAAAACGATCTATTGTTTTTACTTGTTCTTGTTTTATGGTGTGTGAGCTGTGCTGTGTAGTTTTTTTGTATGTTTTGTTTTGTTTATTTGACTGTACAGCACTTTGGTCTGGAGGTTTAAAGTGCTTTCTAAATAAAGCTGTATTGTAATGATTAATTTCAGTTCTGCAATTTTAATCTCCAATCAGCAGCTTTGTTGTCAAGTGTGTAACCTAATTCTGTTCACAACCCGTACTCCGACTGGTACTGCCGTAAAAGTAACGGTTTAGTTTATGACATATTGGTGATGTGTAACCTAATTCTGTTCACAGCCCGTACTCCGACTGGTACTGCCGTAAAAGTAACGGTTTAGTTTATGACATATTGTTGCCAAAAGCAAAACAATAAATAATTTAGTCTGATTTGCACTAATATATAAATAGAGCATTGTTTGTCTTAAATAAATATGCATTTGTTTGATAATGCCTCTTTGTGTTGAAGTCTTCATATTTCAGTTTGGTCCAAATGTTTGTCACCTACCTTAAATACTAAATAACCAGATTCCTGACATTCTTTCTATAATGATTTGCAGGAAGAATCAGAGTAGATTTTAAAGCAGCAGGCATGTTGTTTGCACTATATTAAACAGGTTTGCACTCACACTTTCAACAACAGTTGTGACACCTTCTTTTCATGAGTTCTTTATATATTTGTATTCATTTTTTCTTCTGAAGACTGATTTATAATAATTCTACATGTTCTTGTTATCTCATGTAAACATAATGATCAGTTAGGTGAACAAAAGCAGCATCATGATTTGGCATCACCCTCTTAATGTCTGCAAATTAAAATACTATCTGCCAAACTATATTCAAAGGGTCAACAGTAAAACGAAAGGGAAAAAGACAACAGCACAGTAGTAAGTCTTTTTTTTTCTTTATTCAAAGACAGGATGACATGAAACCAACAACTTGTTCATACCGTCTTAACAACCCCAGTTCCTGTGTACAAGATAAGGGTGAGATTAAAGAGACTCACCGTTAAACTCAAAGCAGCCACATCTAGAAATGTGAATTCATTTATTGGAAAAACCCTTACGGCCCGTCTACACTACAGGCATCGAAAAATGCAACCAATTGGTGTCATCAGATAAAAAAGTGACTCTACCACATCCTATTTTTTTCAATGTGAATAACTCTAAATGTTATATGTACATGATCAGCAGCAGACACAATGCTTCAGAGGAAAGAAATTACAATAAGTGAAATGCACAGAGCTGATTTGGACTCTTTCCTTATTGGCTTTATAAAGTTTCAATTGTATTTTATGAATTTATATATTTTTTTCAAGATTCAAGACTTTTATTGTCATTCCTACATAGCTACAGTGTAGTTATGACAATGAAAATCTTAGGTCCCAGGCTCCTCCAACAGTGCAACACAATAACACAGATAAAATAGTGCAAGTAAATACAATCAAATAGAAGTAGTGCCATAAGAGTCTATATTTAAGCAATAGCTCACGACAGGCCGTGGCTTCGAGTCGGGCCGAACCACGCCCCTTAGCTGTGATATAATGAGCATATATCACGGCCTGAAGTGAGCTATTGCTTTTATAAAACGGTTACCAAGTGTGGCAATATGAAAGAAAAATACACACTCTAATTTAAATAGTTTTTATTAGTAAATAATGATGTTCAAAATGAAATAGTCCCTCCGTTGCCTTCTGCACAAAACATAGTGCAAGGTGGTTGCTATGCAACAACACTAACAGCAAGCGAACATATTAGACTGAGAGCGTTGATCCATTATTTGGCTGTTTATTTACATTAATATGTATGTTGCTGTTTATTGTGCATCCACTGAAAAACTGTCCAGCATCAGTAGCATGGCTTACGTGGTCACTTGTATAGGTTGAGGTTGTTCGAGGCTGTTGCTTGGCGTGGCGAGAATATTGCTCCACTTTCTCCGGTCCCCGAGATTGGGCTTCCAGTAGCTCTGGAGAGAGCTTTCGCACCTGTGGCCACTAACGGTCATCATTTCTCTGCTTTGTTTCAAGACCCGCATCAGAAAGCTTTTGAATGGTGGTACTTTTCCAGTTGGTCTACCTGCTCTTCACGTAGCTCTGCATGTCGTAGTTTAGGTGCTTTTTTCTCTGGAGATAGGCACTGCTCAATCCACTCCTCAATACTATAGTAAGACCCCCCCCGGAGGTCGAAGTTAATCTTAAATGTTTCCATTTTATGCTTTGTAAGTTTGTTTCGTAACGGAAGAAATTTAAATATATTTCTAAAACTGACGAGTCAAATCAAGCAATCTGATTGGTCGATAGCGTTTTTGTGGACCTCTTTGATTACAGATTTGAAAACATCGTTGCTTGCTTTAAAAGTAGCACAATTCATTATGTTAAACCTTCAAAAGTATCTAGATATCCCTGCCCTAATGCCAAAGGAACTGCACACTGAATATGTTTTGGCGTTTGATGTCTATGTCTGGACCGCTGCGTCAAAAAGGAGGGCTTCTGCCCCGTTACTTCTCCGATGCTTTCTTGTTCCAGTATAACGGTATACTGTTTTTCTCAGACGCGGAGGGATACTGACTTGTTGTGAAAAGTAACTTACAATGCTACCCGTGGTATACGCTCAGTATATCACGGCTAAGAACCAATCAGATTGCTTGATTTGACTTGTCCGTTTTATAAACAAGTGATACATCATTTGTGAGTTGCAAACTGGTGAATGTTATGGATGTTCTTCGTTCAGGTGTTTAATAGTCTTATGGCCTGTGGGATGAAACTCTTTCTGAGTCTGGTGGTTTTAGTCCGGATGCTGCAGTAGCGCCTGCCAGACGGCAGCAGACTGAACAGTTTGTGGCTGGGGTGATGGGGGGTCTTTTATAATCCTGAGGGCTTTCTTCCTGAGCCGCTGGGAGTAAAGGTCCTCCATGGATGGCAGCTCCGTCCTGGTGATGTTCTGTGCAATTTTCACCACCCTCTGTAAAGCCTTACGATTGAGGGCGGTGCAGCTGCCGTACCAGGCTGTGATGCAGCCAGTCAGGATACTCTCTATGGTGCACCTGTAGAAGTTGCAGAGTATCCTGGAGTCCAAGTTTAAGCCCCCCAGCCTGCGGAGGAAGAAGAGCCGCTATCGAGCTTTCTTGGTGTTGGTGTTAGTGTGAAGAGTCCATGTCAGGTCCTCAGTGATGTGGACATAGAGGCACCTGAAGCTGCTGTCTTCTTTCCGATAGTTTATCTGTGTATTTATGGAATCATGAACAAATTAGAATCTTTTGAAAATTGTTGAAATCCGGATGTTACATTTATCCTTTGTCTGCCTGTTCATAAATAAACCCTGTCAAAAGTAATGAATCATGAACTGCCAATATTATTTACCTTTATGGTTAAGTTTATGTATGTCTATTTAACAGAATAGATTTCATAGGCAGTCAGTCTTTAACTGTCTGTAATTCTTTTAACTCAACAAAAGACTCTGTCAGGTATCCACCTAGACATTCGGGAAGGAGCAGTGAGAGCTGTCAAGGTGTCGACTTGGCCTCCAAATTCCCCAGATCTCAATCCAGTTGAGCATCTGTGGGATGTGCTGGATAAACGAGTTTGATCCCTGGAGGCATGGAACAGGAATGAAAGGATCTGCTGCTAACCTCTTGGTGCTAGACACCACAGGAAGCACAGGGATGGCTGCGCTGTCTCTCTTACACCTCGAGACGATTTTCCGCATGAATGGCTGAGGAAATCGGATCATCAAGATTGTAAGGTTCAGGTTTGAGACACCAGTTCATCCTTAGTTTCCTCATTTAAGTCTTTGGTGAAACTAACCTAAAGGGTTTCCTCATTCAATCCACTCTCCTTTCGACATTGTGTGGAATTCGATGGCATACTCTGCCACACTCGAAGAGAGAGTAGTCTTCTGGAGGCGTCTTTAACCCGTACAGGATGGTCGAACACCCTCCACATCTCAGCTGAGAACCCCTGATACGATTCCAAAGTGGGAACCTTCTTCCCCGAAAGGCTGACACCTACTCCAAAGTGCTTCCCAGAGGAGACCCATGAGGAAAGCAATCTTAGCCTTAAGACTGACACAATCCCACATCAGCGTCATACCGTTCAGGAGCGTGGACCCATGGCTCCCTGACAGGTTATGAAATCATGGCTTCCTGTACCGGAGTTCCCGGAGGGGAACAGGCAGACTGTCTTTAATGACTCTGAGGGCTGGTAAGCTTTGCTGAAAGATCCCACCGACTTTCACATTACATCACCTGTTAGACGCTTTTATCCAAAGCCACTTACATACATTCAATACTGTGGGCAATCCCCACTGAGCTGAAGTGTCTAACCCAGGGAAACAACGAGATGCTGACTGCAGCACTGGAACCAGCTCTCCCCTGATCCGAAGTTTAGTGCACTATCCCACTGCTCCACAGCCTCCTCTAGTGATATTTCACATAGTGGCTGGCTGTGCTGACCGAGGAGAACTCCCTGGGCAGTGACTGTGATATGAACAAAGACTGATAAAAACAAAGCACACCAAGCACAAATCATTTATACTGAGAAAAGAAATATAAAACACACTCATACCATAAAGACATGAGTCATGGAGGAGGAAAAGTGACAAATCATCATTGTCTAAATTAACTTTTATATTATTTTCTTTGCTGGATATTTCCAGGAGGGAATATGAAAGGTAAAGTTTGGTTTAGAAATACCTGCATTCTTATTCCCAATGAAGAATATTTCAGACTCAACTTATATAAGTGTTCATGTAATTACTATTTTTAAGGTCTGTAACTTCAAATATTCAGTGGTGGATGTTTTTTGTGAAAGATAATTTTGGCAGCAGACAAACTTCAACATTAAAATGATATGGCATGTATTTGTTTTAAATAAAAACAGAGCAATTATATTGTATACCTCTAAAGAGCCTTTATATATACATGGAGGTCTGGAGAGAGAGAGAATGTCTGTAACTTTAATATGGTGTGTCTGATAATCATCTGGAAGATTGTCATAGAAACTTCTTTCAGCAAATCTTAGATGAGTCACTTCCTCAGAAGGATAACATATTTAGAAATTGAAACCCTCAACCTCGGTCACATGTGCTGCAGTCCCTGCTTCAGAGCTGACCTAAAGACAAAAGTTGTCATTTTTTAAAAGCAATGGAGGAAATCAATGACGATGTTGAAACTGTAAAATCCCTAACCCCAAGATCAGCAACAAGACAAGAAGGTAAGTGTCAGTCAGACGGAGTGAGCTGTGGATTGTGGATGTATTATACTCCCTGGTCTTCTCTGTGTTCAGGTCCCAGGAGATTTCCCAGAGCGTCTGTTCTCGGTTTTAGACTGCTGAGTGTTTTCCCGCTGGCTGTTCTCATCGGACTCACAGTCTGCTGTTAGTCTGTTTTATAAGTTAATGTCATTTTGAATTTGTAATTTTCAAAAGCACTTTCTGCCCTCTGCCTTTTACTTAAGTTTGTATCAGTATGAGGTATTTTCTGTTTAGAAAACGTGTCTCTTGATCATTTCAGGCCATTACTCAGAAGATGTTGCAGCTGCACATCTCTCCGCTGTCAAAGCAAACCTGACTGAGCGTCTCCAGGCCAGAGATCAGCTGATCAACCAGCTGAATGCCAACCTCACTGAAAAGACCAGAGAGGTGGACAGGCTCCTGAGTTTGATGGACAAGGGTGAGTGCTTCATGTGGGGGTTTGCATAGGGCTCAGTATGTGTATGTAAGATATCAATTATCATAATATTTTTTACAAAATACCTCAATATTGAGAGTCTAACGCTGACAATGAATCCTTTCATAAAATAGCTACACAATTTTCATTAATGATAATAAATAATTAGTTTTTAATGACTTAGTTGTGAGTGATTTAATTTATAGTTTGTTTTATTTTTCTTCATCCACCATACTGTATTTATATTTCTCTGTAAACTATGCTTATGGCCATTTTCCTTGTCTAAATCAATTTTAGTATAAGCAATAGGAAGAAGAACTTAGAGGTATTTTGTTCCAGATATTTGCAGCATAATAATAATAAAGGATAACAAGGTTTCAATCCAATTTAGAACTGTTGCCGAAAGTCAGACCCAGTTTTCCAGTCGGTCTAGTAACTAACACCGAGATGTTGCCACTGTCTGTGTTTAAGTGGATGTCATTGAAGACTTTAACAAGATCAGTATCAGTGCTGTGGTGCCTGACTAGATCACATCGAAACAATTATTTAAATCCCAAACAAGAGAAGTAGTTGTCTGCAATGACATTTTTGATCTCTTTTCATCACTCTAAAAATGCTTAATACATATGTTTTTTCATTATTATTACAAAAGTGACATTTAATGCACTCAAGAGTTCCATATTCCAGCTGTTAAAGCAGTACATCAACAAGATCTTAAAACTTGTACCGCAGGATGGAGGAAGTTTGGTAGTTCCTTTTATCTCTTCTTTACTGAGAAAGCTTCTTGGGAACAAAGCAGAGACAACTGCACAGCCAGAGGAGCAGATCTGGTGATCGTAGACAGTGAGGAAGAACAGGTAATGTGTGCTGCTTGTGATTGTATAACTCCTGCTTTTATAAATCAATGTTTTTATTGTACATATACTAGCAAATGTGTCTATCAGCTATAATGATTACTTCACAACAATGGTGTTAATTATATATTTCTGAGCTAGTAAAAAGAGAAAAGTTATCTGAATGTTGATGTCCATCCCAGTAAACTGCATTTTGTACATTTGAACAGGAATTCATTTCTCATATGAGCGAAGGAAGCACTTGGATTGGTTTGAGTGACAGAGAAAAGGAAGGGACCTGGAAATGGGTGGATGGATCTCCACTGAATCTGACGTAAGGCTGTAATTGGTTTTAAATACAGACGCTGGTTTATGTTGTGACCTTTCTAAATGTTTCACATGTTTCTCTAATGGGAGTTAACAGAACACACAGGATGCATTTAAACGTAGGGTGTCTGCCCCTTTCACCAGAGACTCATTTGGGTATTAAGAAAAGAACATGGCTGTGTTACTTATAGTTATTTGTATTTGATGTCCAATCTTTTAGTTCATCTTGTTTTCCTGTACTACCTGTTAGGTTTTGGGACGAAACACAGCCTGATAACAAGGGCGAAGAGCACTGTGTAGAAATAGCTCCTGATTTCGACAACAAGTGGAACGACCAGCCCTGTGAGGACGATCTGCATTGGATCTGTGAGATGTAAGCTTAACATTGGTGTCTGTTTGGATACTAAACATGCAATCATGCTTTCACAATTTAGTTTATATTGAGTTATTTAAAACTATACAAAATGTCTGATTTCATGAATAAGAATGACTTTGCTCAAATTGATAAATCACATGTATTTAGTGTTTTTGTTTAGGATTAATATCAGTAATAAATAAGTAGTCATTTAATTAGTTTTTGCCAACTTTTGTTTGCCTCAATTAAATTAGTATTTGTATTAATCCTTTTACCAATCAACAATACAACAATACTCTAGTCCCAGCATTGGTCTAACTTGTTCAAATATGTAAAATAGCCTGTGTGTTATACAGTATGTTTCCTAACAATGACCTCTTGTGGCCATGTGAGTACAAATCTATTGCAGGTATTTAACATTCATAGGTACCATCCACTTTGTACATACTGTAAGAACTAGTGCTGTCAATTAATACAAAGATGTATGTATGTTTATCACAATAATAATCTGGGACTTTAACTGCAGGATTAGCTCATGTTTCATTTGAAAAGTAAACTGCCTTTTATTTGAAGTTAATTACAGTACTTTAGTAAATGGGCAAATTAGATTTAGCTAGATCAGGAAATGGAACGAAAAAGCAGCTTTACCACTTCACCTTTTTTTCTCAAAGTGAGAACGTTATCTTTGAAATAATGTGCACTTTTTATATTTATGATCAGCGGCAGACAGAGTTCATAGGAAAAACATTTGTGTTTATCAGCATTTATAATTAAGATCCCTGCTTTCACACCAATGTCATGCTCTCTTTTTATTAACCAGTAAAACAGATCTATACAGGATCAATACATTTAGAATATTAATCATCTGTATGGCTTTGTAAGATTATATGTCTCTATTTAACACAATGGACTTGATTATCTCACTTGTTTCAGTCTTACTTCTGTATTGTCAATGTGCCATAAGTAGTGTAATGTGTAAGACCTTGCAGCTCCGGGTCTTAGCAGACCCTAGGATCCATGCTCAGTGGCATGCATGGAAAACGTTGGACAGCTACCTTTGTTGCTTGGTAACACAAATGGAAGTCGCACTCTTTTTTCTCTTTTTCTGTTGTTATAGGTGTTATCATTATTTTGAGTTTACCCGTAAAGGGTTGAGTATGAATATGTCGCCAGCAGGGATGGGATTTTTGTATGTCAAATGATGATGCGTTATAATGACTGTGTGTATATGTATTTTAAGCAGAAGTGGGGACAAATGTGTGTTTCCATTCATAAAAAGGGTTAGCTGTCAGGTGGGCGGAGTATGTGTGTTGTCGCAGCTGGTGTGAATCAGCTGGATGAGGGCAGCGTGATTGGCTGCTGCCTGCCCAGCCTTCCAGGGAGCCACGTGGATTGGCCGGTGGTCGGTTAAAGTGAGGACCCGGGACATTTACCGGGAGAGCCGGGAGAACGGAAAAGGTGAAGCTACGAGGCGAAGAGGGAACGGGAAGCAAGGCTCTGGACGGCTCGACGAGGAAGCGACCGTGAGGCGAAGGTCCATTGTGGAAGTTCTGCTGAACTGCGATTTGCTATACGGCTGCCAGCCGCTGATCGACGGGTTGGTTGAAGGCAGCATTGCGACGATCCCAAGTTCCTGTTTATTGCAACGCACTCAAGTTGCTGTTTATTGCGCCTGAGTGCCAGTGCGCATCTGAGTCGGACGCACGCCAAGTCTCCAGCTGCTGTCTTCCTACCAGATCCCTGGGCCGCTCAGTATTGGAACACGCTGCGCTTAAGGGTGAGAGAAATAACTTTTAACTCCTCTCGGTCTGAGGTGTTCCTGACCGAGAGCGGACCCATACTCATTTTAACTCGGGCCATGTCTTGGAAGGCTGTCACTGGTTAAATGAACAAAGGGAGTACGGAGTGCAAATAGTGCCAGTCGTTGTCATTTGCCCACCAGTACCAGTGACTGTTCCATTTTTACTCCTTAGCGGCCAGTGAGTGGGAGAGCATGTTCATTGTGTGATGTGTGTAGTGCTTTCTTTAAATATACGTGTCATGTGTGTAGTGACTCCCTGATAGAAGTGTTTGTGTTATTTGCATGTATTTGTGACCTTTTACTGTTAGTTGTACTATTGATAGTCCCTCCGGCCAGCAGGGGGTGGGATAGAGACGTAACAGCCTGAATGACTGGGTGGTCTATAGGCACTGCATTACTTGGCCTTGATACATTTCCATGTGAGAAGCTTGGCTGATATGGTCCCTTACTGTTAACTTAATTTATAATAAAGATCATATTGTGTTACCTGATATCTGCCTGCTCCTCGTGTGTGTGGGTTAATTTGGGGATTAAAAGAACTGGATGCCAGCAAGTGGGCCATTACATCGAGGGCTCACTCGAGACAAATACACCGTTGGAAAATACAAGGAAGGCGATACAAATTGTGTTCACAGGTTTAGAAGCTCTAAAAGGTGCATTGTTTAGATGTGATTGGAGAACTATGTGTAAAGGAGAGTTGTTACAACACAGAAAACACCAGAGTTTAAACTATGAAAATTAATATAATTTCACTAATGGTTAATGGCTTAAACCACCCAATTTAAAAAAAAAAAAAAAAAAAAAAAAAAAAAGTGCTTATACAGATGAAACATCAAGGTGGAGATATTGTATTGATGCAAGAAACACGTGTGTGTCCTTATTTACACAACCAAGTTTTTACCAAGTAGTCATAAACAGTCTGAATTCAGACTTCAATTTCAGAGTTATCAGATTCTAAGGGTCATCTAATTAACACCAGATGTAACATATTCAATCAATACATATAGTTTTGATCATAAACAGCTGAACAAATTAGTCTCTCACGCAACATTGTTCATTTATGTTGAGATACATATGTAAACCACAGATATTTGGGGTAATAGCTAAAGTTCTTCTTTAACTGACACTTATGTTGGTTTGCCAAATCAAATGCATGGATTGGTTTGAGTGACAGAGGGGACGCAACCTGGAAATGGGTGGATGGATCTCAACTGAATCTGAAGTAAGGTTTTACTTTGGTTTAAATGCAGACACTGGTTTATGTTTTGAATTTTCTAACTTAATTTACACTGTGAAGGCATAAAGTCACATGTTTCTGTAATGGGAGTCAACACTACACACAGGATGCATTTAATTAAAAATAAATGTTCAAATTTGATATAACTAGATCACGCAATGGCAACTTTCTTTTGGCACGCATACCAAGATAAACACCTAAAATTGTATTTTGTGCATTTTATATTTTTTTTTTCAAGACTTTTATTGTCATTCCTACATAGCTACAGTGTAGTTATGACAATGAGAATCTTAGGTCCCAGGCTCCTCCAAAAGTGCAACACAATAAAACTGATAAAATAGTGCAAGTAAATACAATCAAATAGAAGTAGTGCCATAAGAGTCTATATTTAAGCAATAGCTCACGACAGGCCGTGGCTCCGAGTCGGGCCGAACCACGCCCCTTAGCTGTGATATAATGAGCATATATCACGGCCTGAAGTGAGCTATTGCTTTTATAAAACGGTTACCAAGTGTGGCAATATGAAAGAAATACACACTCTAATTTAAATAGTTTTTATTAGTAAATAATGATGTTCAAAATGAAATAGTCCCTCGTTGCCTTCTGCACAAAATATATTGCAAGGTGGTTGCTATGCAACAACACTAACAGCAAGCGAACATATTAGACTGAGAGCGTTGATCCATTATTTGGCTTTTTATTTACATTAATGTGTATGTTGCTGTTTATTGCGCATCCACTGAAAAACTGTCCGGCATCAGTAGCATGGCTTACGTGGTCACTTGTATAGGTTGAGGTTGTTCGAGGCTGTTGCTTGGCGTGGCGAGAATATTGCTCCACTTTCTCCGGTCCCGAGATTGGGCTTCCAGTAGCTCTGGAGAGAGCTTTCGCACCTGTGGCCACTAACGGTCATAATTTCTCTGCTTTGTTTCAAGATCCGCATCAGAAAGCTTTTGAATGGTGGTACTTTTCCAGTTGGTCTACCTGCTCTTCACGTAGCTCTGCATGTCGTAGTTTACTGTAGGTGCTTTTTTTTCTGGAGATAGGCACTGCTCAATCCACTCCTCAATACTATAGTAAGACCCCCCCGGAGGTCGAAGTTAATCTTAAATGTTTCCATTTTATGCTTTGTAAGTTTGTTTCGTAACGGAAGAAATTTTAAATATATTTATAAAACTGACAAGTCAAATCAAGCAATCTGATTGGTCGATAGCGTTTTTGCGGACCTCTTTGATTACAGATTTGAAAACATCGTTGCTTGCTTTAAAAGTAGCACAATTCATTATGTTAGGTGGATACCTGACAGTCTTTTGCTGAGTTAAAACAATTACAGACAGTTTAGGACTGACTGCCTATGAAATCTATTCTGTTAAATAGACATACATAAACTTAACCATAAAGGTAAATAATATTGGTAGTTCATGATTCATTACTTTTCAAAGGTTTTATTTATGGAACAGGCAGACAAAGGATAAATGTAACATCTGGATTTCGACAACATTTCAAAGGATTTTAATTTGTTCATGATTCCATAAATACACAAATAAACTATCGGAAAAAAATCAGCAGCTTCAGGTGCCTCTATGTCCACATCACTGAGGACCTGACATGGACTCTTCACACTAACACCATCACCAAGATAGCTCGATACCGGCTCTTCTTCCTCCGCAGGCTGAGGAGGTTCAACTTGGAATCCAAGATACTCTGCAACTTATACAGGTGCACTATAGAGAGCACCCTGACTGGCTGCATCACGGCCTGGTACGGCAGCTGCACCGCCCTCAATCGTAAGGCTTTACAGAGGGTGGTGAAAACTGCACAGAACATCACCAGGACGGAGCTGCCATCCATGGAGGACCTTTACTCCCAGCGGCTCAGGAAGAAAGCCCTCAGGATTATAAAAGACCCCCCATCACCCCAGCCACAAACTGTTCAGTCTGCTGCCGTCTGGCAGGCGCTTCTGCAGCATCCGGACTAAAACCACCAGACTCAGAAAGAGTTTAATCCCACAGGCCATAAGACCATTGGTGTAGTCTAATTTTTGGAGTGGATATACTGTAATAATTGTATTCATCCATCCTAGAGCGACGCATCGCGGAGCGACATCTGTCTCAAAGCAACACCTCAAGAACACCATCACACTTACTAATGCATAGACTAGTCTTGAGACTGGTTATGTGTTATCAACATGTCAATGTATTATAAGCATTTTTATGTGACTTTTAACTGCCAGTGAAATTAACAATAAAAAAATAAAAAAATTAACAATGATGGAAAAAGCCCACTTATCTTCTAGGGTTGAATAATTAATCGACATTTTAATAAAAATCTCAATATGGCCTACTGCAAACACAGTCTCTGACACAGCTCTCACCAAATTTCCAACTAAATCCTGTCCACCCTTCTCCGTGAGCTCCTGGGCTATTTTGTGTGGTCTGGTCGTCTCATGTCGTCTAATCTTGTTTCTCAAAGAGGCCAAAGATGTTGATCTGCTTGAATCTGAGGACTGGATCTTAAAGTGCACCCACTCCTCAGACATAGACACTCGTTGTTCTGTGAGGACACCTACTGATTTTGTAGCGCTGCAAAGGAAATAAACAAAACCATGACTAATTAGCATAATACAAGTTTTTACCAATAACAACTGCAGAAAAGAGCCAAGATTTACTCAAAAGTATTTAATAAACTGCTTACAATATTTACATTATGGCTAACAAATGCATGAAAAGCAGATAAAAGGAGAAAAATGTTCCACTTTTTCAATAGCTAATTATTTGACAACTACTGATAACTAACATATAGTAATGTAATGGTGCAAATGTTTTAAATGCACTTTTAACATGACCATGAATTAACTTTCATTTGCATAGTCATTGACTTTTTGAATTTCTGTTGTTTAGATCAGCTTTCCTTTGCATGTGTGCTGACATTTCCCTAACTTTCTGTCCCTCCACCCCAACCAAGGATGCCTGTTCTTAAATTCCATAGCCTAACTTTCAGTCCACAAGGCTGGCCAGGAGCTCTCATCTGTGTCCGAAACAAGGAGATAATATAAACATTGTGTTCTGTTTATGACCACACACACACACACACACACACACACACACACACTATCTCGCTCCCTTTCTCTTCCATTGATCCACCACACTAACGTTGATCAAATTAGCTAGCAAGTTAGCTAGTTACCTACTGTTACGTTAATCATAACCATGCTAATTTCACTTACTGGGTAAATTTGCGGTAGCGCCGGACTCGTTCTCTGTCACCTTTAGGACAGCCGCCTGACCTGTCTCTTCTTCTGTACTGGTAATAGGGGAAAACTTCGGAAAACATTAAAAATATTGTCGTCTGTTTTCGTTTCATGTTTGCTTCCTGTTTAGCGCTCCGCGAACTTGAATGATGGAAGGATCAAATTCTGATAACGTTAGAGAAACGTGGGGTTTGTCAGAGCCGAACAAAGTGTGTTGCTGTTGCTTAGCAACAGGCCAAAGGCGACGGAAGCCCCAGACATCCAAAAGTATTAACACAGAAGGGGGCGAAAGCGTGAAAGCGAAGTCACAAAATGATGTTACGTATCATCGCTCATTTTTAAGAGGGCATACGGAAATCACTTGCATTTTCTAGTGGGTATACGGCGTATACCAGCGTATCACGTAGACTACACCACTGCATAAGACTATTAAACACCTGAACGAAGAACATCCATAACATTCACCAGTTTGCAACTCACAAATGATGTATCACTTGTTTATAAAACGGACAAGTCAAATCAAGCAATCTGATTGGTTCTTAGCCGTGATATACTGAGCGTATACCACGGGTAGAATTGTAAGTTACTTTTCACAACAAGTCAGTATCCCTCCGCGTCTGAGAAAAACAGTATACCGTTATACTGGAACAAGAAAGCAGCGGAGAAGTAACGGGGCAGAAGCCCTCCTTTTTGACGCAGCGGTCCAGACATAGACATCAAACGCCAAAACATATTCAGCGTCCAGTTCCTTTGGCATTAGGGCAGGGATATCTAGATACTTTGAAGGTTTAACACAGTGGTCACCAACCAGTCGATCCCGATCGACCGGTCGATCGCGAGTGTGGTGCGGGTAGATCGCGGACCGTTAACAAAAAAAGTAACAAAAGAATGAAAAATAAAATAAAAGTAATAATGTTTGAAAAATATGTTTTTAGATGTAAACATATCATCCACCACCCCGTTAGCAGGTGCCACTTGATTGACGTATATTTGAGACACCTCAATAATATAATACATTAACCGTGCTTTATGTGAACCTCATCATGACACAAGAGAGAACGGCAGGACTGCAATTTCCCGTGTTCAGTGAATGCAACAGAGGCAAGTCACCAGACCAATCAGAGAGTTGCATGGAAATACACGTGTGCTTGTGTCATTCAAGCTCTGCTCTCTCTGTGTGTGTGTGTGTGTGTGTGTGTGTGTGTGTGTGTGTGTGTGTGTGTGTGTGTGTGTGTGTGTGTGTGTGTGTGTGTGTGTGTGTGTGTGTGTGTGTGTGTGTGTGTGTGTGTGTGTGTGTGTGTCTCAATAGCGCATTTAGTGTGATAGAGAGAGAAGGCGAGAGGGAGAGAGAGGGACCGGTGCTAGCGGGGACCGTGATGTTAGCATCTGGTTAGCTAGCTGCACTAACGGACATAAGGAGCTGTTTCCACAACAAGCTGGAGGACTTTTCCCCTGTCAGACTGAGGGGCTCAGGTGAGCTAAAGGACTCTGAGTGTTTAGATTAGAACGGTTTTGTCACAAATTATTCAAAAGATTATTTCCGTGGTACACCTTCATATGATCATTATAGTTATACAAACAATAAGAGAATAAATGAAAAACAGGTATGAAATACTATATGGCAGTAAAACAAGAATACAGTTTAAAAGGGGAGTGATTTGTAAAATATCCATAAAGAAAAAGAAAATCTGTTTACAGTTCTGTCTCATATGGGTGCTGAGAGATGAATCCATAGATCTCTTCATGTTGCTCTCAAAGTGCACCAGATTGATGCTTTCATCTTCAAAAACAAATCTTCCCGGGGGATTATACCCCCGGACCCCCCTAGAGGAGGTGAGGACCTAGGGGAGGTGAGGTCCGCCCCCCACTCGGTCATAGCACTTTACCCCTGCCTATATGCTGTGAGCTGATTATGGAGCCTTCATTGTAACAGTAATTCAGATGCAATTAGCCTCTATAAAAGGCCTCAAATTGGAAGCACTGTCTGGGCCGTCTTTTTCACTCAATTCTGCAATAGGTAGATCTCGCCTTTCACTAGGCCGAGGTCGGTGATCTTGGGCTTAAAAAGGTTGGTGACCACTGCTTTAGGTTAATGGTGGTGGAGATCTGCAGTGGGGGGAAGAGGACTGTGCAATTCTTCTAAATGGAAGGTAACCCAGAAAAAACTGGAATGATCTGCAGTGTACTACCTTTCTGCAATGGATCTGTGAAAAAAAGGCTTAGTTTGTGTGTATGGCTGTGAGGCAGTGGGTTTGTCTTCAAATGGGAAGGTTGTGGGTTCAACCCCTGCTCCTGCCGTCAACATGTCGCTGTATCCCACTTAACCCCAAATTGCTCCCATGGCCAATGTGTGAATGTTAGCTTCCTTGAGCAGGGGGCTCTTTGTTTGGCTGACCCTGCCTATGAATAAGAATGCTTTATATAAAATGCTATTAATTTACCAATATGTGTTAATACTTTTATAATTTATGCAAAATGACTTCAAAAGTGATTTTTGTAAGAGAGTCTACATCAACAAGTGATTGGAGGGCCGGAATGAAGATATTGGTTTGAGTTTTGGCCACATTTGACTGCTTGTTACTGGGAATATTACATGGGAAACCAGGATGTTAGCATGTATCTTTATTTATCTGTGCTTTATACGTGCTCATGACCTTCATATGCAATTAAAGGAAGCTACTTATTGTACTGCTGGGGGGCTGTTTGATAAAGAAACTCTTTAAGATTGGGAGTTTAGCCTTTGAAACAATTTACATGCATAAAAACCTATATAACACACTAGGGAAGGGAAACCCCAACAAGCATAACAAGGCCCCTTTTAGACATGAGTTGGTGGATGGGTTTTGTAGAGGATATGTTCACGCACTCTGATACTTGTAACTTCCTATTTAAAAAAAAAAAGTGACATGTATCCAAAAGACGTGACGTTTTTACTACTGTGAAAATAACCTTTCTGCACAATTGATACATTGTACGTACTGTATTACTAATCTACGTCAAAGTAGTTTAAAAGTTTAAAAGGAATGATAGATAGATAGATAGATAGATAGATAGTTACTTTAATATGGTGTGTGTGATCATTGTCTGGTACAGGATTCTTAAGAAGCTAATTTTAACCCTTAGTGGGGGAGTGACTTCCTCAAAAAGATAAAGTGTTTAGAAATTGAAAGTCTTCCTTGGTCACATACTTCAGTGTAACTGCTGTAGAGCTGACCTTCTAGGAAATACTTGACATTCCCATGAGTGATGGAGGAAATCTATACCAATGTTGAAGGTGTAAAACCCCTAAACTCAAGAAGATCATCAGCAAAACAAGAAGGTAAGTGTGTCAGTCAGACTGTAACATCCCGTCATGTCTGCTAATTTATTCATGTTAAGTTAGTAAATCAGGTTCATGTTAAATGTTTCATGTTTAGTTCATAGCCCAGGTTAGATTTATGTTTAGTCAAGTCTTTTTGTTCACCTGTCTAGCAGGGCCGTGGGAAATAGGGGTGCTGAGGGTGCTGCAGCACACCCTGGTGGAGGACAGGGGATCTGCACTTCCACAAGATTAAATACAAATATAATACAAACAACAAATTAATTTTCAGCCTTGATGTAACAACATTCATAACTAGAGAATGCAATTCCTGAAGAAATTGCTAGTGGGAATGCTTTATGCTGAAAATGTGACGCTAAACTGCTATGCTGAAATGTAATGTGTAAGAAGAAAGGGAAGAATTTAGATTGAAATGATACATGAACACAGGGGGCTTAAATGTGTGATGAGAGAAGAAAAGAAAGTAAAAAGGCTTGGAAAAGCAGCAGAATATTTGAACTGCAAACTTCTGAACTAACTTGATGGCGAATGATCTGTCGCCATGGCAACAGCATTTGATCACACCCCATATTACGCTTAGATGCGTTGATGGCTGCATCATTACCAAACCTGTGAAGTTTTGGGGCGTTTGGAGCAGTTTCACTGAAGTTATGAGAAAGCCGTGTTTCATGGCGAGCATTGTGTTGCCATGGCAACGGATTTGAAGAAATCTCAAAACTGTCCCGTAGATGTCTTCACGGCTGGACTGTTAGCACACATGTGAAGTTTGAGCACTTTTTGAAAATTTTCATAGGAGTTATAGCGACATCATATTTTATGGCGAGGGATGCGTTTCCATGGAAACGGCATATGATGAGATCTCAGAATTGGCGTAGAGCTGTTGAGGCATGGACCGGTGATATACAAGTGAAGATTGGGGGACGATTGGTCCGTGTCGATGGGACTTACAGCCACATCGTGTTTCATGGCGAGTTGTCCGTCGCCATGGCAACGGCATTTGATGACACCCCATACTATGCTTAGATTCCCACTAAATTAAGTAAAGATAACACCCTTTTCACCCCGGTTACATTTTCCATTTGCCCTGTACGATGGGCGCTGTAAGTGATGATAGTGGGGGATGTTGGCTTATCAGGCGCCCGCAGCTCACAGCTCACAGCCAGCGTGAGAGAGAGAGAGAGAGATAGAGAGAGGGGGTGCACCTGTACCGGCGGGGAATGTTGTTAGCTTCTGCTGCGCTAACGGATATAAGAAGCTCTTTCTACAATAATGTGGAGGGAGAGTTCTGTCAGACTGAGAGGCTGATAACTACAGCTCAGGTGAGGTAAATTACTCTCCGAGTGTTTAGATAGTTAACTTAGTCTAAGTTATCTCAGTGGGTCTCAAACGTTTTGATCACAATTTATTTAAACAAATATTTCCAAGGCACTCCTTTATAATTATTAGGATAAATAAAAACAGGTTTGAAATCATTCCAATGTATACTATAGGACAGTAAACCAAAAATATCGTTTAAAACTGGAGAGATTTAAAAATATGCATAAATAAATAAATGTTAACTGATCAAATAAGATATAAATGAACCACAAAAATAAAACAAGTTAGCCTACATGTATTTGTTATTGGCTATGGTAGGTTATCGGTTATGTTCACATACTTATTTGATTATTAAAATGCAAACCGATCTTTTTCATATGGGTGTTTAGAGTTGTAACCCCTAGATCAGTCTCTAGTAATTGGGCGTTCAAAGTGCACCAGATGGAAGCATTTTACTTTAAAATGTTAAAAAAAATCTTCCCGGGGGTGCACCCCCGGACGCCCCTAGAGGATGTGAAGTCCACCCCCCAATTAAAACATGTTCATGCAATACTAAATACATTTGAAGCCTTGCTATATAAGCTGTCCACCATGTCAATATGCTTCTCTGTTTGTAGTGTAGTGGTCTTCTGTAGAGGTTTTTCATTGCCAGCTAAAATCTTGCCTAGGGCAGCAAATTGGTCAAAACCGGCCCTGGTGTCATCCCCACAGCACCCCCCATTTGAAACATGTTCTCACGGCTATGCTGTCTAGTCCTGTCATTGCACTTCCTGTTCTGTTTTCTTTTGTACTCGTTTCAGAGCTCTCCTGCACTTGTGTGTCTTCCTCCCCGTGTTATTGTCAGTTCCTCCCTTGATTGTTGTCACCTTTGTCCCATTACCTCTTGCGTTTATATAGTCCTCGTCTCCCTTTGTCCTGTGCCGGTTCGTCTTGTGCCTTGTGCCATCAAGAGAGCCAGCTTTTCATGCCAAGAAACATTTGTAGCTGCTTTCACAATGATGACATGCTATTCTCTTTTTATTAACCAGTAAAATAGATCTTTACAGGATCAGAATATTTTGAATATTATTCCTTTTAATGGATGGTAATCCATGGTAATGGTAATCTTAAATTGTAAGATTATATGTCTCTTTAACACAATGGACATGATTATCATAATGTTTTCAGTCTTACATCTGTATTGCCAATGTGCTTTGGCAATAGTGTGTTTTTAATATAGTCATATCAATAAGGCTTATGTGAATTTGTCTTGACTCTCAGTTTGAGAAACAAACAGTATTTCCTTATAGTCTTGTTTTTTTTTTTGGATAGATATGAAAATGATATGTGACTTCCTCAAATTATGTGTGACTTCCTCAAAAAGATAAAGCATTTAGTAATTCAAACCAGCAACCACACTTTCCCCGGTCACATACTTCATGATAATTGCTGCAGAGCTGACCTTCTAGGAAAGAGTTGGCAGTCCCATGAGCAATGGAGGAAATCTATGTCAATGTTGATGATATCAAACCCCTAAACTCAAGATCATCTGCAAAACAAGAAGGTAAGAGGGTCAGTCAGAGTGCACTCTGGATTTTGGATTTACTGTATCACTCCCTGGTCTTCTCTGTGTTCAGGTCCCAGGAGATTTCTCAGAGCGTCTGTTCTTGGTCTGGGGCTGCTGAGTGTTTTCCTGCTGGCTGGACTCATCAGCTTCGCTGTCCACTGTGAGTCTGTCTTTTCATACGTTTAATAATATCATTTTGAACGTGTGATTTTCAAGAGCAATATTCTTTTCTGAAAGATGCACATTTGACCAAAACATCTATCGTTTTTCTACTTTTCTCCTAGGGTCAAATTAGGAAAACATTTACTTTGGTTTGTGTCAGTATGATTGCATCAGTTCATTTAAGAAACATCTATTTTCATTTCAGACCATTACTCAGTAGGTGGTGCAGCTGCAGATCTCTCCGCTGTCAAAGCAAACCTGTCCTCAGTGACTGAAGAGAGAGACAACCTGACTGAGCGTCTCCAGGCCAGAGATCAGCTGATCAACCAGCTGATCAACCAGCTGAATGCCAGCCTCACTGAAAAGACCAGAGAGGTGGACAGGCTCCTGAGTTTGATGGACAAGGGTGAGTGCTTCATGTGGGGGTTTGCATAGGGCTCGGTGTATGTAAGATAAATATTATCATAGTATTTTTTACAAAATACCTCGATATTGATATTCTAAGGCTGACTATTGATCCTTTCATAAAATAGTTACAGAATGACACTTTTCATTAATGATAATCAAGAATTAGTTTTTAATGACTTAATTGTCAGTGATTTAATTTATAGTTTGTTTTACTTTTCTTCACCCACAATCATGCCCCATACACTTGTGGAGACCACAATATTTATATTTCTCTGTAAACTATGCTTATGGCCATTTTCCTTGTCTAAATTACTTTTAGTATAAGCAATAGGAAGAAGAACTTAGAGGTAATTTTTTCCAGATATTTGCAGCATAATAATAATAAAGGATAATAAGGTTTCAAACCAATTTAGAACTGTTGCCGAAAGTCAGACCCAGTTTTCCAGTCGGTCTAGTAACTAACACCGAGATGTTTCCACTGTCTGTGTTTAAGTGGATGTCATTGAAGACTTTAACAAGATCAGTATCAGTGCTGTGGTGCCTGACTAGATCACATCGAAACAATTATTTAAATCCCAAACAAGAGAAGTAGTTGTTCTGCAATGAAATTTGTGATCTCTTTTGATCCCTCTAAAAATGCTTAATAAATATGTTTTTTCATTATTATTACAAAAGTGACATTTAATGCACTCAAGAGTTCCATATTTCAGCAGTTAAAGCAGTAAATCAACAAGATCTTAAAACTTGTCCTGCAGGATGGAGGAAGTTTGGTAGTTCCTTTTATCTCTTCTCTACTGAGAAAGCTTCTTGGGAACAAAGCAGACAGCACTGCACAGCCAGAGGAGCAGATCTGGTGATCGTAGACAGTGAGGAAGAACAGGTAATGTGTGCTGCTTGTGATTGTATAACTCCTGCTTTTATCAATCAATAATGTTTTTATTGTACATATAGCAAATGTGTCTATCAGCTATAATGATTACTTCACAACAATGGTGTTAATTACATATTTCTGAGCTAGTAAAAAGGGAAAAGTTATCTGAATGTTGATGTCCATCCCAGAAAAACTGCATTTTTAATATGTGAACAGGAATTCATCACTAGCATGATCAAGGAAGACACTTGGATTGGTTTGAGTGACAGAGAAAAGGAGGGGACCTGGAAATGGGTGGATGGATCTCCACTGAATCTGACGTAAGGCTTTACTTTGGTTTTAAATACAGACGCTGGTTTATGTTGTGACCTTTCTAAATATTTCACATGTTTCTGTAATGGGAGTTAACACAACACACAGGATGCATTTAAACGTAGGGTGTCTGCCCCTTTCACCAGAAGATTCATTTGGGTATGAAGAAAAGAACATGGCTGTGTTACTTATAGTTATTTGTATTTGATGTCCAATCTTTTAGTTCATCTTGTTTTCCTGTACTACCTGTTAGGCTTTGGAGCCCAGGACAGCCTGATAATGGAGGAGGGAATCCACACTGGGGTGAAGAGGACTGTGTAAACATCTATCTTTACACCAAAAGGTGGAACGACATGTCCTGTAAGAACGATCTGCATTGGATCTGTGAGAAACATTAACATTGGTGTCTGTTTGGATACTAAACATGCAATCATGCTTTTACAATTTAGTTTATATTGAGTTATTTAAAACTATACAAAATGTCTGATTTCATGAATAAGAATGACTTTGCTCAAATTGATAAATCACATTTATTTAGTGTTTTTGTTTAGGATTAATATCAGTAATAAATAAATAGTCATTTAATTAGTTTTTGCCAACTTTTGTTTGCCTCAATTAAATTAGTATTTGTATTAATCCTTTTACCAATCAACATAAAAACAGCTTATTAAAAACATCTGCTGATAAGCCCACAGTTCCTGAAAGTTATAATATTGAAAGTGCCTTATTGAGCAGAATATGATAAAAATAAGAAAAATAAAAACAGTCAGACATTATTGAATAATTCAGACACATACAACAATACTCTAGTCTCAGCATTGGTCTAACTTGTTCAAATATGTAAAATAGCCTGTGTGTTATACAGTATGTTTCCTAACAATGACCTCTTGTGGCCATGTGAGTACAAATCTATTGCAGGTATTTAACATTCATAGGTACCATCCACTTTGTACATACTGTAAGAACTAGTGCTGTCAATTAATACAAAGATGTATGTATGTTTATCACAATAATAATCTGGGACTTTAACTGCAGGATTAGCTCACGTTTCATTTGAAAAGTAAACTGCCTTTTATTTGAAGTTACTGGAATGACAGTACTTTAGTAAATGGGCAAATTAGATTTAGCTAGATCAGGAAATATAACTTTCTTTGAGCATGCATACAAAGATAAAAACCGTATGAATATATTGTGGGTGTATAACATGTTCTCTGACAAGATGAAGCTCTTCCACTTCAACAAATTGCTGTTATCAGATAAAAAGCAGCTTTACCACTTCCCCTTTTTTTCTCAAAGTGAACAACTCCTCCCTGAAAGATGTGAACTTGTTATGTTTATGATCAGCGGCAGACAGAGTACTTCAGAGGAAAGACATTTGTGTTTATGAGCATTTAAAATTAAGATCCCTGCTTTCACAACAATGTCATGCTATTCTCTTTTTATTAACCAGTAAAACAGATCTATACAGGATCAATACATTTAGAATATTAATCATCTGTGTGGCTTTGTAAGATGATATGTCTGTATTTAACACCATGGACTTGATTATCTCACTTGTTTCAGTCTTAAATCTGTATTGTCAATTTGCTTTGTATTTTTTAAATGTGGGCATGTCAATAAAGCTTATTTGAATTTGTCTTGACTCAGCGTCAGAAAAAAACAAACATATCCTTATATCTTTGAGATGGATAGATAATGATCTGGTACAGTTGCTAGGACTACCTTTAGCACTTAAGAGGTGTGACGTATTGATGGTTTTTTGTTTTATCCTTTACACTATTGCCATTTTCCCAGACATCATATTTCAAACTCTTTTTTCTCTTTTTCTGTTGTCATATGTGTTATCATTATTTTGAGTTTACCCGTACAGGGTTAAGTATGGATACACTGTTGGAAAATACAAGAGAGATGATACAAATTATGTACACAGGTTTAGAAGCTCTACAAGTTGCATTTTTGAGAAGTGATTGGAGAACTATGTGTAAAGGAGAGTTGTTACAACACAGAAAACACCAGAATTTCAACTACGAACATTAATATAATTTCACTAATAGTTAATGGCCTAAACCACCCAATTAAAAAAGTGCTTATACTGTACAGATGAAACATCAAGGTGTGTGTGTGTGTGTGTGTGTGTGTGTGTGTGTGTGTGTGTGTGTGTGTGTGTGTGTGTGTGTGTGTGTGTGTGTGTGTGTGTGTGTGTGTGTGTGTGTGTGTGTGTGTGTGTGTGTGTGTGTGTGTGTGTGTGTGTGTGTGTGTGTGTGTGTGTGTGTGTGTGTGTGTGTGTGTGTGTGTGTGTGTGTGTGTGTGTTATAATCGCGTTTTTTTTACCAAGTTGTCATAACAGTTCCGACTTCAATTTCAGAGTTATGAGATTCTAAGGGACATCTAATTAACACCAGATGTAACATATTCAATCAATACATATAGTTTTGATCATAAACAGCTGAACAAATTAGTCTTTCTCACGCAACCATTTATGTTGAGATACATATGTAAACCACAGATATTTGGGGTAACAACTAAAGTTCTTCTTTAACTGACACTTATGTTGGTTTGCCAAATCAAATGCATGGATTGGTTTGAGTGACAGAGGGGAAGCAACCTGGAAATGGGTGGATGGATCTCCACTGAATCTGAAGTAAGGTTTTACTTTGGTTTAAATGCAGACACTGGTTTATGTTTTGAATTTTCTAACTTAATTTACACTGTGAAGGCATAAAGTCACATGTTTCTGTAATGGGAGTCAACACTACACACAGGATGCATTTAATTAAAGGAAATGTTCACATTTGATATAACTAGATCACGCAATGGCAACTTTCTTTTGGCACGCATACCAAGATAAACACCTAAAAAAAATACTGTGCGTGTACTGAATGTGATTTGACAAGATAATGCTCTTGCATTTCAACCAATTGGTGTCATCAGATTAAAAAGTGACTCTACCACATCCTAATATCTTTTCAATGTGAATAACTCTAAATGTTATATTTATATTATCAACAGCAGACTGCTTCAGAGGAAAGAAATTACAATAAGTGAAATGCACAGAGCTGATTTGGACTCTTTTGTTATTGGCTTTATAAAGTTTCAATTGTATTTTGTGAATTTATAGTTTTTTTTCAAGATTCAAGGCTTTTATTGTCATTCCTACATAGCTACAGTGTAGTTATGACAATGAAAATCTTAGGTCCCAGGCTCCTCCAACAGTGCAACACAGATAAAATAGTGCAAGTAAATACAATGAAATAGAAGTAGTGCCATAAGAGTCTATAAACAAGTGATACATCATTTATGAGTTGCAAACTGGTGAATGTTATGGATGTTCTTCGTTCAGGTGTTTAATAGTTTTATGGCCTGTGGGATGAAACTCTTTCTGAGTCTGGTGGTTTTAGTCCGGATGCTGCGGTACCGCCTGCCAGACGCCAGCAGACTGAAGTTTGTGGCTGGGGTGATGGGGGTCTTTTATAATCCTGAGGGATTTCTTCCTGAGCCGCTGGGAGTAAAGGTCCTCCATGGATGGCAGCTCCGTCCTGGTGATGTTCTGTGCAGTTTTCACCACCCTCTGTAAAGCCTTACGATTGAGGGCGGTGCAGCTGCCGTACCAGGCTGTGATGCAGCCAGTCAGGATACTCTCTATGGTGCACCTGTAGAAGTTGCAGAGTATCCTGGAGTCCAAGTTGAACCTCCTCAGCCTGCGGAGGAAGAAGAGCCGCTATCGAGCTTTCTTGGTGATGGTGTTAGTGTGAAGAGTCCATGTCAGGTCCTCAGTGATGTGGACATAGAGGCACATGAAGCTGCTGATTTCTTTCCGATAGTTTATTTGTGTATTTATGTAATCATGAACAAATACAAATCTTTTGAAATGTTGAAATCCGGATGTTACATTTATCCTTTGTCTGCCTGTTCCATAAATAAAACCTGTCAAAAGTAATGAATCATGAACTGCCAATATTATTTACCTTTATGGTTAAGTTTATGTATGTCTATTTAATTAGATGGCATACTCTGCCACACTCGAAGAGAGAGTAGTCTTCTGGAGGCATCTTCAACCCCTACAGGATGGTCGAACACCCTCCACATCTCAGCTGAGAACCCCTGATACGATTCCAAAGTGGGAACCTTCTTCCCCGAAAGGCTGACACCTACTCCAAAGTGATTCCCCGAGGAGACCCATGAGGAAAGCAATCTTAGCCTTAAGACTGACACAATCCCACATCAGGGTCATACCGTTCAGGAGCGTGGACCCATGGCTCCCTGACAGGTTGTGAAATCATGGCTTCCTGTACCGGAGTTCCCGGAGGGGAACAGGCAGACTGTCTTTAATGACTGAGGGCTGGTAAGCTTTGCTGAAAGATCCCACCAACTTTCACATTACATCACCTGTTGGACGCTTTTATCCAAAGCCACTTACATACATTCAAATACTGTGGGCAATCCCCACTGAGCTGAAGTCTCTAACCCAGGGAAACAACGAGATGCTGACTGCAGCACTGGAACCAGCTCTCCCCTGATCCGAAGTTTAGTGCACTATCCCACTGCTCCACAGCCTCCTCTAGTGATATTTCACATAGTGGCTGGCTGTGCTGACCGAGGAGAACTCCCTGGGCAGTGACTGTGATATGAACAAAGACTGATCAAAACAAAGCACACCAAGCACAAATCATTTATACTGAAAAAAGAAATATAAGAACCAGCACCTTACCGTGGTAGAGAGGTTTGTGTGCCCTGATGAACCTGGGGGCTGTGTTGTCTGGAACCTTGTGTTCCTGGTAGGGTCTCCCATGGCAAATTGGTCTCAGGCAAGGGGCCAGACTAAGATTGGTTCACAAGACCTCATGAAAGACGACACACGAAGTGAAGATACCCGGCCCGGAGGAAGCCCGGGGTCCCCTTCTGGAGCCAGAACCAGAAGGAGGACTCGTCGGCGAGCGTCTGGTGGCCGGGCTTGCCACGGAGCCCGGCCGGGCACAGCCCGAAAAGGCGACGTGGGCAACACCTCTGCTTCTCCGTCCCGCGGGCCCACCACCTACGGGAAACAGCGATGGGGTCGGGTACGCTGCCAGAAGGGTGGCAGTGAAGGAAGAGGGTCTCGACGGACCAGACCCGGGCGACAGAAGCTGGCTTTGGAGACGTGGAACGTCACCTCTCTGGGGGGGAAGGAGTCGGAGCTTGTGCGGGAGGTGGAGCGTTACCAGTTGGATCTGGTTGGGCTCACCTCTACGCACAGCGTCGGCTCTGGAACCTTATTTCTGGATAGGGGTTGGACTCTATTCTTCTCCGGAGTTGCTCAAGGTGTGAAGCGCCGGGCGGGTGTGGGGATACTCACAAGTCCCCGGTTGGGTGCTTCGTTGTTGGAGTCTACCCCAGTGGACGAGAGGGTTGCCTCCCTACGCCTGCGGGTTATGGGGGGGAAAACTCTGACTGTTGTGTGTGCTTATGCCCCCAACAGCAGTTCAGAGTATACGGCCTTCTTGGAGACCCTGGAAAGAGTCCTGTATGGGGCTCCTGAAGGGGACTCTTTAATCTTGCTGGGAGACTTCAACGCACATGTGGGCAATGATGGAGACACTTGGAGGGGAGTGATTGGGAGGAACGGCCCCCCTGATCTGATCCGGAGTGGTGGTTTGTTACTGGACTTCTGTGCTAGTCATGGATTGGCCATAACAAACACCATGTTCGAACATAAGGATGCTCATAAGTGTACGTAGTACCAGAGCACCCTATGCAGAAGGTCCATGATCGATTTCGTTATCGTATCATCGGACCTGAGGCCGTATGTTTTGGACACTCGGGTAAAGAGAGGGGCGGAGTTGTCAACTGATCACCATCTGGTCTTGAGTTGGGTCGAGTGGCGGGGGAAGCCTCTGGATAGACCTGGTAAGCCCAAACGTGTAGTTCGGGTGAACTGGGAACGTCTGGAGGAGGCCCAAGTTCAGGAGGCCTTCAACTCACACCTCCGGCGGAGCTTTTCGGGCATTCCTGTGGAGGTTGGGGACATTGAACCAGAGTGGTCGGTGTTCAAAGCCTCTATTGCCAAAGCCACGGCAGGGAGCTGTGGTCTCAAGGTCCTAGGTGCCTCAAGGGGTGGTAATCATCGAACCTCCTGGTGGACACCGGTGGTCAGGGAAGCCGTCCGACTGAAGAAGGAGGCCTTCAGGGATTTGTTATCCCGGGGGACTCCCGAGGCAGTTGCAAGGTACCGACAGGCCCGAAGGGCAGCAGCCTCAGCCGTGGCCGAGGCAAAGCAGCGGGTGTGGGAGAAGTTCGGAAAAGACATGGAAAAGGAATTTCGGGCGGCACCAAAGTTGTTCTGGAAAACTGTCCGACACCTCAGGAGGGGGAAGCAGGGAACCATCCAAGCTGTGTACCGTAAGGATGGGACGTTGTTGACCTCAACTGATGGAGTGTTAGGGCGTTGGAAGGAGCACTTTGAGGAACTCCTGAACCCGACAACTCCGCCCTCTATGTTAGAGGCAGAGCTGGAGTATGACGGGGGATCGACACCAATCTCCCGGGGGGAGGTCACTGAGGTCGTCAAACAACTTCACAGTGGCAAAGCCCCGGGGGTGGATGAGATCCGCCCAGAAATGCTGAAGGCTCTGGGTGTTGAGGGACTGTCATGGTTGACACGTCTCATCAACGTTGCGTGGAAGTCGGAAACAGTACCGAAGGAGTGGCAGACCGGGGCGGTGGTTCCCCTTTTTAAAAAGGGGGATCAGAGGGTGTGTGCCAATTACAGAGGCATCACACTACTCAGCCTCCCCGGGAAAGTTTACTCTAAGGTACTCGAAAGGAGGGTCAGGCTGATTGTCGAACCTCAGATTGAGGAGGAACAATGCGGATTCCGTCCTGGTCGTGGAACGACGGATCAGCTTTTTACTCTAGCAAGGATCCTAGAGGGGGCTGGGAGTACGCTTATCCAGTCTACATGTGTTTTGTAGACTTGGAGAAGGCGTATGACCGGGTTCCCAGGGAGTCACTGTGGGAGGTGCTGCGGGAGTATGGGGTGAGGGGGTCTCTACTCAGGGCCATCCAATCTCTGTACTCCCAAAGCGAGAGCTGTGTCCGGGTCCTCGGCAGTAAGTCGGACCCATTTCAGGTGAGAGTTGGCCTCCGCCAGGGCTGCGCTTTGTCACCAATCCTGTTTGTAATATACATGGATCGGATTTCGAGGCGTAGTCGTGGGGGAGGGGGTCTGCAGTTCGGTGGACTAAGGATTGCACCACAGCTTTTTGCAGATGATGTGGTTCTGGTGGCTTCATCGGTCTGCGACCTTCAGCATTCACTGGATCGGTTCGCAACCGAGTGTGAAGCGGCTGGGATGAGGATCAGCACCTCCAAATCTGAGGCCATGGTTCTCAGCAGGAAACCGATGGACTGTCCACTCCAAGTAGGGAATGAGTCCTTACCCCAAGTGAAGGAGTTCAAGTATCTCGGGGTCTTGTTCTCGAGTGAGGGAGCAATGGAGCGTGAGATGGGTCGGAGAATCGGAGCAGCGGGAGCGGTACTGCAGTCGCTTTACCGCACCGTTGTGACGAAAAGGGAGCTGAGCCAGAAGGCAAAGCTCTCTGTCTACCGCGCCATTTTCGTTCCTACCCTCATCTATGTTCATGAAGGATGGGTCATGACCGAAAGAACGAGATCGCGGGTACAAGCGGCCGAGATGGGTTTTCTCCGCAGGGTGGCTGGTGTCTCCCTTAGGGATAAGGTGAGAAGTTCGGTCATCCGGGAGGGACTCGGAGTTGAACCGATCCTCCTTCGCGTCGAAAGGAGCCAGTTGAGGTGGTTCGGGCACCTAGTTAGGATGCCACCTGGGCGCCTCCCTAGGGAGGTGTTCCAGGCACATCCAGCTGGGAAGAGACCAAGGGGTAGACCTAGGACCAGGTGGAGGGATTATATCTCTTCGCTGGCCTGGGAGCGCCTTGGGATCCCCCAGTCAGAGCTGGTTGATGTGGCCAGGGTAAAGAAAGTTTGGGGCTCTCTGCTGGAACTGCTACCTCCGCGACCCGACCACGGATAAGCGGGAGAAGATTGATGGATGGACAGCTCTCCCCTGATCCGAAGTTTAGTGCACTATCCCACTGCTCCACAGCCTCCTCTAGTGATATTTCACATAGTGGCTGGCTGTGCTGACCGAGGAGAACTCCCTGGGCAGTGACTGTGATAAGAACAAAGACTGATAAAAACAAAGCACACCAAGCACAAATCATTTATACTGAGAAAAGAAATATAAAACACACTCATACCATAAAGACATGAGTCATGGAGGAGGAAAAGTGACAAATCATCATTGTCTAAATTAACTTTTATATTATTTTCTTTGCTGGATATTTCCAGGAGGGAATATGAAAGGTAAAGTTTGGTTTAGAAATACCTGCATTTTTATTCCCAATGAAGAATATTTCAAACTCAACTTATATAAGTGTTCATGTAATTACTATTTTTAAGGTCTGTAACTTCAAATATTCAGTGGTGGGTGTTTTTTGTGGAAGGTAATTTTGGCAGCAGACAAACTTCAACATTAAAATGATATGGCATGTATTTGTTTTAAATAAAAACAGAGCAATTATATTGTATACCTCTAAAGAGCCTTTATATATACATGGAGGTCTGGAGAGAGAGAGAATGTCTGTAACTTTAATATGGTGTGTCTGATAATCATCTGGAAGATTGTCATAGAAACTTCTTTCAGCAAATCTTAGATGAGTCACTTCCTCAGAAGGATAACATATTTAGAAATTGAAACCCTCAACCTCGGTCACATGTGCTGCAGTCCCTGCTTCAGAGCTGACCTAAAGACAAAAGTTGTCATTTTTTAAAAGCAATGGAGGAAATCAATGACGATGTTGAAACTGTAAAATCCCTAACCCCAAGATCAGCAACAAGACAAGAAGGTAAGTGTCAGTCAGACGGAGTGAGCTGTGGATTGTGGATGTATTATACTCCCTGGTCTTCTCTGTGTTCAGGTCCCAGGAGATTTCCCAGAGCGTCTGTTCTCGGTTTTAGGCTGCTGAGTGTTTTCCCGCTGGCTGTTCTCATCGGACTCACAGTCTGCTGTTAGTCTGTTTTATAAGTTAATGTCATTTTGAATTTGTAATTTTCAAAAACACTTTCTGCCCTCTGCCTTTTACTTAAGTTTGTATCAGTATGAGGTATTTTCTGTTTAGAAAACGTGTCTCTTGATCATTTCAGGCCATTACTCAGAAGATGTTGCAGCTGCACATCTCTCCGCTGTCAAAGCAAACCTGACTGAGCGTCTCCAGGCCAGAGATCAGCTGATCAACCAGCTGAATGCCAACCTCACTGAAAAGACCAGAGAGGTGGACAGGCTCCTGAGTTTGATGGACAAGGGTGAGTGCTTCATGTGGGGGTTTGCATAGGGCTCGGTATGTGTATGTAAGATATCTATTATTATAATATTTTTTATAAAATACCTCAATATTGAGAGTCTAAGGCTGACTATTGATGCTTTCATAAAATAGTTACACACTTTTCATTAATGATAATAAATAATTAGTTTTTAATGACTTAGTTGTGAGTGATTTAATTTATAGTTTGTTTTATTTTTCTTCATCCACCATATTTATATTTCTCTGTAAACTATGCTTATGGCAATTTTCCTTGTCTAAATTACTTTTAGTATAAGCAATAGGAAGAAGAACTTAGAGGTAGTTTGTTTCAGATATTTGCAGCATAATAATAATAAAGGATAACAAGGTTTCAAACCAATTTAGAACTGTTGCCGAAAGTCAGACCCAGTTTTCCAGTCGGTCTAGTAACTAACACCGAGATGTTTCCACTGTCTGTGTTTAAGTGAATGTCATTGAAGACTTTAACAAGATCAGTATCAGTGCTGTGGTGCCTGACTAGTTCACATCGAAACAGTTATTTAAATCCCAAACAAGAGAAGTAGTTGTCTGCAATGACATTTTTGATCTCTTTTCATCACTCTAAAAATGCTTAATACATATGTTTTTTCATTATTATTACAAAAGTGACATTTAATGCACTCAAGAGTTCCATATTCCAGCAGTTAAAGCAGTACATCAACAAGATCTTAAAACTTTTACAGATAAAACGTGTCATGAAGGATGGAGGAAGTCTGGTTGTTCCTTTTATCTCCTCTCTACTGAGAAAGCTTCTTGGGAACAAAGCAGAGACAACTGCAAAGCCAGAGGAGCAGATCTGGTGATCGTAGACAGTTATGAAGAACAGGTAATGTGTGCTGCTTGTAATTGTATAACTCCTGCTTTTATCAATCAATGTTTTTATTGTACATATACTAGCAAATGTGTCTATCAGCTATAATGATTACTTCACAACAATGGTGTTAATTATATATTTCTGAGCTAGTAAAAAGAGAAAAGTTATCTGAATGTTGATGTCCATCCCAGTAAACTGCATTTTGTACATTTGAACAGAAATTCATTTCTCATATGAGCAAGGGAAGCACTTGGATTGGTTTGAGTGACAGAGAAAAGGAAGGGACCTGGAAATGGGTGGATGGATCTCCACTGAATCTGACGTAAGGCTTTACTTTGTTTTTAAATACAGACGCTGGTTTATGTTGTGACCTTTCTAAATGTTTCACATGTTTCTGTAATGGGAGTTAACAGAACACACAGGATGCATTTAAACGTAGGGTGTCTGCCCCTTTCACCAGAGACTCATTTGGGTTTTAAGAAAAGAACATGGCTGTGTTACTTATAGTTATTTGTATTTGATGTCCATCTTTTAATTTATTTTGTTTTCCTGTAATACCTTTTAGGATTTGGGCTGAAGGAGAGCCTAATAGTGGAGGAGGGGATCCAGAGGTGGGTGAAGAGGACTGTGTAAACATCTATCCTAACACCAAAAGGTGGAACGACATGTCCTGTAAGACCGATCTGCATTGGATCTGTGAGAAACATTAACATTGGTGTCTGTTTGGATACTAAACATGCAATCTTTACAATTTATTTTATATTGAGTTATTTAAAACTATTAAAAATGCCTGATTTCATGAATAAGAATTGTGTTTCTTGATTAGATAAATCCCTATTCATTTGTTTTTTAGGTTGTTTTTCAGATTAATATCAGTAATAAATAAATAAGACATTTAATTTTTTTTTGCCAACTTTTGTTTGCCTCAATTAAATTAGTATTTGTATTAATCCTTTTACCAATCGACATAAAAACAGCTTATTAAAAACATCTGCTGATAAGCCCACAGTTCCTGAAAATTAGAATATTGAAAGTGCCTTATTGAGCAGAATATGATACAAATAAGAAAAAGAAAAACAGTCAGACATTATTGAATAATTCAGACACATACAACAATACTCTAATCCCAGCATTGGTCTAACTTGTTCAAATATGTAAAATAGCCTGTGTGTTTATACAGTATGTTTCCTAACAATGACCTCTTGTGGCCATGTGAGTACAAATCTATTGCAGGTATTTAACATTCATAGGTACCATCCACTTTGTACATACTGTAAGAACTAGTGCTGTCAATTAATACAAAGATGTATGTATGTTTATCAAAATAATAATCTGGGACTTTAACTGCAGGATTAGCTCATGTTTCATTTGAAAAGTAATATGCCTTTTATTTGAAGTTACTGGAATGACAGTACTTTAGTAAATGGGCAAATAGATATAGCTAGATCAGGAAATATAACTTTCTTTGAGCATGCATACAAAGATAAAAACCGTATGAATATATTGTGGGTGTATAACATGTTCTCTGACGAGATGAAGCTCTTCCACTTCAACAAATTGCTGTTATCAGATAAAAAGCAGCTTTACCACTTCCCCTTTTTTTCTCAAAGTGAACAACCCCTCCCTGAAAGATGTGAACTTGTTATGTTTATGATCAGCGGCAGACAGAGTACTTCAGAGGAAAGACATTTGTGTTTATGAGCATTTAAAATTAAGATCCCTGCTTTCACAACAATGTCATGCTCTCTTTTTATTAACCAGTAAAACAGATCTATACAGGATCAATACATTTAGAATATTAATCATCTGTGTGGCTTTGTAAGATGATATGTCTCTATTTAACACCATGGACTTGATTATCTCACTTGTTTCAGTCTTAAATCTGTATTGTCAATTTGCTTTGTATGTTTTAAATGTGGGCATGTCAATAAAGCTTATTTGAATTTGTCTTGACTCAGCGTCAGAAAAAAACAAACATATCCTTATATCTTTGAGATGGATAGATAATGATCTGGTACAGTTGCTAGGACTACCTTTAGCACTTAAGAGGTGTGACGTATTGATGGTGTTTTGTTTTATCCTTTACGCTATTGCCATTTTCCCAGACATCAGACATCATATTTCAAACTATCTAGAGGAAATTATTTTATACGGCTGTTTTTAAGACCTTGCAGCTCTGGGTCTTAGCAGACCCTTGGATCCATTTCGCACTCTTTTTTCTCTTTTTCTGTTGTCACATGTGTTATCATTGTTTTGAGTTTACCCATACAGCAGGGGTGTCAAACTCAATTTCATCAAGGGCCACATCAGCATTATGGTTGCACTCAAAGGGCCGGTTGTAACTTTAAGACTATATAAGAATACATATATAAATATTTAATATATATAAAATAATGTATTATATTACATGATTGCCTCTGCATTGGATTATTATCTGATAGGGTAATGACTTCAGAATTAACTACATCTGAAAGCAGAAGTCTACGGCAAATAATTGCAAGTCTCTTCAGTGAGAATGTCACAAAATGATTTAAAAAGAAAAAACACATTATGAAAAAAAAGTCAAAAATCAAAAAAAAAAGTAATATTTTGAAAACAAAGAACAATTCTGAGGAAAAGGGGTAATTCTAAGAAAACGGCACATTTAAAAAAAAAAAGTCAAGTTTTGAGAAAAAAAGGCATATTTGAGATGCATTGTGGGACATGTAGTTTATGGGGAACATGCTTCTGTAAATCGGCCTGTAACCGTATAATAAACGTATTATATTCTTTGCAAGCTCTTGTGGGGCCACAGAAAATGAAGTCACGGGCCGGATTTGGCCCCCGGGCCTTGAGTTTGACACCCCTACAGGGTTAAGTATGGATACACTGTTGGAAAATACAAGAAAGGAGATACAAATGATGTACACAGGTTTAGAAGCTCTACAAGGTGCATTTTTGAGAAGTGATTGGAGAACTATGTGTAAAGGAGAGTTGTTACAACACAGAAAACACCAGAATTTAAACTATAAACATTAATATAATTTCACTAATAGTTAATGGCCTAAACCACCCAATTAAAAAAAGTGCTTATACTGTACAGATGAAACATCAAGGTGGAGATATTGTATTTATGCAAGAACACATCTGGTGTGTGTGTGTGTGTGTGTGTGTGTGTGTGTGTGTGTGTGTGTGTGTGTGTGTGTGTGTGTGTGTGTGTGTGTGTGTGTGTGTGTGTGTGTGTGTGTGTGTGTGTGTGTGTGTGTGTGTGTGTGTGTGTGTGTGTGTGTGAGAAACTTTTGTGTTTCTGCCCCTGCCATTCCTGCAGAAGGTTGCAACATTGTTGATACATTCAGGCACCGACACCTGTCTGCTCTCACATTCCCGCATTATGTTTTGCGGAAACCAATCTTTATTTTTTTCCCACTCTATGCCAGCTGCAAATTTGGGGCGAGACACAATAAATAAAGCTTCGCCAGTTTGGGTCCTTATCACAACGATTCTCTGCTCAGAGGGCCTTGCAAATTATTTTATAAGAGAGAGAACCATTTGATGATGATGTAGAGAAAGAGGAAGAGGTTTCAGAATTTGAGGATCACATTTAGCTTCAGCTAGTTACAAAAAAATGACAAGGAGCACTTTAATTCATTAATGTGATCTAACAAATGTAAAAGGGTGAATATTAACCATGATGTTTATATAGCTTGTAATTGGGATGAAGTAAACATCTTTTGAGCATTTTAACATAAAATTGTTTGATTGTGTTGAATTGAAACCCAAAAAGGCAGCAGGTCCACCAGACCCACAAACACTGGCTGCGTAACAAACATATGAACACCACACAAGATTTAGGGGTTTTCCAGAAAATAAAGGCCCACTCTTGTCATAGTACACAGGAACAGAAATGAATGACATCCTGGTTTATGCTTCTGCCTACATCATACGCTTGTGACGATTAGTAATGCACAATCATGCATTTGTCCGAGCCACAGATTGAAACAGAGAACAAGCTCACCCTTGGCATCATGAGTTCACCCAGAGGACAGGTGCATACAATGCGGTTTATACGGAAAACAAATATGTGTAGATCAAAAATACATGTGTATGCCATTAATAAGATCAGAACCAATTGGGAAAAGAACTACAGATCACCTTCTCTGATGACTTTTGGAAGGAGGCCCTGAGAGCCGTCAACTCATCCACCAGTTGTGCTAGACTTAGCCTAATACAATTTAAAGTTCTCCATAGACTACATTATAGCAAGGCTAAGCTCTCTAGGATTTATCCAGATAGATTGGATGACAGGTGTGATAGATGTTCCCAGACCCCCTGCGACCTGACTCACATGTTCTGGTTGTGCCCTAAATTATCTAGCTTCTGGCAATCTTTCTTCGAATGTATTTCTGAAATTGTATGTCTAAAAATCTCTCCATCCCCTCATGTAGCTATTTTCGGTTGGCCCTCAGATGAAATCAACATGACAAACACTCGAACCAATGTCATTGCCTTTACCTCCTTGATTGCTCGTAGGAAAATCCTTCTTTTGTGGAAATCTCCTTTACCTCCCTCTTTTAAAATGTGGCTGGGTGATACTATGTCTCTCCTAAAGTTGAAAAAAATTAAGTTTAGTCTCCGGGGTTCTTCAGATAAGTTTTACGCTCATTGGAGGCCACTGATCAGTTATGTAACCGTCTTCCCCCTGATATGGTGTAGGGATTCCACCTTTATCTGCCTATAATTCTGATATTATTACTCCCCTGTCCACCGCACATGCAGACCGTGTGACATCCCTCGATATATGTGTTAGCATGTGTATGTGTACATGTATGTATGTATGTATGTATGTATGTATGTATGTATGTATGTATGCAGGTATGTGTATGTGTATATATTAGACCCTCCAGAAAAACGCGGGCAAAAATCCTTGATTATGCGGGCTAAAATGCGGGGTTTTTATGTGATTTTATGCGGTGAAATTGCGGGAAGTTGCTAAATATGCGGGAAGTTGCGAAATATGCTAAATATGCGGGAAAAAAGAAGAACAATTTTTTTAAATATTGGGCTGTTTTATTTATTCTCTCTCACACACAACCTGCCACTAACGTTAAACCCCTTTACCATTCAATTAAACACATTCAATGTTTATTTAATGTAAAAGCAATTGGGCTATTTTAATCTCACACACACACACCCCCCCCCCCCCCACACACACACACACACACACACACACACACATCCCCCCCCCCCCCCCCCCACACACACACACACACTTCTCCGCTTCATTCTGTTTTCATTTCATTTACTCGTTCGTGATCTGACCAGCTTCAATCTTGTAGGCTACTCACTTCGTTTCTTGTAGCCCTCGAAAGGGTTTTGGAGGTTGAGGCTCACCGTCGATTTTCTCTTATGCTCCAACATACAGTTGCACGGGGTGCAGAATAGTTTCCCCCCACTTTTTGCCCGGTCTTTAGTAGAAATGTTCGTCGGTAAATGAGATGGATTAGATTTTTTCATCTTGGTGTTTTCTCTATCTTGTGAGCTCCACACGTTCACTCTAGTGTTGTTTACATTCTGTGACGCGCGAGCTGATGACGTCACGTCAAGACGAGTTAACTTTTTTTTCTTCTCAACTTTGTGGGAAAATGCGGGGATTATGCAGCCTTTTGATAAATATGCGGCCTTTTCAAAATCTGCGCCATTTTGCTGATTATGCGGTAAATTCTGCGATCGCAGAATCGCGTTTTTCTGGAGGGTCTAATATATGTGCATGTAAATGATTGTATTTATCATTTGGTATGTAATTGATGTACTGTTGCCTCAGTGCTCCGGGAGAGGGGTCTGTGGGATGGGTTGGGATGGGGCTGGGTCGAGGGAAAGTGGGTAAGGGTTCTTTTTTAAAAATAAAAAAAACAATTCCTTATTTGCTGCAATGCACTCTTACACTTTTTTCATGTGAATACAAATATAAAAAAATAAAAAAAATACATATGTAAAACTTTTTTCTGTCTAAAACATTTATTTACATATGAAACGGAACACATCCCTCTGAACAACACAACCCTCTGATGCGTGTGTTGGTAGCTTGGCACGCTACTTCCCTGGAACCGTTGCTGCTTCCAGTGTTTCCTCCTGAAGTCTGTGATCACTACCCAGTCACCGGGCTTGAAGTGGTGTTGTGGCGCATCAGCTGGCATCGGCAGTACGGCTTTCCCCTGAGAGTGGATAGCTGAGAGGGAGACTGAAAGACTTATACAGTAGTTCAACAAAAGGTAACTTCAATTGTCTCAACTTTCACAAACTAACTACAATAATATTCTTTAAATCTGTGCCAGTTCGTCTTGTGCCTTGTGCCATCAAGAGAGCCAACAAAACTATTTGTAGCTGCTTTCACAATGATGACTATTCTCTTTTTATTAACCAGTAAAATAGATCTTTACAGGATCAGAATATTTTGAATATTATTCATCTTTATGGCTTTGTAAGATTATATGTCTCTATTCAACACAATGGACATGATTATCACACTTGTTTCAGTCTTAAATCTGTATTGTCAATGTGCTTTGGCAATAGTATATGTTTTTAATATGGTCATATCAATAAAGTTAGTATTTCCTGATATTCTTCTTCTTTTTTTTAGATATATAATGATTTGTGATTTCCTCAAAAAGATAAAGCATTTCAAAAATCAAACCACTCTTTTTCCGGTCACATACTTCAGGACGCTTGCTGCAGAGCTGACCTTCTAGGAAAGAGTTGGCAGTCCCATGAGCAATGGAGGAAATCTATGCCAATATTGACGATATCAAAACCCTAAGCTCAAGATCATCAACAATACAAGAAGGTAAGAGTGTCAGTCAGAGTGCACTGTGGATTTTGGATTTACTGTATTACTCACTGGTCTTCTCTGTGTTCAGGTCCCAGGAGATTTCTCAGAGCGTCTGTTCTTGGTCTGGGGCTGCTGAGTGTTTTCCTGCTGGCTGGACTCATCGGCCTCGCTGTCCACTGTGAGTCTGTCTTTTCATACATTTAATAAGTTCATTTTGAACGTGTGATTTTCAAGAGCAATATTCTTTTCTGAAAGATGCACATTTGACCAAAACATCTATCGTTGTTCTACTTTTCTCCTAGGGCCAAATTAGGAAAACATTTACTTTGGTTTGTGTCAGTATGATTGCATCAGTTCATTTAAGAAACATCTATTTTCATTCCAGACCATAACTCAGTAGGTGGTGCAGCTGCAGATCTCTCCGCTGTCAAAGCAAACCTGACTGAGCGTCTCCAGGCCAGCCATCAGCTGATCAACCAGCTGAAGGCCAACCTCACAGAAAAGACCAGAGAGGTGGAGTTATTGAGTGAGTGCTTCATGTGGGGGGGTTTGTATAGGGCTCGGTGTATGTGAGATATCAATTATCATAATATTTTTTACAAAATACCCCGATATTGATATTCTAAGGCTGACTATTGATGCTTTCATAAAATAGTTACATAATGTCACTTTTCATTAATGATAATCAAGAATTTGTTTTTAATGACTCAGTTGTGAGTGATTTAATTTATAGTTTGTTTTACTTTTCTTCCCCCATCATATTTATAATTATTTTTTTAATATAAGCAATAGGAAGAAGAACTTAGAGGTAGTTTGTTCCAGATATTTTCAACATAATAATAATAATAAAGGATAACAAGGTTTCAAACCAATTTAGAACTGTTGCCGAAAGTCAGACCCAGTTTTCCAGTCGGTCTAGTAACTAACACCGAGATGTTTCCACTGTCTGTGTTTAACTCTTTTGATCCCTCTAAAAATGCTTAATAAATATGTTTTTTCATTATTATTACAACATTGACATATAATGCACTCAAGAGTTCCATATTCCAGCAGTTAAAGCAGTACATCAACAAGATCTTAAAACTTGTACCGCAGGATGGAGGATGTTTGGTAGTTCCTTTTATCTCCTCTCTACTGAGAAAACTTCTTGGGAACAAAGCAGACAGCACTGCACAGCCAGAGGAGCAGATCTGGTGATCGTAGACAGTTATGAAGAACAGGTAATGTGTGCTGCTTGTGATTGTATAACTCCTGCTTTTATCAATCAATGTTTTTATTGTACATATACTAGCAAATGTGTCTATCAGCTATAATGATTACTTCACAACAATGGTGTTAATTACATATTTCTGAGCTAGTAAAAAGGGAAAAGTTATCTGAATGTTGATGTCCATCCCAGTAAACTGCATTTTTAATATGTGAACAGATTTTCCTCGAATCGATGATCAGCGAAAGAGAGATCATCTCTGGCATGATCAATTTTGCCACTTGGATTGGTTTCAGTGACACAGAAGAGAAGGGGACCTGGAAATGGGTGGATGAATCTTCACTGAATTTGAATCTGAAGTAAGGCTTTAATTGGTTTTAAATACAGACGCTGGTTTATGTTGTGACCTTTCTTAATGTTTCACATGTTTCTCTAATGGGAGTTAACACAACACACAGGATGCATTTAAACGTAGGGTGTTTGCCCCTTTCACCAGAAGACTCATTTGGGTTTTAAGAAAAGAACATGGCTGTGTTACTTATAGTTATTTGTATTTGATGTCCATCTTTTAGTTCATCTTGTTTTCCTGTACTACCTGTTAGGCTTTGGAGCCCAGGACAGCCTGATAATGGAGAGGAGTGTGTTTATATCTTTTCCTACAACGAGTGGAACTCCCAGTCCTGTGAGGAGGATCTGCATTGGATCTGTGAGAAACATTAACATTGGTGTCTGTTTGGATACTAAACATGCAATCATGCTTTCACAATTTAGTTTATATTGAGTTATTTAAAACTATACAAAATGCCTGATTTCATGAATAAGAATGACTTTGCTCGAATTGATAAATCACATGTATTTAGTGTTTTTTTTTAGGATTAATATCAGTAATAAATAAATAGTCATTTAATTAGTTTTTGCCAACTTTTGTTTGCCTCAATTAAATTAGTATTTGTATTAATCCTTTTACATATCAACATAAAAACAGCTTATTAAAAACATCTGCTGATAAGCCCACAGTTCCTGAAAGTTATAATATTGAAAGTGCCTTATTGAGCAGAATATGATACAAATAAGAAAAAGAAAAACAGTCAGACATTATTGAATAATTCAGACACATACAACAATACTCTAGTCCCAGCATTGGTCTAACTTGTTCAAATATGTAAAATAGCCTGTGTGTTTATACAGTATGTTTCCTAACAATGACCTCTTGTGGCCATGTGAGTACAAATCTATTGCAGGTATTTAACATTCATAGGTACCATCCACTTTGTACATACTGTAAGAACTAGTGCTGTCAATTAATACAAAGATGTATGTATGTTTATCACAATAATAATCTGGGACTTTAACTGCAGGATTAGCTCATGTTTCATTTGAAAAGTAATATGCCTTTTATTTGAAGTTACTGGAATGACAGTACTTTAGTAAATGGGCAAATAGATATAGCTAGATCAGGAAATTGAACTTTCTTTGAGCATGCATACAAAGATAAAAACTGTAAAAGTATATTGTGGGTGTATAACATGTTCTCTGACAAGATGAAGCTCTTCCACTTCAACAAATTGCTGTTATCAGATAAAAAGCAGCTTTACCACTTCACCTTTTTTTATCAAAGTGAACAACTCCTCCCTGAAAGATGTGAACTTGTTATGTTTATGATCAGCGGCAGACAGAGTACTTCAGAGGAAAGACATTTGTGTTTATGAGCATTTAAAATTAAGATCCCTGCTTTCACAACAATGTCATGCTCTCTTTTTATTAACCAGTAAAACAGATCTATACAGGATCAATACATTTAGAATATTAATCATCTGTGTGGCTTTGTAAGATGATATGTCTGTATTTAACACCATGGACTTGATTATCTCACTTGTTTCAGTCTTAAATCTGTATTGTCAATTTGCTTTGTATGTTTTAAATATGGGCATGTCAATAAAGCTTATTTGAATTTGTCTTGACTCAGCGTCAGAAAAAAAAAAACATATCCTTATATCTTTGAGATGGATGGATAATGATCTGGTACAGTTGCTAGGACTACCTTTAGCACTTAAGAGGTGTGACGTATTGATGGTGTTTTGTTTTATCCTTTACGCTATTGCCATTTTCCCAGACATCAGACATCATATTTCAAACTATCTAGAGGAAATTATTTTATACAGCTGTTTTTAAGACCTTGCAGCTCTGGGTCTTAGCAGACCCTAGGATCCATTTCGCACTCTTTTTTCTCTTTTTCTGTTGTCACATGTGTTATCATTGTTTTGAGTTTACCCATACAGCAGAGGTGTCAAACTCAATTTCATCAAGGGCCACATCAGCATTATGGTTGCACTCAAAGGGCCGGTTGTAACTTTAAGACTATATAAGAATACATATATAAATATTTAATATAAATAAAATAATGTATTATATTACATGATTGCCTCTGCATTGGATTATTATCTAATAGGGTAATGACTTCAGAATTAACTACATCTGAAAGCAGAAGTCTACGGAAAATAATTGCAAGTCTCTTCAGTGAGAATGTCACAAAATGATTTAAAAAGAAAAAACACATTATGAAAAAAAAGTCAAAAATCAAAAAAAAAAGTAACATTTTTAAAAAAAAAGAACAATTCTGAGGAAAAGGGGTAATTCTAAGAAAATGGCACATTTAAAAAAAAAAAGTCAAGTTTTGAGAAAAAAAGGCATATCTGAGATGCATTGTGGGACATGTAGTTTATGGGGAACATGCTTCTGTAAATCGGCCTGTAACCGTATAATAAACGTATTATATTCTTTGCAAGCTCTTGTGGGGCCACAGAAAAGGAAGTCACGGGCCGGATTTGGCCCCCGGGCCTTGAGTTTGACACCCCTACAGGGTTAAGTATGGATACACTGTTGGAAAATACAAGAAAGGAGATACAAATGATGTACACAGGTTTAGAAGCTCTACAAGGTGCATTTTTGAGAAGTGATTGGAGAACTATGTGTAAAGGAGAGTTGTTACAACACAGAAAACACCAGAATTTAAACTATAAACATTAATATAATTTCACTAATAGTTAATGGCCTAAACCCCCCAATTAAAAAAAGTGCTTATACTGTACAGATGAAACATCAAGGTGGAGATATTGTATTTATGCAAGAACACATCTGGTGTGTGTGTGTGTGTGTGTGTGTGTGTGTGTGTGTGTGTGTGTGTGTGTGTGTGTGTGTGTGTGTGTGTGTGTGTGTGTGTGTGTGTGTGTGTGTGTGTGTGTGTGTGTGTGTGTGTGTGTGTGTGTGTGTGAGAGAAACTTTTGTGTTTCTGCCCCTGCCATTCCTGCAGAAGGTTGCAACATTGTTGATACATTCAGGCACCGACACCTGTCTGCTCTCACATTCCCGCATTATGTTTTGCGGAAACCAATCTTTAGTTTTTTCCCACTCTATGCCAGCTGCAAATTTGGGGCGAGACACAATAAATAAAGCTTCGCCAGTTTGGGTCCTTATCACAACTGATCAAGATGGCCAAACGATTCTCTGCTCAGAGGGCCTTGCAAATTATTTTATAAGAGAGAGAACCATTTGATGATGATAAAGAGGAAGAGGTTTCAGAATTTGAGGATCACATTTAGCTTCAGCTAGTTACAAAAAAATGACAAGTAGCACTTTAATTCATTAATGTGATCTAACAAATGTAAAAGGGTGAATATTAACCATGCTGTTTATATTGCTTGTAATTGGGATGAAGTAAACATCTGTTGAGCATTTTAACATAAAATGTTTTGATTGTGTTGAATTGAAACCCAAAAAGGCAGCAGGTCCACCAGACCCACAAACACTGGCTGCGTAACAAACATATGAACAACCACACAAGATTTAGGGGTTTTCCAGAAAATAAAGGCCCACTCTTGTCATAGTACACAGGAACAGAAATGAATGACATCCTGGTTTATGCTTCTGCCTACATCATACGCTTGTGACGATTAGTAATGCACAATCATGCATTTGTCCGAGCCACAGATTGAAACAGAGAACAAGCTCACCCTTGGCATCATGAGTTCACCCAGAGGACAGGTGCATACAATGCGGTTTATACGGAAAACAAATATGTGTGGATCAAAAATACATGTGTATGCCATTAATAAGATCAGAACCAATTGGGAAAAGAACTACAGATCACCTTCTCTGATGACTTTTGGAAGGAGGCCCTGAGAGCCGTCAACTCATCCACCAGTTGTGCTAGACTTAGCCTAATACAATTTAAAGTTCTCCATAGACTACATTATAGCAAGGCTAAGCTCTCCAGGATTTATCCAGATAGATTGGATGACAGGTGTGATAGATGTTCCCAGGCCCCCTGCGACCTGACTCACATGTTCTGGTTGTGCCCTAAATTATCTAGCTTCTCGCAATCTTTCTTCGAATGTATTTCTGAAATTGTATGTCTAAAAATCTCTCCATCCCCTCATGTAGCTATTTTCAGTTGGCCCTCAGATGAAATCAACATGACAAACACTCGAACCAATGTCATTGCCTCTACCTCCTTGATTGCTCGTAGGGAAATCCTTCTTTTGTGGAAATCTCCTTTACCTCCCTCTTTTAAAATGTGGCTGGGTGATACTATGTCTCTCCTAAAGTTGGAAAAAATTAAGTTTAGTCTCCGGGGTTCTTCAGATAAGTTTTACGCTCATTGGAGGCCACTGATCAGTTATGTAACCGTCTTCCCCCTGATATGGTGTAGGGATTCCACCTTTATCTGCCTATAATTCTGATATTATTACTCCCCTGTCCACCACACATGCAGACCGTGTGACATCCCTCGATATATGTGTTAGCATGTGTATGTGTACATGTATGTATGTAGGTATGTATGTATGTATGTATGTATGTATGTATGTATGTATGTATGTATGTATGTATGTATGTATGTATGTATGTATGTATGTATGTATGCAGGTATGTGTATGTGTATATATTAGACCCTCCAGAAAAACGCGGGCTAAAATGCTTGATTATGCGATTAAAAATGCGGGGTTTTTATGTGATTTTATGCGGTGAAATTGCGGGAAGTTGCTAAATATGCGGGAAGTTGCGAAATATGCTAAATATGCGGGAAAAAAGAATAACATTTTTTTTAAATATTGGGCTGTTTTATTTATTCTCTCTCACACACAACCTGCCACTAACGTTAAACCCCTTTACCATTCAATTAAACACATTCAATGTTTATTTATTGTAAAAGCAATTGGGCTATTTTAATCTCACACACACACACACCCCCCCCCCCCCCCCCCACACACACACACACACTTCTCCGCTTCATTCTGTTTTCATTTCATTTACTCGTTCGTGATCTGACCAGCTTCAATCTTGTAGGCTACTCACTTCGTTTCTTGTAGCCCTCGAAAGGGTTTTGGAGGTTGAGGCTCACCGTCGATTTTCTCTTATGCTCCAACATACAGTTGCACGGGGTGCAGAATAGTTTCCCCCCACTTTTTGCCCGCTCTTTAGTAGAAATGTTCGTCGGTAAATGAGATGGATTAGATTTTTTCATCTTGGTGTTTTCTCTATCGTGTGAGCTCCACACGTTCACTCTATAGACCCTTTTTGTGTTTGTATACAATGATGACGTAGAACGTATGCGCGCGCATGGTGGCAACAGAAGGATGGCAGAGATAAACAGCTTGTCAAGCTACGCAAGGGGATTATCAACTAAAGATCGTGAATGTTACCTTAACAAGTTGACTTTGACAAATGGTGTCCGACTTCCAGATCCGTGTTCTATTGATGAGTGGGTTGAAGACGTTAGCAAGTGGCCGAATATACAGTGGCCAGATATATATACCTATTTAATTGAGAAACCGAGCGTGTACACCAGAGAGAAATTACGAGCCTATAAGTCAGTGGATGCTTACGAATACGTTGTCTGTGGTCATGTACAGAACGTCAAATACCATGACATAGACTCAGAGTTTTGTATTTTGAGATCAGAAATTCTCCCTAGTCAAAGACAAGGACACAAGACAACGATGTATGAGGCTTGGGTCATAATCAACCAACGAGAAAACTATGTCCTCACAGCGAATTGCACCTGTATGTCGGGGTAAGTAGCCTATTATTTGGTGTTGTGGGCTTGTAGGTAACAGTTCAGGGGTGTGTTACTGTCCTTTCAGCTGGCTATTACTCTCCTTTCCATATCAAAAATCGTATGCCTTGCCCTGTAACTTTCTCATCATAACCAGGGTTTGAAACTAACATTTTCATGAACAACAACACAGTGACAACAGGGTTCAAAATGTCAGCAGCCAATATCATTCAGTTACATTCAAAACCTGATTAAGCTTAGGATACTCACATGTCTAGTAAGTTAGATGTTTACCTACTTCATAGCCAGAGCCGAGATTTGTCTGAGAGCAAATGTTACTTTCAAGCCCAGTATGTTTATTATGATTTTGTGAAATTTCAGGCTTGGGTCATGCTGCAGCCATGCAGCTGCAATATTATTCAAAGTTGAGCTCTATGTCAGGATGGGAAGGACAGAGAAAGCAGCGGTTACTTCTGGAGTGTGCATGTGGAAAGACATCAGCAGGAAAGACGTCAGACCAGCTCCATTGAAGGAAATCAGCTTCCACAAACCAAAGAGGCTTGGCAGGCAACTTCCAGCAGCTTCAACATCTGCTAGGAAGAATAGTATCACACCCAGAGACATGTAATAGTTGACAGAGCCTAGATAAGTTTCCTTTTGCCATAGTGCATTTAATTAATTCTCAGGATTTCTCCTCAGTGTTTTGACACCATAATGTAGCCTGAGAAAGGTGTTACTTGGTGATGCAGAGAAGAAAAGGCCTACAGACCAACGTGGCATCATGACTTTTTGTAAACATACACGCTCAGTTTGAATAGTTTCAGTATCATTTGTTATGTTGGTTTGAATATGTCTGTCCTTTTGTCTTCAGATTACTGATTCTAGAAATTCGATTGTTTGTTATCTACAGCTTAACTGGTCTGGTTTTAGAATAATTCAGTCATTATTCTTAAAATGTGAACATTATGCAGCACACTAATTGTGTCTTTTTGTTGCTCTATTATCAGTGTTGACAGATGATGACATCCGGGATGTGAACCCAGGTGCTGCAGTGCTGACGAGCCTGGAAAACAGTGACACGGACACTGCATCTTCTGACACTGATTCAGAGGAGCATCTAGACTTACCTGAGCCCTTGACTGCTTTATTTGATGCAACACTCCGGGAACTCTCACCACAGGAAATGAAGGTGAAATGTGAGGATACATTTCACAAACTAAAAAGTACACTACAACCTCAACAATGTGAGAAACTGGAATTTGTGACACGGAAACAGTCAAGGTCAAATGAGTGGCACACCTATAGGGCTGGTCGGATCACAAGCACCAAATTTCACCATGCAGCCACAACTGACAAGATCAGCAAAACATACCTAAATGATATAATGCAGTACAACAAAACAGAGTTAAATGTCCCATCTGTGCTCTGGGGTCAAAACATGGAGGAAACGGCAAGACAAGCGTACACTGCATTCATGTCCCAAAGCCATCCAGATTTCAGCATCAGCTCATGTGGCTTAGTAGTGCAACCTTCTGAGCCACACCTTGGATCATCGCCAGATGGGATAGCAAGATGTACCTGCTGTGGCAAAGGGGTGGTAGAGATAACATGTCCCTACAAATACAGGAATAGCCTTCAAGGATGTACAGAAGACAAGCAGTTTTGTCTGGACAATTCATTGTCTTTGAAACATTCACACACATACTACTATCAAACTCAACTTCACATGTTTGTGTGTGGTGTTAGCTAATGTGACTTTGTGTTGTGGACTAAGGAGAAGTTCATTGTGCAACGTATCCTAAGAAATGAAGAGTTTCTGCAGGAGGCTTTGCCAAAAGCATATGAGTTCTTTAGCTCGAGTGTGTTGCCTGAATTAATGACAAGAAGACATGATCCTGTCTTGGTGTCACAGAGAGCCTGCGAATACTGTGAAAGGCCAGATTTTGGTAAAATGATAATCTGTGTCAAATGCAACAACCACATTCACTACAGTTGTGCACACATAAAAAGGAAGCCAGCAACATGGTTATGTAGGAAATGTCTGAGAGTTGAGGCTTGAATGCCTTCATGTAGGAGTGGGCAATATAATGTATTTTATTGTGATAGGAGACCATATATGGTGTTAGATGTCGGTTATGGATTGTCTTTCCCTGGTTATTAAAGTTACATTACAGTTGAAACAATGAATTCATCATCAGCCTTTTCCTTACATTTGATGTTGTTGTTGACAGCTGTGTCTTGATGCACTTCAGTGCAACAAGATATTTTAAGTTTTATTCTGTAATGCTATATATGTATCCATAGAGATAATTTGCGACCTAAAATTATTATTTACTGTTTACAACATACAGAACCAGTTTGATTCTAATATATTGTACATACTCCTACTTTTTATGTTGTTAATGTTTAGTGGCACTTTAATGGCACCTGAATGGAATGAAACTCTGTTAGTAACAACATTACAAATAAATGTGATACTGCACTCTGAATTGTTGAGATAATCTGGGGGGGAAAGGACCATTAGACACACCAGTGGCAGCCAATGTGGCGAGGTTTATTCAAATGCATTAAGTTTTAAGTACAGTAGGCCTATATACATGTTTCACAAATGTAAAATCACTATATAAGTCATACATGGTTATGTGTAACTCATTTGGGAACAACACTCTTACAGAGGTTTGTGAGGGCACCACATACAATAACAACATCATCTAGTATGTCAACCTGCGACAAAGGAATAATTGTTAGTAAAATCTTAAAGTTTTTCCACCGACCAATAACTCGCTCTACATGGATCCTCACACAAGAAAGTTGTCTAGATGTGTCCACTTCCTGTGCAGAAAGCTGCTTCTTTCCTTTTGTGAAATGAGGGATGCGAAGGGTTGCACCATAGGCCGCAAGCTCGTCTCGGATGAGAAATCCTCTGTCTGCTAAAACCTCATCCCTAGGCTCCAAAAGTTTGAGGAAACCTGACTACTTAGTGATCTGCTTGTCTGAAACCCGTCCACCCCACCCAGGAGACAGAAATGAAATTGCACCAGCTGGAGTGATGCCGATCAAATATTTAATGGTGTTGTTGTGTTTATAGTTTGACCATGTCTGGGCCCTGGAAGTCAGATTACTGGGTCTAGCTATGAACATTTCTGTGCAATCTATTTTGCACCGGCATCTTCTAAAGTTGCGCTTGAATATTTTTGGCATATTTTTAAGTACTGCACCCTTACTTGGCCATTTAATGAGTGGCTTGAGGACCAAGGCCATAGCAGGGACCCAGCTCCACAAAATATTTGATAAGGTGGTTTTTGATACCTGAAATCTATAAGACAAGTCAGTATTACATAGGCCCAACCTTAATTTCATCAATATAATCAATAGGGGGTCCTCTACTGTAAGTTTGTTGTGAATTCTTTCTACGCTGCCCATCATTTTTCTAATCAGCCACTCAAAGACCACAGAGGTCAGTCCTGTGAGAAAAATCAATTGTCCAATGTTGCACTTAACAGTGGTGTAGGAGAATCTAGATTTTTGCAGCTCCTCTTTCAGCTTTACATTTTCTGCTCGTAGTGTGTCAAACTCCTGTCGCAGGTTGACATATTCCTCCTGAAGTTGACTGTATCTCAGGTTCAGATCATCGTACTCTCTCTTTGGAACTAGGATATCCTCTTCAGCTTTAATATAGAAAAGTGAAAAATTAGCATGTGCTGCAACCAATGCAAACAAGTTCACAATTCAGGGGTTCTCACAGATTTTTACCAATGAATTTTCAAAACTTTTCCATGACAGAAGAGAAGATACATTATCGATCCCAGGGGGAGATTTTTCCTCTTCATTTGACCCATCCAGGGGCCAGTGTACACGTCACACACAGACATACATAGCAATTGGAGCAGTGGGCCTGGCAGGAGCACACACACACACACTAGGAGCACACTGACTCTTTCAGTGAGGGTGGGAACCCTGACAATCAATCAGTTAATTGTAAGATGATATATTCATATATTCATAAATATATTCATACCAGGACAATGATCCATGCTGCATTCTTGTTCTGGAGTTTCAGAAGTAACACGTTGATTTGTTGCAGTGTCAGCTCTCCTCCTTTTCCTATGGTACCTACAGTAACAGCAGAAATTCATAGTCAGACTAATCCATATCTCAAAACAACAGCTGTAGGCACCAAAGCTTATGCAAGAGAGGAAAACACAACAAAAAACGACTGAGAGGATGTCAACTCTAATCTTACCTGTCCATCTTTGCATTTGGGTTCTGGCTTTGTTTTGAGTACATGAACACAGATGGCAGATGTAAACAAGGCTCTCCCGTAAAATCAAAGAGTAGGCTAGATAACCTCAAAACAATCTCAAAACAACAGCTGTAGGCACCAAAGCTTATGCAAGAGAGGAAAACAAAACAAAAAACGACTGAGAGGATGTCAACTCTAATCTTACCTGTCCATCTTTGCATTTGGGTTCTGGCTTTGTTTTGAGTACATGAACACAGATGGCAGATGTAAACAAGGCTCTCCCGTAAAATCAAAGAGTAGGCTAGATAACCTCATTACCTGATATAAAGTGGGCGCTGCAGACGCGAGCATTTTTGATTATGTCCTCATTCCAGTCCACACGTTTAATCGCCTGCAGCCACAGACGCCGCCGGTTGCTCTGAAATGGTCGTGGTCCTCTCGGAATCCTATAAAACTTTAGTCCGCCGGTGGAATAGCGATTCGTACAACCGTATACGCAACAACCAGACATGTTGATGCTGGGTACAGTTTGTAAATGCTTTCTAACCAGTTGCTACCACGTCTTTGTCATTCAGAACTGCTTGAAAACAACACCACTTCCGTTGCCCACATGCGCGCGCAACTTTTTGATGACGTCGGCTGTAAAAGGGTCTATACAGTGTTGTTTACATTCTGTGACGCGCGAGCTGATGACGTCACGTCAAGACGAGTTAACTTTTTTTTCTTCTCAACTTTGTGGGAAAATGCGGGGATTATGCGGCCTTTTGATAAATATGCGGCCTTTTCAAAATCTGCGCCATTTTGCTGATTATGCGGTAAATTCTGCGATCGCAGAATCGCGTTTTTCTGGAGGGTCTAATATATGTGCATGTAAATGATTGTATTCATCATTTGGTATGTAATTGATGTACTGTTGCCTCAGTGCTCCGGGAGAGGGGTCTGTGGGATGGGTTGGGATGGGGCTGGGTCGAGGGAAAGTGGGTAAGGGTTCTTTTGTAAAAATAAAAAAAACAATTCCTTATTTGCTGCAATGCACTCTTACACTTTTTTCATGTGAATACAAATATAAAAAAATAAAAAAAATACATATGTAAAACTTTTTTCTGTCTAAAACATTTATTTACATATGAAACGGAACACATCCCTCTGAACAACACAACCCTCTGATGCGTGTGTTGGTAGCTTGGCACGCTACTTCCCTGGAACCGTTGCTGCTTCCAGTGTTCCCTCCTGAAGTCTGTGATCACTACCCAGTCACCGGGCTTGAAGTGGTGTTGTGGCGCATCAGCTGGCATCGGCAGTACGGCTTTCCCCTGAGAGTGGACAGCTGAGAGGGAGACTGAAAGACTTATACAGTAGTTCAACAAAAGGTAACTTCAATTGTCTCAACTTTCAGAAACTAACTAGAATAATATTCTTTAAATCTGTGCCAGTTCGTCTTGTGCCTTGTGCCATCAAGAGAGCCAACAAAACTATTTGTAGCTGCTTTCACAATGATGACTATTCTCTTTTTATTAACCAGTAAAATAGATCTTTACAGGATCAGAATATTTTGAATATTATTCATCTTTATGGCTTTGTAAGATTATATGTCTCTATTCAACACAATGGACATGATTATCACACTTGTTTCAGTCTTAAATCTGTATTGTCAATGTGCTTTGGCAATAGTATATGTTTTTAATATGGTCATATCAATAAAGTTAGTATTTCCTGATATTCTTCTTCTTTTTTTTAGATATATAATGATTTGTGATTTCCTCAAAAAGATAAAGCATTTCAAAATTCAAACCACTCTTTTTCCGGTCACATACTTCAGGACGCTTGCTGCAGAGCTGACCTTCTAGGAAAGAGTTGGCAGTCCCATGAGCAATGGAGGAAATCTATGCCAATATTGACGATATCAAAACCCTAAGCTCAAGATCATCAACAATACAAGAAGGTAAGAGTGTCAGTCAGAGTGCACTGTGGATTTTGGATTTACTGTATCACTCCCTGGTCTTCTCTGTGTTCAGGTCCCAGGAGATTTCTCAGACCGTCTGTTCTCGGTCTGGGGCTGCTGAGTATTTTCCTGCTGGCTGGACTCATCGGCCTCGCCGTCCACTGTGAGTCTGTCTTTTCATACGTTTAATAAGTTCATTTTGAACGTGTGATTTTCAAGAGCAATATCAAGACCAAAACATCTATCGTTGTTCTACTTTTCTCCTAGGGCCAAATTAGGAAAACATTTACTTTGGTTTGTGTCAGTATGATTGCATCAGTTCATTTAAGAAACATCTATTTTCATTCCAGACCATTACTCAGTAGGTGGTGCAGCTGCAGATCTCTCCGCTGTCAAAGCAAACCTGACTGAGCGTCTCCAGGCCAGCCATCAGCTGATCAACCAGCTGAAGGCCAACCTCACAGAAAAGACCAGAGAGGTGGAGTTATTGAGTGAGTGCTTCATGTGGGGGGGTTTGTATAGGGCTCGGTGTATGTGAGATATCAATTATCATAATATTTTTTACAAAATACCCCGATATTGATATTCTAAGGCTGACTATTGATGCTTTCATAAAATAGTTACATAATGTCACTTTTCATTAATGATAATCAAGAATTTGTTTTTAATGACTCAGTTGTGAGTGATTTAATTTATAGTTTGTTTTACTTTTCTTCCCCCATCATATTTATAATTATTTTTTTAATATAAGCAATAGGAAGAAGAACTTAGAGGTGGTTTGTTCCAGATATTTGCAGCTTAATAATAATAAAGGATAACAAGGTTTCAAACCAATTTAGAACTGTTGCCGAAAGTCAGACCCAGTTTTCCAGTCGGTCTAGTAACTAACACCGAGATGTTTCCACTGTCTGTGTTTAACTCTTTTGATCACTCTAAAAATGCTTAATAAATATGTTTTTTCATTATTATTACAAAAGTGACATATAATGCACTCAAGAGTTCCATATTCCAGCAGTTAAAGCAGTACATCAACAAGATCTTAAAACTTGTACCGCAGGATGGAGGATGTTTGGTAGTTCCTTTTATCTCCTCTCTACTGAGAAAGCTTCTTGGGAACAAAGCAGACAGCACTGCACAGCCAGAGGAGCAGATCTGGTGATCGTAGACAGTTATGAAGAACAGGTAATGTGTGCTGCTTGTGATTGTATAACTCCTGCTTTTATCAATCAATGTTTTTATTGTACATATACTAGCAAATGTGTCTATCAGCTATAATGATTACTTCACAACAATGGTGTTAATTACATATTTCTGAGCTAGTAAAAAGGGAAAAGTTATCTGAATGTTGATGTCCATCCCAGTAAACTACATTTTTAATATGTGAACAGATTTTCCTCGAATCGATGATCAGCGAAAGAGAGATCATCTCTGGCATGATCAATTTTGCCACTTGGATTGGTTTCAGTGACACAGAAGAGAAGGGGACCTGGAAATGGGTGGATGAATCTTCACTGAATCTGAATCTGAAGTAAGGCTTTAATTGGTTTTAAATACAGACGCTGGTTTATGTTGTGACCTTTCTAAATGTTTCACATGTTTCTCTAATGGGAGTTAACAGAACACACAGGATGCATTTAAACGTAGGGTGTCTGCCCCTTTCACCAGAGACTCATTTGGGTTTTAAGAAAAGAACATGGCTGTGTTACTTATAGTTATTTGTATTTGATGTCCATCTTTTAGTTCATCTTGTTTTCCTGTACTACCTGTTAGGCTTTGGAGCCCAGGACCGCCTGATAATGGAGGAGGGTGTGTTTATATCTTTTCCTACAACGAGTGGAACTCCCTGTCCTGTGAGGACGATCTGCATTGGATCTGTGAGAAACATTAACATTGGTGTCTGTTTGGATACTAAACATGCAATCATGCTTTCACAATTTAGTTTATATTGAGTTATTTAAAACTATACAAAATGCCTGATTTCATGAATAAGAATGACTTTGCTCAAATTGATAAATCACATTTATTTAGTGTTTTTGTTTAGGATTAATATCAGTAATAAATAAGTAGTAATTTAATTAGTTTTTGCCAACTTTTGTTTGCCTCAATTAAATTAGTATTTGTATTAATCCTTTTACCAATCAACATAAAAACAGCTTATTAAAAACATCTGCTGATAAGCCCACAGTTCCTGAAAGTTATAATATTGAAGGTGCCTTATTGAGCAGAATATGATAAAAATAAGAAAAATAAAAACAGTCAGACATTATTGAATAATTCAGACACATACAACAATACTCTAGTCCCAACATTGGTCTAACTTGTTCTTAGCCAGACAACAGGCTTTGGGATAAGAACAGGGCTTTCCTGGACTCAAACCATCTCGGCTGCCAATAATAAATATAATAATTATAATTATATTAATAAATAAATAAAGAGAAATAATCTATGAAGAAACAGAAACATAATTGTAATAATAATGAAAGAAGTGAAATGAAATGGGAAATGTATTTATTTATCTATTTATTTATTCATTTATCTATTATACATTTTTAGTTTTATAATAATAATGAGGAAACAATGAAGCAAATCATGTATAAATACAACGCCATATGAATAAACAAAATGTAACTGACACTGTAATCCCCCTACCCCCTTCATGTTATTGTCCTGTTCTGTTTGTGATGTGTTTGAGCCGTGTCTTTGTCCTTGTGTTTTTGTCTTTGAAAATGTCTAATAAAATATAAATGTTAAATCCTTTTACATATCAACATAAAAACAGCTTATTAAAAACATCTGCTGATAAGCCCACAGTTCCTGTTATAATATTGAAGGTGCCTTATTGAGCAGAATATGATACAAATAATAAAAATAAGAAACTGTCAAAAATTATTGAATAATTCAGACACATACAACAATACTCTAATCCCAGCATTGGTCTAACTTGTTCAAATATGTAAAATAGCCTGTGTGTTTATACAGTATGTTTCCTAACAATGACCTCTTGTGGCCATGTGAGTACAAATCTATTGCAGGTATTTAACATTCATAGGTACCATCCACTTTGTACATACTGTAAGAACTAGTGCTGTCAATTAATACAAAGATGTATGTATGTTTATCAAAATAATAATCTGGGACTTTAACTGCAGGATTAGCTCATGATTCATTTGAAAAGTAAACTGCCTTTTATTTGAAGTTACTGGAATGACAGTACTTTAGTAAATGGGCAAATAGATATAGCTAGATCAGGAAATTGAACTTTCTTTGAGCATGCATAGAAAGATAAAAACTGTAAAAGTATATTGTGGGTGTATAACATGTTCTCTGACAAGATGAAGCTCTTCCACTTCAACAAATTGCTGTTATCAGATAAAAAGCAGCTTTACCACTTCACCTTTTTTTATCAAAGTGAACAACTCCTCCCTGAAAGATATGAACTTGTTATGTTTATGATCAGCGGCAGACAGAGTACTTCAGAGGAAAGACATTTGTGTTTATGAGCATTTAAAATTAAGATCCCTGCTTTCACAACAATGTCATGCTCTCTTTTTATTAACCAGTAAAACAGATCTATACAGGATCAATACATTTAGAATATTAATCATCTGTACGGCTTTGTAAGATTATATGTCTGTATTTAACACCATGGACTTGATTATCTCACTTGTTTCAGTCTTAAATCTGTATTGTCAATTTGCTTTGTATGTTTTAAATGTGGGCATGTCAATAAAGCTTATTTGAATTTGTCTTGACTCAGCGTCAGAAAAAAACAAACATATCCTTATATCTTTGAGATGGATAGATAATGATCTGGTACAGTTGCTAGGACTACCTTTAGCACTTAAGAGGTGTGACGTATTGATGGTGTTTTGTGTTATCCTTTACGCTATTGCCATTTTCCCAGACATCAGACATCATATTTCCAACTATCTAGAGGAAATTATTTTATACGGCTGTTTTTAAGACCTTGCAGCTCTGGGTCTTAGCAGACCCTAGGATCCATTTCGCACTCTTTTTTCTCTTTTTCTGTTGTCACATGTGTTATCATTGTTTTGAGTTTACCCATACAGCAGAGGTGTCAAACTCAATTTCATCAAGGGCCACATCAGCATTATGGTTGCACTCAAAGGGCCGGTTGTAACTTTAAGACTATATAAGAATACATATATAAATATTTAATATATATAAAATAATGTATTATATTACATGATTGGCTCTGCATTGGATTATTATCTGATAGGGTAATGACTTCAGAATTAACTACATCTGAAAGCAGAAGTCTACGGCAAATAATTGCAAGTCTCTTCAGTGAGAATGTCAAAAAATGATTTAAAAAGAAAAAACACATTATGAAAAAAAAGTAAAAAAAAAAGTAACATTTTGAAAACAAAGAACAATTCTGAGGAAAAGGGGTAATTCTAAGAAAATGGCACATTTAAAAAAAAAAAGTCAAGTTTTGAGAAAAAAAGGCATATCTGAGATGCATTGTGGGACATGTAGTTTATGGGGAACATGCTTCTGTAAATCGGCCTGTAACCGTATAATAAACGTATTATATTCTTTGCAAGCTCTTGTGGGGCCACAGAAAAGGAAGTCACGGGCCGGATTTGGCCCCCGGGCCTTGAGTTTGACACCCCTACAGGGTTAAGTATGGATACACTGTTGGAAAATACAAGAAAGGAGATACAAATGATGTACACAGGTTTAGAAGCTCTACAAGGTGCATTTTTGAGAAGTGATTGGAGAACTATGTGTAAAGGAGAGTTGTTACAACACAGAAAACACCAGAATTTAAACTATAAACATTAATATAATTTCACTAATAGTTAATGGCCTAAACCCCCCAATTAAAAAAGTGCTTATACTGTACAGATGAAACATCAAGGTGGAGATATTGTATTTATGCAAGAACACATCTGTCAAATGTGTGTGTGTGTGTGTGTGTGTGTGTGTGTGTGTGTGTGTGTGTGTGTGTGTGTGTGTGTGTGTGTGTGTGTGTGTGTGTGTTTGTGTGTGTGTGTGTGTGTGTGTGTGTGTGTGTGTGTGTGTGTGTGTGTGTGTGTGTGTGTGTGTGTGTGTGTGAGAGAAACTTTTGTGTTTCTGCCCCTGCCATTCCTGCAGAAGGTTGCAACATTGTTGATACATTCAGGCACCGACACCTGTCTGCTCTCACATTCCCGCATTATGTTTTGCGGAAACCAATCTTTAGTTTTTTCCCACTCTATGCCAGCTGCAAATTTGGGGCGAGACACAATAAATAAAGCTTCGCCAGTTTGGGTCCTTATCACAACTGATCAAGATGGCCAAACGATTCTCTGCTCAGAGGGCCTTGCAAATTATTTTATAAGAGAGAGAACCATTTGATGATGATAAAGAGGAAGAGGTTTCAGAATTTGAGGATCACATTTAGCTTCAGCTAGTTACAAAAAAATGACAAGTAGCACTTTAATTCATTAATGTGATCTAACAAATGTAAAAGGGTGAATATTAACCATGCTGTTTATATAGCTTGTAATTGGGATGAAGTAAACATCTGTTGAGCATTTTAACATAAAATGTTTTGATTGTGTTGAATTGAAACCCAAAAAGGCAGCAGGTCCACCAGACCCACAAACACTGGCTGCGTAACAAACATATGAACAACCACACAAAATTTAGGGGTTTTCCAGAAAATAAAGGCCCACTCTTGTCATAGTACACAGGAACAGAAATGAATGACATCCTGGGTTATGCTTCTGCCTACATCATACGCTTGTGACGATTAGTAATGCACAATCATGCATTTGTCCGAGCCACAGATTGAAACAGAGAACAAGCTCACCCTTGGCATCATGAGTTCACCCAGAGGACAGGTGCATACAATGCGGTTTATACGGAAAACAAATATGTGTGGATCAAAAATACATGTGTATGCCATTAATAAGATCAGAACCAATTGGGAAAAGAACTACAGATCACCTTCTCTGATGACTTTTGGAAGGAGGCCCTGAGAGCCGTCAACTCATCCACCAGTTGTGCTAGACTTAGCCTAATACAATTTAAAGTTCTCCATAGACTACATTATAGCAAGGCTAAGCTCTCCAGGATTTATCCAGATAGATTGGATGACAGGTGTGATAGATGTTCCCAGGCCCCCTGCGACCTGACTCACATGTTCTGGTTGTGCCCTAAATTATCTAGCTTCTCGCAATCTTTCTTCGAATGTATTTCTGAAATTGTATGTCTAAAAATCTCTCCATCCCCTCATGTAGCTATTTTCAGTTGGCCCTCAGATGAAATCAACATGACAAACACTCAGACCAATGTCATTGCCTCTACCTCCTTGATTGCTCGTAGGGAAATCCTTCTTTTGTGGAAATCTCCTTTACCTCCCTCTTTTAAAATGTGGCTGGGTGATACTATGTCTCTCCTAAAGTTGGAAAAAATTAAGTTTAGTCTCCGGGGTTCTTCAGATAAGTTTTACGCTCATTGGAGGCCACTGATCAGTTATGTAACCGTCTTCCCCCTGATATGGTGTAGGGATTCCACCTTTATCTGCCTATAATTCTGATATTATTACTCCCCTGTCCACCACACATGCAGACCGTGTGACATCCCTCGATATATGTGTTAGCATGTGTATGTGTACATGTATGTATGTAGGTATGTATGTATGTATGTATGTATGTATGTATGTATGTATGTATGTATGTATGTATGTATGCAGGTATGTGTATGTGTATATATTAGACCCTCCAGAAAAACGCGGGCTAAAATGCTTGATTATGCGATTAAAAATGCGGGGTTTTTATGTGATTTTATGCGGTGAAATTGCGGGAAGTTGCTAAATATGCGGGAAGTTGCGAAATATGCTAAATATGCGGGAAAAAAGAATAACATTTTTTTTAAATATTGGGCTGTTTTATTTATTCTCTCTCACACACAACCTGCCACTAACGTTAAACCCCTTTACCATTCAATTAAACACATTCAATGTTTATTTATTGTAAAAGCAATTGGGCTATTTTAATCTCACACACACACCCCCCCCCCCCCCCACACACACACACACACACTTCTCCGCTTCATTCTGTTTTCATTTCATTTACTCGTTCGTGATCTGACCAGCTTCAATCTTGTAGGCTACTCACTTCGTTTCTTGTAGCCCTCGAAAGGGTTTTGGAGGTTGAGGCTCACCGTCGATTTTCTCTTATGCTCCAACACACAGTTGCACGGGGTGCAGAATAGTTTCCCCCCACTTTTTGCCCGCTCTTTAGTAGAAATGTTCGTCGGTAAATGAGATGGATTAGATTTTTTCATCTTGGTGTTTTCTCTATCGTGTGAGCTCCACACGTTCACTCTATACAGTGTTGTTTACATTCTGTGACGCGCGAGCTGATGACGTCACGTCAAGACGAGTTAACTTTTTTTTCTTCTCAACTTTGTGGGAAAATGCGGGGATTATGCGGCCTTTTGATAAATATGCGGCCTTTTCAAAATCTGCGCCATTTTGCTGATTATGCGGTAAATTCTGCGATCGCAGAATCGCGTTTTTCTGGAGGGTCTAATATATGTGCATGTAAATGATTGTATTTATCATTTGGTATGTAATTGATGTACTGTTGCCTCAGTGCTCCGGGAGAGGGGTCTGTGGGATGGGTTGGGATGGGGCTGGGTCGAGGGAAAGTGGGTAAGGGTTCTTTTGTAAAAATAAAAAAAACAATTCCTTATTTGCTGCAATGCACTCTTACACTTTTTTCATGTGAATACAAATATAAAAAAATAAAAAAAATACATATGTAAAACTTTTTTCTGTCTAAAACATTTATTTACATATGAAACGGAACACATCCCTCTGAACAACACAACCCTCTGATGCGTGTGTTGGTAGCTTGGCACGCTACTTCCCTGGAACCGTTGCTGCTTCCAGTGTTCCCTCCTGAAGTCTGTGATCACTACCCAGTCACCGGGCTTGAAGTGGTGTTGTGGCGCATCAGCTGGCATCGGCAGTACGGCTTTCCCCTGAGAGTGGACAGCTGAGAGGGAGACTGAAAGACTTATACAGTAGTTCAACAAAAGGTAACTTCAATTGTCTCAACTTTCACAAACTAACTACAATAATATTCTTTAAATCTGTGCCAGTTCGTCTTGTGCCTTGTGCCATCAAGAGAGCCAACAAAACTATTTGTAGCTGCTTTCACAATGATGACATGCTATTCTCTTTTTATTAACCAGTAAAATAGATCTTTACAGGATCAGAATATTTTGAATATTATTCATCTTTATGGCTTTGTAAGATTATATGTCTCTATTCAACACAATGGACATGATTATCACACTTGTTTCAGTCTTAAATCTGTATTGTCAATGTGCTTTGGCAATAGTAGCCTATATGTTTTTAATATGGTCATATCAATAAAGTTAGTATTTCCTGATATTCTTCTTCTTTTTTTTAGATATATAATGATTTGTGATTTCCTCAAAAAGATAAAGCATTTCAAAATTCAAACCACAATTTTTCCGGTCACATACTTCATGATAATTGCTGGAGAGCTGACCTTCTAGGAAAGAGTTGGCAGTCCCATGAGCAATGGAGGAAATCTATGTCAATATTGACGATATCAAAACCCTAAGCTCAAGATCATCAACAATACAAGAAGGTAAGAGGGTCAGTCAGAGTGCACTCTGGATTTTGGATTCACTGTATTACTCCCTGGTCTTCTCTGTGTTCAGGTCCCAGGAGATTTCTCAGACCGTCTGTTCTCGGTCTGGGGCTGCTGAGTGTTTTCCTGCTGGCTGGACTCATCAGCTTCGCCGTCCACTGTGAGTCTGTCTTTTCATACATTTAATAATGTAATTTTAAACGTGTGATTTTCAAGAGCAATATTCTTTTCTGAAAGATGCACATTTGACCAAAACATTTATCGTTTTTCTACTTTTCTCCTAGGGCCAAATTAGGAAAACATTTACTTTGGTTTGTGTCAGTATGATTGCATCAGTTCATTTAAGAAACATCTATTTTCATTCCAGACCATAACTCAGTAGGTGGTGCAGCTGCAGATCTCTCCGCTGTCAAAGCAAACCTGACTGAGCGTCTCCAGGCCAGCCATCAGCTGATCAACCAGCTGAAGGCCAACCTCACAGAAAAGACCAGAGAGGTGGAGTTATTGAGTGAGTGCTTCATGTGGGGGGGTTTGTATAGGGCTCGGTGTATGTGAGATATCAATTATCATAATATTTTTTACAAAATACCCCGATATTGATATTCTAAGGCTGACTATTGATGCTTTCATAAAATAGTTACATAATGTCACTTTTCATTAATGATAATCAAGAATTTGTTTTTAATGACTCAGTTGTGAGTGATTTAATTTATAGTTTGTTTTACTTTTCTTCCCCCATCATATTTATAATTATTTTTTTAATATAAGCAATAGGAAGAAGAACTTAGAGGTAGTTTGTTCCAGATATTTTCAACATAATAATAATAATAAAGGATAACAAGGTTTCAAACCAATTTAGAACTGTTGCCGAAAGTCAGACCCAGTTTTCCAGTCGGTCTAGTAACTAACACCGAGATGTTGCCACTGTCTGTGTTTAACTCTTTTGATCCCTCTAAAAATGCTTAATAAATATGTTTTTTCATTATTATTACAAAAGTGACATATAATGCACTCAAGAGTTCCATATTCCAGCAGTTAAAGCAGTAAATCAACAAGATCTTAAAACTTGTACCGCAGGATGGAGGATGTTTGGTAGTTCCTTTTATCTCCTCTCTACTGAGAAAACTTCTTGGGAACAAAGCAGACAGCACTGCACAGCCAGAGGAGCAGATCTGGTGATCGTAGACAGTTATGAAGAACAGGTAATGTGTGCTGCTTGTGATTGTATAACTCCTGCTTTTATCAATCAATGTTTTTATTGTACATATACTAGCAAATGTGTCTATCAGCTATAATGATTACTTCACAACAATGGTGTTAATTACATATTTCTGAGCTAGTAAAAAGGGAAAAGTTATCTGAATGTTGATGTCCATCCCAGTAAACTACATTTTTAATATGTGAACAGATTTTCCTCGAATCGATGATCAGCGAAAGAGAGATCATCTCTGGCATGATCAATTTTGCCACTTGGATTGGTTTCAGTGACACAGAAGAGAAGGGGACCTGGAAATGGGTGGATGAATCTTCACTGAATTTGAATCTGAAGTAAGGCTTTAATTGGTTTTAAATACAGACGCTGGTTTATGTTGTGACCTTTCTAAATGTTTCACATGTTTCTCTAATGGGAGTTAACAGAACACACAGGATGCATTTATACGTAGGGTGTCTGCCCCTTTCACCAGAAGACTCATTTGGGTTTTAAGAAAAGAACATGGCTGTATTACTTATAGTTATTTGTATTTGATGTCCATCTTTTAGTTCATCTTGTTTTCCTGTACTACCTGTTAGGCTTTGGAGCCCAGGACAGCCTGATAATGGAGAGGAGTGTGTTTATATCTTTTCCTACAACGAGTGGAACTCCCAGTCCTGTGAGGAGGATCTGCATTGGATCTGTGAGAAACATTAACATTGGTGTCTGTTTGGATACTAAACATGCAATCATGCTTTCACAATTTAGTTTATATTGAGTTATTTAAAACTATACAAAATGCCTGATTTCATGAATAAGAATGACTTTGCTCAAATTGATAAATCACATGTATTTAGTGTTTTTGTTTAGGATTAATATCAGTAATAAATAAGTAGTCATTTAATTAGTTTTTGCCAACTTTTGTTTGCCTCAATTAAATTAGTATTTGTATTAATCCTTTTACATATCAACATAAAAACAGCTTATTAAAAACATCTGCTGATAAGCCCACAGTTCCTGAAAGTTATAATATTGAAAGTGCCTTATTGAGCAGAATATGATACAAATAAGAAAAAGAAAAACAGTCAGACATTATTGAATAATTCAGACACATACAACAATACTCTAATCCCAGCATTGGTCTAACTTGTTCAAATATGTAAAATAGCCTGTGTGTTTATACAGTATGTTTCCAAACAATGACCTCTTGTGGCCATGTGAGTACAAATCTATTGCAGGTATTTAACATTCATAGGTACCATCCACTTTGTACATACTGTAAGAACTAGTGCTGTCAATTAATACAAAGATGTATGTATGTTTATCAAAATAATAATCTGGGACTTTAACTGCAGGATTAGCTCATGTTTCATTTGAAAAGTAATATGCCTTTTATTTGAAGTTACTGGAATGACAGTACTTTAGTAAATGGGCAAATAGATATAGCTAGATCAGGAAATTGAACTTTCTTTGAGCATGCATACAAAGATAAAAACTGTAAAAGTATATTGTGGGTGTATAACATGTTCTCTGACAAGATGAAGCTCTTCCACTTCAACAAATTGCTGTTATCAGATAAAAAGCAGCTTTACCACTTCACCTTTTTTTATCAAAGTGAACAACTCCTCCCTGAAAGTTATCTTTGAAAGGATATGAACTTGTTATGTTTATGATCAGCGGCAGACAGAGTACTTCAGACAAGACATTTGTGTTTATGAGCATTTAAAATTAAGATCCCTGCTTTCACAACAATGTCATGCTATTCTCTTTTTATTAACCAGTAAAACAGATCTATACAGGATCAATACATTTAGAATATTAATCATCTTTATGGCTTTGTAAGATGATATGTCTCTATTTAACACCATGGACTTGATTATCTCACTTGTTTCAGTCTTAAATCTGTATTGTCAATTTGCTTTGTATGTTTTAAATGTGGGCATGTCAATAAAGCTTATTTGAATTTGTCTTGACTCAGCGTCAGAAAAAAACCAACATATCCTTATATCTTTGAGATGGATAGATAATTATCTGGTACAGTTGCTAGGACTACCTTTAGCACTTAAGAGTTGTGACGTATTGATGGTGTTTTGTTTTATCCTTTACGCTATTGCCATTTTCCCAGACATCATATTTCAAACTCTTTTTTCTCTTTTTCTGTTGTCATATGTGTTATCATTATTTTGAGTTTACCCGTACAGGGTTAAGTATGGATACACTGTTGGAAAATACAAGAGAGATGATACAAATTATGTACACAGGTTTAGAAGCTCTACAAGGTGCATTTTTGAGAAGTGATTGGAGAACTATGTGTAAAGGAGAGTTGTTACAACACAGAAAACACCAGAATTTCAACTACGAACATTAATATAATTTCACTAACAGTTAATGGCCTAAACCACCCAATTAAAAAAGTGCTTATACTGTACAGATGAAACATCAAGGTGTGTGTGTGTGTGTGTGTGTGTGTGTGTGTGTGTGTGTGTGTGTGTGTGTGTGTGTGTGTGTGTTATAATCGCGTTTTTTTTACCAAGTTGTCATAACAGTTCTGACTTCAATTTCAGAGTTATGAGATTCTAAGGGTCATCTAATTAACACCAGATGTAACATATTCAATCAATTCATATAGTTTTGATCATAAACAGCTGAACAAATTAGTCTTTCTCACGCAACCATTTATGTTGAGATACATATGTAAACCACAGATATTTGGGGTAACAACTAAAGTTCTTCTTTAACTGACACTTATGTTGGTTTACCAAATCAAATGCATGGATTGGTTTGAGTGACAGAGGGGAAGCAAACCTGGAAATGGGTGGATGGATCTCCACTGAATCTGAAGTAAGGTTTTACTTTGGTTTAAATGCAGACACTGGTTTATGTTTTGAATTTTCTAACTTAATTTACACTGTGAAGGCATAAAGTCACATGTTTCTGTAATGGGAGTCAACACTACACACAGGATGCATTTAATTAAAGGAAATGTTCACATTTGATATAACTAGATCACGCAATGGCAACTTTCTTTTGGCACGCATACCAAGATAAACACCTAAAAAAAATACTGTGCGTGTACTGAATGTGATTTGACAAGATAATGCTCTTGCATTTCAACCAATTGGTGTCATCAGATAAAAAAGTGACTCTACCACATCCTAATATCTTTTCAATGTGAATAACTCTAAATGTTATATGTAAATTATCAGCAGCAGACAGAATGCTTCAGAGGAAAGAAATTACAATAAGTGAAATGCACACAGCTGATTTGGACTCTTTTGTTATTGGCTTTATAAAGTTTCAATTGTATTTTGTGAATTTATAGTTTTTTTTCAAGATTCAAGGCTTTTATTGTCATTCCTACATAGCTACAGTGTAGTTATGACAATGAAAATCTTAGGTCCCAGGCTCCTCCAACAGTGCAACACAGATAAAATAGTGCAAGTAAATACAATGAAATAGAAGTAGTGCCATAAGAGTTTATAAACAAGAGATACATCATTTGTGAGTTGCAAACTGGTGAATGTTATGGATGTTCTTCGTTCAGGTGTTTAACAGTCTTATGGCCTGTGGGATGAAACTCTTTCTGAGTCTGGTGGTTTTAGTCCGGATGCTGCGGTACCGCCTGCCAGACGCCAGCAGACTGAACAGTTTGTGGCTGGGGTGATGGGGGTCTTTTATAATCCTGAGGGATTTCTTCCTGAGCCGCTGGGAGTAAAGGTCCTCCATGGATGGCAGCTCCGTCCTGGTGATGTTCTGTGCAGTTTTCACCACCCTCTGTAAAGCCTTACGATTGAGGGCGGTGCAGCTGCCGTACCGGGCCGTGATGCAGCCAGTCAGGATACTCTCTATGGTGCACCTAAGTTGCAGAGTATGCTGGAGTCCAAGTTGAACCTCCTCAGCCTGCGGAGGAAGAAGAGCCGGTATCGAGCTTTCTTGGTGATGGTGTTAGTGTGAAGAGTCCATGTCAGGTCCTCAGTGATGTGGACATAGAGGCACATGAAGCTGCTGATTTCTTTCCGATAGTTTATTTGTGTATTTATGTAATCATGAACAAATACAAATCTTTTGAAATGTTGAAATCCGGATGTTACATTTATCCTTTGTCTGCCTGTTCCATAAATAAAACCTGTCAAAAGTAATGAATCATGAACTGCCAATATTATTGACCTTTATGGTTAAGTTTATGTATGTCTATTTAATTAGATGGCATACTCTGCCACACTCGAATAGAGAGTAGTCTTCTGGAGGCATCTTCAACCCGTACAGGATGGTCGAACACCCTCCACATCTCAGCTGAGAACCCCTGATACGATTCCAAAGTGGGAACCTTCTTCCCCGAAAGGCTGACACCTACTCCAAAGTGATTCCCCGAGGAGACCCATGAGGAAAGCAATCTTAGCCTTAAGACTGACACAATCCCACATCAGCGTCATACCGTTCAGGAGCGTGGACCCATGGCTCCCTGACAGGTTGTGAAATCATGGCTTCCTGTACCGGAGTTCCTGGAGGGGAACAGGCAGACTGCCTTTAATGACTGAGGGCTGGTAAGCTTTGCTGAAAGATCCCACCAACTTTCACATTACATCACCTGTTGGACGCTTTTATACAAAGCCACTTACATACATTCAATACTGTGGGCAATCCCCACTGAGCTGAAGTCTCTAACCCAGGGAAACAACGAGATGCTGACTGCAGCACTGGAACCAGCTCTCCCCTGATCCGAAGTTTAGTGCACTATCCCACTGCTCCACAGCCTCCTCTAGTGATATTTCACATAGTGGCTGGCTGTGCTGACCGAGGAGAACTCCCTGGGCAGTGACTGTGATATGAACAAAGACTGATCAAAACAAAGCACACCAAGCACAAATCATTTATACTGAAAAAAGAAATATAAGAACCAGCACCTTACCGTGGTAGAGAGGTTTGTGTGCCCTGATGAACCTGGTGGCTGTGTTGTCTGGAACCTTGTGTTCCTGGTAGGGTCTCCCATGGCAAATTGGTCTCAGGCAAGGGGCCAGACTAAGATTGGTTCACAAGACCTCATGAAAGACGACACACGAAGTGAAGATACCCGGCCCGGAGGAAGCCCGGGGTCCCCTTCTGGAGCCAGAACCAGAAGGAGGACTCGTCGGCGAGCGTCTGGTGGCCGGGCTTGCCACGGAGCCCGGCCGGGCACAGCCCGAAAAGGCGACGTGGGCAACACCTCTGCTTCTCCGTCCCGCGGGCCCACCACCTACGGGAAACAGCGATGGGGTCGGGTGCGCTGCCAGAAGGGTGGCAGTGAAGGCAGAGGGTCTCGACGGACCAGACCCGGGCGACAGAAGCTGGCTTTGGAGACGTGGAACGTCACCTCTCTGGGGGGGAAGGAGTCGGAGCTTGTGCGGGAGGTGGAGCGTTACCAGTTGGATCTGGTTGGGCTCACCTCTACGCACAGCGTCGGCTCTGGAACCTTACTTCTGGATAGGGGTTGGACTCTATTCTTCTCCGGAGTTGCTCAAGGTGTGAAGCGCCGGGCGGGTGTGGGGATACTCACAAGTCCCCGGTTGGGTGCTTCGTTGTTGGAGTCTACCCCAGTGGACGAGAGGGTTGCCTCCCTACACCTGCGGGTTATGGGGGGGAAAACTCTGACTGTTGTGTGTGCTTATGCACCCAACAGCAGTTCAGAGTATACGGCCTTCTTGGAGACCCTGGAAAGAGTCCTGTATGGGGCTCCTGAAGGGGACTCTTTAATCTTGCTGGGAGACTTCAACGCACATGTGGGCAATGATGGAGACACTTGGAGGGGAGTGATTGGGAGGAACGGCCCCCCTGATCTGAACCGGAGTGGTGGTTTGTTACTGGACTTCTGTGCTAGTCATGGATTGGCCATAACAAACACCATGTTCGAACATAAGGATGCTCATAAGTGTACGTGGTACCAGAGCACCCAAGGCAGAAGGTCCATGATCGATTTCGTTATCGTATCATCGGACCTGAGGCCGTATGTTTTGGACACTCGGGTAAAGAGAGGGGCGGAGTTGTCAACTGATCACCATCTGGTCTTGAGTTGGGTCGAGTGGCGGGGGAAGCCTCTGGATAAACCTGGTAAGCCCAAACGTGTAGTTCGGGTGAACTGGGAACGTCTGGAGGAGGCCCAAGTTCAGGAGGCCTTCAACTCACACCTCCGGCGGAGCTTTTCGGGCATTCCTGTGGAGGTTGGGACATTGAACCAGAGTGGTCGGTGTTCAAAGCCTCTATTGCCAAAGCCACGGCGGGGAGCTGTGGTTTCAAGGTCCTAGATGCCTCAAGGGGCGGTAACCCTCGAACCTCCTGGTGGACACCGGTGGTCAGGGAAGCTGTCCGACTGAAGAAGGAGGCCTTCAGGGATTTGTTATCCCGGGGGACTCCCGAGGCAGTTGCAAGGTACCGACAGGCCCGAAGGGCAGCAGCCTCAGCCGTGGCCGAGGCAAAGCAGCGGGTGTGGGAGAAGTTCGGAGAAGACATGGAAAAAGACTTTCGGGCGGCACCAAAGTTGTTCTGGAAAACTGTCCGACACCTCAGGAGGGGGAAGCAGGGAACCATCCAAGCTGTGTACCGTAAGGATGGGACGTTGTTGACCTCAACTGATGGAGTGTTAGGGCGTTGGAAGGAGCACTTTGAGGAACTCCTGAACCCGACAACTCCGCCCTCTATGTTAGAGGCAGAGCTGGAGTATGACGGGGGATCGACACCAATCTCCCGGGGGGAGGTCACTGAGGTCGTCAAACAACTTCACAGTGGCAAAGCCCCGGGGGTGGATGAGATCCGCCCAGAAATGCTGAAGGCTCTGGGTGTTGAGGGACTGTCATGGTTGACACGTCTCATCAACGTTGCGTGGAAGTCGGAAACAGTACCGAAGGAGTGGCAGACCGGGGTGGTGGTTCCCCTTTTTAAAAAGGGGGATCAGAGGGTGTGTGCCAATTACAGAGGCATCACACTACTCAGCCTCCCTGGGAAAGTTTACTCTAAGGTACTCGAAAGGAGGGTCAGGCTGATTGTCGAACCTCAGATTGAGGAGGAACAATGCGGATTCCGTCCTGGTCGTGGAACGACGGATCAGCTTTTTACTCTAGCAAGGATCCTAGAGGGGGCTGGGAGTACGCTCATCCAGTCTACATGTGTTTTGTAGACTTGGAGAAGGCGTATGACCGGGTTCCCAGGGAGTCACTGTGGGAGGTGCTGCGGGAGTATGGGGTGAGGGGGTCTCTACTCAGGGCCATCCAATCTCTGTACTCCCAAAGCGAGAGCTGGGTCCTCGGCAGTAAGTCGGACCCATTTCAGGTGAGGGTTGGCCTCCGCCAGGGCTGCGCTTTGTCACCAATCCTGTTTGTAATATACATGGATCGGATTTCGAGGCGTAGTCGTGGGGGAGGGGGTCTGCAGTTCGGTGGACTAGGGATTGCACCACAGCTTTTTGCAGATGATGTGGTTCTGGTGGCTTCATCGGTCTGCGACCTTCAGCATTCACTGGATCGGTTCGCAACCGAGTGTGAAGCGGCTGGGATGAGGATCAGCACCTCCAAATCTGAGGCCATGGTTCTCAGCAGGAAACCGATGGACTGTCCACTCCAAGTAGGGAATGAGTCCTTACCCCAAGTGAAGGAGTTCAAGTATCTCGGGGTCTTGTTCTCGAGTGAGGGAGCAATGGAGCGTGAGATGGGTCGGAGAATCGGAGCAGCGGGAGCGGTACTGCAGTCGCTTTACCGCACCGTTGTGACGAAAAGGGAGCTGAGCCAGAAGGCAAAGCTCTCTGTCTACCGCGCCATTTTCGTTCCTACCCTCATCTATGTTCACGAAGGATGGGTCATGACCGAAAGAACGAGATCGCGGGTACAAGCGGCCGAGATGGGTTTTCTCCGCAGGGTGGCTGGTGTCTCCCTTAGGGATAAGGTGAGAAGTTCGGTCATCCGGGAGGGACTCGGAGTTGAACCGCTCCTCCTTCACGTCGAAAGGAGCCAGTTGAGGTGGTTCAGGCACCTAGTTAGGATGCCACCTGGGCGCCTCCCTAGGGAGCTGTTCCAGGCACGTCCAGCTGGGAAGAGACCAAGGGGTAGACCTAGGACCAGGTGGAGGGATTATATCTCTTCGCTGGCCTGGGAGCGCCTTGGGATCCCCCAGTCAGAGCTGGTTGATGTGGCCAGGGTAAAGAAAGTTTGGGGCTCTCTGCTGGAACTGCTACCTCCGCGACCCGACCACGGATAAGTGGGAGAAGATGGATGGATGGAAAGAAATATAAAACACACTCATACCATAAAGACATGACTCATGGAGGAGGAAAAGTGACAAATCATCATTGTCTAAATTAACTTTTATATTATTTTCTTTGCTGGATATTTCCAGGAGGGAATATGAAAGGTAAAGTTTGATTCAGAAATACCTGCATTCTTATTCCCAATGAAGAATATTTCAGACTCAACTTATATCTTAACTTCAAATATTCAGTGGTGGATGTTTTTTGTGGAAGGTAATTTTGGCAGCAGACAAACTTCAACATTAAAATCATATGGCATGTATTTGTTTTAAATAAAAACAGAGCAATTATATTGTATACCTCTAAAGAGCCTTTATATATACATGGAGGTCTGGAGAGAGAGAGAATGTCTGTAACTTTAATATGGTGTGTCTGATAATCATCTGGAAGATTGTCATAGAAACTTCTTTCAGCAAATCTTAGATGAGTCACTTCCTCAGAAGGATAACATGTTTAGAAATTGAAACCCTCAACCTCGGTCACATGTGCTGCAGTCCCTGCTTCAGAGCTGACCTAAAGACAAAAGTTGTCATTTTTTAAAAGCAATGGAGGAAATCAATGACGATGTTGAAACTGTAAAATCCCTAACCCCAAGATCAGCAACAAGACAAGAAGGTAAGTGTCAGTCAGACGGAGTGAGCTGTGGATTGTGGATGTATTATACTCCCTGGTCTTCTCTGTGTTCAGGTCCCAGGAGATTTCCCAGAGCGTCTGTTCTCGGTTTTAGGCTGCTGAGTGTTTTCCCGCTGGCTGTTCTCATCGGACTCACAGTCTGCTGTTAGTCTGTTTTATAAGTTAATGTCATTTTGAATTTGTAATTTTCAAAAGCACTTTCTGCCCTCTGCCTTTTACTTAAGTTTGTATCAGTATGAGGTATTTTCTGTTTAGAAAACGTGTCTCTTGATCATTTCAGGCCATTACTCAGAAGATGTTGCAGCTGCACATCTCTCCGCTGTCAAAGCAAACCTGACTGAGCGTCTCCAGGCCAGAGATCAGCTGATCAACCAGCTGAATGCCAACCTCACTGAAAAGACCAGAGAGGTGGACAGGCTCCTGAGTTTGATGGACAAGGGTGAGTGCTTCCTGTGGGGGTTTGCATAGGGCTCAGTATGTGTATGTAAGATATCTATTATCATAATATTTTTTACAAAATACCTCAATATTGAGAGTCTAACGCTGACTATTGATGCTTTCATAAAATAGTTACACACTTTTCATTAATGATAATAAATAATTAGTTTTGAATGACTTAGTTGTGAGTGATTTAATTTATAGTTTGTTTTATTTTTCTTCATCCACCATACTGTATTTATATTTCTCTGTAAACTATGCTTATGGCCATTTTCCTTGTCTAAATCACTTTTAGTATAAGCAATAGGAAGAAGAACTTAGAGGTAGTTTGTTTCAGATATTTGCAGCATAATAATAATAAAGGATAACAAGGTTTCAAACCAATTTAGAACTGTTGCCGAAAGTCAGACCCAGTTTTCCAGTCGGTCTAGTAACTAACTCCGAGATGTTTCCACTGTCTGTGTTTAAGTGGATGTCATTGAAGACTTTAACAAGATCAGTCTCAGTGCTGTGGTGCCTGACTAGTTCACATCGAAACAGTTATTTAAATCCCAAACAAGAGAAGTAGTTGTTCTGCAATGACATTTTTGATCTCTTTTCATCGCTCTAAAAATGCTTAATAAATATGTTTTTTCATTATTATTACAAAAGTGACATTTAATGCACTCAAGAGTTCCATATTCCAGCTGTTAAAGCAGTAAATCAACAAGATCTTACAACTTTTACAGATAAAACGTGTCATGAAGGATGGAGGAAGTCTGGTTGTTCCTTTTATCTCCTCTCTACTGAGAAAGCTTCTTGGGAACAAAGCAGAGACAACTGCAAAGCCAGAGGAGCAGATCTGGTGATCGTAGACAGTGAGGAAGAACAGGTAATGTGTGCTGCTTGTGATTGTATAACTCCTGCTTTTATCAATCAATGTTTTTATTGTACATATACTAGCAAATGTGTCTATCAGCTATAATGATTACTTCACAACAATGGTGTTAATTATATATTTCTGAGCTAGTAAAAAGAGAAAAGTTATCTGAATGTTGATGTCCATCCCAGTAAACTGCATTTTGTACATTTGAACAGGAATTCATTTCTCATATGAGCGAAGGAAGCACTTGGATTGGTTTGAGTGACAGAGAAAAGGAAGGGACCTGGAAATGGGTGGATGGATCTCCACTGAATCTGACGTAAGGCTTTACTTTGTTTTTAAATACAGACGCTGGTTTATGTTGTGACCTTTCTAAATGTTTCACATGTTTCTGTAATGGGAGTTAACAGAACACACAGGATGCATTTAAACGTAGGGTGTCTGCCCCTTTCACCAGAGACTCATTTGGGTTTTAAGAAAAGAACATGGCTGTGTTACTTATAGTTATTTGTATTTGATGTCCATCTTTTAATTTATTTTGTTTTCCTGTAATACCTTTTAGGATTTGGGCTGAAGGAGAGCCTAATAGTGGAGGAGGGGATCCAGAGGTGGGTGAAGAGGACTGTGTAAACATCTATCCTAACACCAAAAGGTGGAACGACATGTCCTGTAAGACCGATCTGCATTGGATCTGTGAGAAACATTAACATTGGTGTCTGTTTGGATACTAAACATGCAATCTTTACAATTTATTGATTATTGAGTTATTTAAAACTATTAAAAATGCCTGATTTCATGAATAAGAATTGCGTTTCTTGATTAGATAAATCCCTATTCATTTGTTTTTTAGGTTGTTTTTCAGATTAATATCAGTAATAAATAAATAAGACATTTAATTTTTTTTTGCCAACTTTTGTTTGCCTCAATTAAATTAGTATTTGTATTAATCCTTTTACCAATCAACATAAAAACAGCTTATTAAAAACATCTGCTGATAAGCCCACAGTTCCTGAAAGTTATAATATTGAAGGTGCCTTATTGAGCAGAATATGATACAAATATAAAAAATAAAAACTGTCAAACATTATTGAATAATTCAGACACATACAACAATACTCTAGTCTCAGCATTGGTCTAACTTGTTCAAATATGTAAAATAGCCTGTGTGTTTATACAGTATGTTTCCTAACAATGACCACTTGTGGCCATGTGAGTACAAATCTATTGCAGGTATTTAACATTCATAGGTACCATCCACTTTGTACATACTGTAAGAACTAGTGCTGTCAATTAATACAAAGATGTATGTATGTTTATTACAATAATAATCTGGGACTTTAACTGCAGGATTAGCTCATGTTTCATTTGAAAAGTAAACTGCCTTTTATTTGAAGTTACTGGAATGACAGTACTTTAGTAAATGGGCAAATTAGATTTAGCTAGATCAGGAAATTGAACTTTCTTTGAGCATGCATACAAAGATAAAAACCGTATGAATATATTGTGGGTGTATAACATGTTCTCTGACAAGATGAAGCTCTTCCACTTCAACAAATTGCTGTTATCAGATAAAAAGCAGCTTTACCACTTCATCTTTTTTTCTCAAAGTGAACAACTCCTCCCTGAAAGTTATCTTTGAAAGGATGTGAACTTGTTATGTTTATGATCAGCGGCAGACAGAGTACTTCAGAGGAAAGACATTTGTGTTTATGAGCATTTAAAATCTCAGATCCCTGCTTTCACAGCAATGTCATGCTATTCTATTTTTATTAACCAGTGAAACAGATCTATACAGGATCAATACATTTAGAATATTAATCAATTAATGCAAATATTGGTTTGAGTGACAGAGAAGAGGAAGCAACCTGGAAATGGGTGGATGGATCTCCACTGAATCTGACGTAAGGCTTTACTTTTGGTTTAAATACAGACTGGTTTGTGTTGTGACTTTTATAACTTAATTTACACTGTGAGGGCATAAAGTCACATGTTTCTGTAATGGGAGTCAACACAACACACAGGATGCATTTAAAGTAAATGTTCAAATTTGATATAACTAGATGAGGCAATGGCAACTTTTTTTTGACATGCATACCAAGATAAACACCTCAAAAATAAATACTGTGGGTGTACTGAATGTGATTTGACAAGATAAAGCTCTTGCAATTCAACCAATTGGTGTTATCAGATAAAAAAGTGACTCTACCACATCCTATGTTGTTATTCAACGTGAATAACTCTAAATGTTGTATGTTTATGATCAGCAGCAGACAGAATGCTTCAGAGGAAAGAAATTACAAAAAGTAAAAAGCACACAACTGATGTCTGGTATTTGGCTTCATCAAGTGTCAATTGTTTTTTGTTAAGGAGGTCATTTATAGTTTATTTGTGTATTTATTTAATCATGAACCAATGTAAGTATTTTTGAAATGTTGTTGAAATCCAGATGTTACATTTATCTACCTGTTACAACAAATAAAAACTATCAAAAATAGTGAATCAAGAACTGCCAATATGATTTACCTTTATAGTTAAGTTTATGTATTTAGCAGAATAGATTTCATTGCCAGTCATTCTTAAACTGTCTCTAATTGTTTTAACTCTCAGCAAAAGACTCTTACAGGTATCCACCTAAACATTCGGGAAGGGGAAGTGAGAGTTGTTAGAGGGGCTTCAATGCGGCTATAGTTGCAAATAAGCCTTCTGTAAAAGTTAGCAAAACCAGGAACTTTTGTAGTTGCTTACAGCTTTCCAAACTGGGCCTGTCATGGACTGCTTTCACCTTGGCCGGGTCCATTCTTACTTGTCCTTTGGCCATGATGTAGCTGAGAGAAGAGACTGTAGAACAGGGCTATTCAATTGGCGGCCCGCGGGCCAAATCCGGCCCCCGGGTTATATTTACTGGCCCTTTGAGCATAATGTTAAAAAGTTAAAAAAAAAAAAAAATTAAAGTTTAATAAAAAAAAAAAAGTCATTTAAAAAAGAATTTTTTGGGGCCAGAGTGCCTTTATTCCTGAGAGGGTGTTACATTGAGAGATAGAGGGAAAGACATTGCCTGAAAACTTTGGCGGGCTCGGGTTTCGAACCCACCTACTAGCAACTCCTGTCATTTATTGCGTCTCTGCGCACGTCCTCGCGGCTCGCGCTGCCCTTCACTACAAGCTCGCGCACCTTCGACGGTTTCGCGCCAATGGTACGATTAATCAAACCTGGTCAGCATAGTTGGATATCAAAATGTCTCTTTCTACGTTAAAAAAACGAAAGGTTGACACCGAAAACCGGCAATTCAACAGCGAGTGGAAAGATAAGTACTTGTGTGTAAATGTCAGTGGGAGGCCCGTGTGTTTAATCAGCAATGAGTGTTTATAGGTGTGTAAAGAGTACAACTTGAGAAGGCATTTTAAGACAGCTCACGCCAACTTTGACGCCACTTTTCCAGCGGGCTCTGATGCTCGCCGCCAGAAGATTTTGGGGCTAACTTCGTGCTATGACCAAAGACGTAGCTCCCTGTTTCGGGCTTGCACTGACCAAGAGAGAGCTACCGCAGCGTCCCTACGAGTGGCCTGGATATTAGGCAAAAAGAAAAGGCCTTTTACGGACGCAGAGACAGTCAAAGAGTGTATGCTTGCATCAATTGAGGAAGTGGTTGCAGATGAGAAAATCAGAAAAAGCGTTATTGACTCAATTAAGAACATTCCAATTTCTGACACGTCAACATCAAGGAGAGTGGAGACCCTTGCATCGGACGTTTTTGAGATTCTCTTGGACAAACTGAGAAAGGCGGAGGTTATGTCGCTAGCTATTGATGAATCCACTGACAGCAGCGATGTTGCACAGCTGTGCCTCTATTTTAGATTTTTTGATAGTGAGTTCTTTCGGCAGGATCTACTTGGATTAATTCCTTTGGATGGATACACGACCGGTGAGGTGATGTTCCACAAAGTGGTTTCGTTTTTCAAGGAGCACAAGTTGGGATTGGATCGTATTAACATGCTTGTAACGGATGGGCCCCCTGCGATGTCGGGCCGAACACAGGGACTGTCCGCTAGGCTGGCAGATGTGGCTCCACAGCTGAGATCGCTTCATTGCCTCATCCACCAAAGCCTCCTGTGCGCAAAACTGAGTGGTGAGTTAAAAAACACAATGGACTCTGTCATGGCGATTATTAACTTTATTCGTTGTAACTCCAGTTTACAGCACCGCCTTTTCCGCCAGATGTTGTCAGACATGTCAGCTCGAGATAATGATTTGTTCATGCACAGTGACATGAGATGGCTAAGCAAAGGAAACGTCTTGAAACGATTTTGTGAACTTAAGGAGGAGATCGTGGCGTTTCTCCGCAATTCAAAACATAAAAAAGCCAACGCCTTTCTGTGTCTGATAGGGAATTATGAGTTTTATGCTGCTGTTTGCTTTTTGAGCTACATTTTCCAACATCTGAACCAACTCAATTTGGAGCTGCAGGGCAGAGATAAAATGGTTACACAACTTGTGGAGAGACTCCATGCGTTTCAAAAAAAGCTCACACTTTTTTTTGCGGATTTATGTCCAGGCAAAATGCTCAATTTTCCAACCATGCGCACTGCAGGTTTACAAATCACCAAGGTGATGTCTGGATTTATGGACGCATTGAAAACCAACTTTGCCGCGAGGTTTGACCATTTCAGTCTCCCGACTGAAGTGATGAGATTTGTGAAGGACCCTTTCTCTGTGAATGTAGAGGGGGAGTTTGCACTGAAAGCAAAGGAGCTGATTGTGACATTAAATGAGGCGTCTTTACAACTCGAACTCATTGACATTCAGTCATCAGATGACCTGCGACAGTCATTTCAGCTGGCAGGTTCTGAAAAGTTCTGGACTCATGAAGTCAGCCACGAGAAATTCCCTCATTCAAGGGGTCTTGCACTTTTTGTCCTCACAATGTTTGGCTCGACTTACACGTGCGAATCGGCATTCTCACACATGAATGCCATAAAAACTAATAATCGAGCATCCCTCACTGACCAGTATCACCATCACTGTATGCGTATTGCCATGACAACGTATACTCCCGACTTCCCTGCTCTTGCTAAATCGAAAAAATGCCATTTCTCTCATTAGGTGGCATATATCTGCCAAGTTGGTTGCATACTGTATGTCAGTTATCACTATGTTAATCAAAAAAGGTTTGAGTTTTAAAAGGCTGTGTTGTGGTTTGGTAATTAATACAAGTCTTTTGATAATTATTTTTGCTTTTAATTAAGCAATTGATGTGGTATGGCTCACTTGTCTTTATTGTTATTATACCATAATATACACTGTTGTTTGTGTATGGCCCTAAATTGCTATTTTGTGTGAATTATTCGATCATTTAATCTAAATCTAATGATGTTGATGGTTATATTAGCTTCACATGTACTGAGTTCTGAACTTGCCATTTATAAAGACCTTGGGCCTATGTTTGATTTAATTAAACAAAATATATGCACTCCACTATGCTGTTGTAGTCATTTCATTTCATACCTTTATTTATGCAGGTGAATCCCATTGAGATCATTGATCTCTTTTTCAAGGGTGACCTGCTGTAGTATTTACTGTATCTGAAGCTCCTAATATGATTGCTCATATTTCAAGCCATTTTTTTCCCGGCCCCTTGCTTTGGATCATTTTCATCAACCGGCCCCCATTCCAAACTAATTGAATAGCCCTGCTGTAGAAGCATGAAACTCACCACTCTGCTTTAACGAACATGCGATTCTCCAAAACAGGTGTGCTTCACATGCTCATTTTGTTTATTTAATAAACAAATCTGAATGTCATCAAGGTATATGAAAAAAATATGGTTAAGCATGTGCCCAAGGACAACATTTACCAGGTTTTGGAATATAGCAGGGGCATGTGTGAGTCCAAAAGCCATCACCAGGTATTCCAGATGGCCCAGAGGGGTGTTGAAAGCCGTCTTCCACTCGTCTTCTTTACGGATCCGGACTGGGTGGTTTGCATTTCGGAGATCAGGTTTCGTGAAAATGGTGGAATAGGGAGTCAAAGGCAAAGTTCATTAGAGACAAGGGATACTTACACTGACAACCCTGTCTCCTAAAAATTACGTTCAGACAGAACTAAACTGCATTCTCAATTACGTTTAGCAAGAAACGTATTTTCTCCTACGTTACGTTTGTTATGAACGTATCTCAAATACATTTATTTTCTACATATCTTCTAGAAACAGATTTTCTCCCACGTTACGTTTGTTATGAACGTATCTCAAATACGTTTATTTTCTACATATCTTCTAGAAACAGATTTTCTCGCACGTTACGTTAAATTAAATCAGTAGGCAAGGCTGTAATTTCTCCAGCTGTTACTCTCATGAGCGAGGCAGAAAATAATAGTTGTAACATGCCAAAAAGCTGCTGTGTCGTTTATTGCACCTCAAACATTAAAACAAATCCAGAGTTACGTGTTTCTGAACTTCCTCTAAGAAGAAAGGACAGTAACAGAAGAGCTCTGTAGCTTCAGGCTTGATCGCCGTTCAAATGACAGCGTTGGTTTCCCCAAAAGTGGGCGGGGCTGTAAAGTGACGTGGATTTTACTATCATCTATTATTCAAAACCATTCTATTTATTCTAACGTAGATCACGTGCCAGTGTTTTATCTTTTTATTTATTTGTTTTTATTTTAAATCTTATAATGTTGGACTTTTTTTTGCATGTCGATGTATCCTTGGGCAAGATACTTAACCCTGAGTTGCTCCCGATAGCATGGCCAACGGTGTGTGTGTGAATGTGTATGCATGTTAGGTCCTAGAGTAACATACACTGCTCTGTAGGAATGGGTGTGAATGGGTGAACGACATGTAGTATGTAAAGCACTTTGAGGGGTCTTAAAAACTGGATAAAGCGCTATATAAGTACAGTCCATTTACAGTCCATTTACCGTCTGTGAGGAAAAGAAATGCGGCTTAGAGCCTCAAAATACTGAAATCAGTATTTTTTAAAAACTTTTCCTTCTAATTTTTTATTCTTTTCTAAACAACACACTGTTATTTAATCAACAATAACACACAATTATCTTTATTTTTATTTATTCGTTTAATTCTATAATCTTGGGCTTTTTAGCATGCTTTTTAGTCTTAAATAGCCGCCAAAACTGAATATGTGACGTGGATCCCAAATATATCAACAATTAAACAACATCTTACATTTCTTTTCACAAAATACGTCTCCTCGCAATATCAACACTAATTCGGCTGACTTTTATATTTGATCCAATTGGTAGATAGGTTATGTTTACACCATAACGGTGCACAGCTGATAGAAAAGGACTTAGGTATAGACTATGGGAAGATATTACTGATTTTCTTTGAATATAAGAATGTAAATACTGAGTTGAGAGAATAGTCAGGGGATTTTGGTGATGGGAGACACATCTACAGTATGGAATCACAATTTCAATAGCTTACCATTAAATGACGGATATACCTGTTAAGTATTATTATTTGATGACGCCCTTAGTCTGTGTACTACGGTAGCAGTCGCACTGTTATTCTGTTCTTATATGAAGGTACGTCCTAATGTGACGTCATTACGTTGACTGTTGTCAGTCTGTGAATAAACTTACCGGAGACATGCTGAAGAGAATACCGAGTCTGATTTACTTATTGTTCATACGCGATTCATGTGCACCCAAGCTTAACAGGTTATGGGCCCAGGCAGAGTTGGACACAAACCGACTTGGAGATAAGTGAGTTAGATTATCGGAAGAAGTGTTACGCGACGTATTACGCGTTAGCCAATTAAGCTAACAAGCTAGCTTAGCAAGTGAAGTATATTAGCAAGCTAGTAGCCCTCGCGGTAAAGTTGGCGCGCAAAAATGGCAAGCAGAGCAACAGGTCTCCTGGCACCGCAGCTCTTATTCAAAGGATGTGAAGATAAGTATGACCTTTGGGAAACAAGATTCCTAGGCTGCTTACATACTCTGAGGCTAAAAGAGACTATCTTACATGAGCCCACCGGTGCTGATCAAGAACAGCTAGATGCAGATAGAAGGAAGAATGCTGATTGCTATGCTGAGCTAATAAGGCTGATAGATGATAAGAGCCTGTCGCTAATAAGACATGAGGCCGCAGATGACGGCAGGAAGGCTCTGAAAATACTGAAAGAACATTATTCAGGGAAAAGCAAGCCGAGGATAATAAACTTATACACGTCGTTAACGAGGCTGCACATGGCAGACAACGAGAGTGTTACCGACTACATGATAAGGGCAGAGAACGTGATTACAGCCCTGAGAGATGCAGGCGAGACCATGAGTGATGGACTGACCATAGCCATGATACTAAATGGGTTACCAGACTCCTTCAAGCCATTCGCCGTCCATGTAACACAGAACGAAGATAACGTTACGTTCACAGACTTTAGAAGAAGATTAAGGGTCTATGAAGAGTCGGAGAAAATGAACACAGCAGAATCCACAGATAATGTGATGAAAACATGTACAAGGCAAGGCCGAGGCACCAAGACGCACGCTAGCAACAGAAGAGATGAAGATGCCAATGTGACGTGCTACATGTGTGGAATAAAAGGACACATATCAAGAAAATGTTTTCGAAAAGTGTGGTGCGGTTACTGCAAAAGGAATACACACGATGAATCACTCTGTAAGAAAAAGGGGGGAGAAGATGGTGCCAGAAAAGTCGCAGAGGAACAGAATGGCGACCAAGACCATCTCTTCAAGGCCAAGCACACAAAGAGCGGGAAACCACCAGACAACGTGAAGATGAAAGGCATCATGGTGGACGCAGGAGCGACATCCCACATCGTGAACGACATCGGAAAGTTTAAAAGCTTCGACGATTCATTCCAGCCCGAGTCTCATTCAGTGGAGTTAGCTGACGGGACCACGTGCAATGGAACAGCACAGAGAAGAGGAACGGCGGTGATATGTCTATTAGACGACGCCGGACGACAACACAGAGCACAGCTACGGGATGCACTGTACATGCCCTCATACCCACATGACATCTTTTCGGTGGCAAGAGCAACAAACGGAGGGGCGACAATCACCTTCAAGAAAGGGGACAGTCACATGGTTACCAAAGACGGCAGCAGGTTTGACATCCATGAAAGTGTAAATTTGTATTACTTACCAACTGTTGAGGGGAATGTTGACCAATGTAAAGGGTGTCACGACATGCAAACTTGGCATGAAATTTTGGGTCATTGCAATTACGAAGATGTACAAAATTTACAAGGTGTAGTGAAAGGCATGGAGATAAGAGGAAGTGCAGTCAAACCAGCTCAGTTGTGTGAAGTGTGTACACAGGGCAAGTTCACCCAAACGAGAAATAGGGAGCCAGACAAAAAGGCTAAGATGCCCTTAGAACTAGTCCACACAGACTTAGCCGGTCCCATGTCAACACCAAGCATAGAAGGGCACAGATATACACAGTCTTTTACAGACGACTACTCTGGTACTATTTTTGTGTATTTTCTAAGGTCCAAGAGTGATACAGTGCAGGCCACAGAAAGGTTCTTAGCAGACATAGCACCTTACGGAGAAGTTAAGTGTATCCGTTCAGATAACGGCACTGAGTTTACAAGCCGAGACTTCCAGGCACTGTTAACCAAAAATAGGATTAGACACGAGACGTCTGCACCCTATTCACCCCACCAAAATGGTACAGCAGAGAGAGGTTGGCGAACTCTCTATGATATGGGCAGATGCTTACTGATAGAAAGCAAGTTACCAAATAAACTATGGAACTACGCCATACAGACAGCAGCTTATGTAAGGAACAGGTGTTACAGTAGGCGCACAAAGAAAACGCCATACGAGCTGTTCACAGGCAAAGAACCAAATATATCCAAACTTCAGAAATTTGGGTCAGTGTGTTTTGCTTACAAACAAGAGAAGGGAAAGCTCGACCCTAGGTGTGAGCAAGGTGTTTTCATAGGCTATGATAAAAATAGCCCAGCTTACCTGGTGTATTATCCAGACACAGAGAGGGTCCAAAAGCACAGATTGGTAAAATTCACAACAAAGGGGGATAAAGAAAAGGAAACACAAACACCAGAGTCATACAATGAATATGGTGATAGTGATGTACATCCCAGGGTCAAGGACAGCGATGAAAATGTTGTTGATGAATGTGATGTGGGAAATGTGCCAGGTCAAGATACTCAAAGTGGTGCTTCTGGGACTTTACCTGAACAGACTGAACGTACACAGCCGGGTAAAGTCACCGAGACTCCAAACAGAAAAAACCCACCCAGAACCAGGAGGAGACCAGCTCACCTACAGGAGTTTGAGACTGACGATACGGAGGACAAACTGCAAACATGCATGGATTTTTGTTACAGAGCAGTATGCGACATTCCTCAAACCTTCCAGGACGCCATAGCGTCACCCAAATCAAGGCAGTGGAAAAATGCCATGAACGAGGAGATGAGATCACTGGAGGAGAACGAGACCTTCAACCTCACCCAATTGCCACCAGGCAAACGGGCAGTGGGGGGTAGATGGGTCTACGCACTCAAGAGTGACATTGATGGGTCAGACAAGTACAAGGCGCGATTTGTAGCTAAAGGCTACAGTCAGAAACCAGGAATCGACTATGATGAGACATTCTCACCCACAGCTGATATGACAAGTGTAAGAGTACTCATGCAAAAGGCAGCACAGGAGAACTTAATCTTACACCAAATGGATGTTAAAACAGCCTATTTACATGCACCCATTGATTGTGAAATATATATGACACAACCAGAAGGTTATGAGAAAAAAAATCTCTCTATGGTTTAAAGCAGTCAGGCAGAAACTGGAATGCTATGTTACATACATGTTTGACTGAAAATGGTTTTGTACAAAACCCCGCTGATCACTGTGTGTATACAAGAGAAAAGCACAGCGAAAAGGTAATCCTAATAATATGGGTTGACGATCTCATTATAGCAGCCAGCAACGAGGGTGTATTGGAAAGTGTAAAGGGGATGCTCACTGAAAGGTTCAAAATGAAAAACCTGGGAAAGTTGAAATATTTCTTAGGTATAGATTTTGAGCAAACAGAAGGTCAAGTCAAAATGTCTCAAAAGAGATATGTGAGCAAAATACTGGAGAGATTTGAAATGCAGGATTGCAAGTCCAGAGACACACCATGTGAGCCAAAACTAGAATACAGAGCAGACGCTGAAAACATTAAAGAGCCAAGAAAGTACAGGGAGGCAGTAGGAAGTTTAATCTACTTGTCCACATGCACTCGACCAGATATATGTTTTGTGGTCAGTAAACTATCTCAGCACTTTGCTGAACCAACTGAAGAGCACTGGAACACAGTAAAACATGTGTTCAGATACCTTAAAGGTACAGCAGAACAGGGGTTATGCTTTAAGAGAAATGACACAGATAGACTAGGTCTGAGAGTGTACAGTGATGCTGACTGGGCATCAGACGTAACAGACAGACGTAGTACATCAGGATATTGTGCCAGTCTCAGTGAAGGAAGCTCCTTGATCTCATGGAAGGCAAGGAAACAACCTACGGTTGCACTATCTACCTGCGAGGCAGAGTACATGGCCTTAGCATCAGCCATACAGGAATACATCTACTTAGAACAATTACTCAGAGGTATAGACAAATACAAATATGCACAAACAAAGGTGTACGAAGACAACCAAGGTACTATAGCACTAGCCAGAAACCCAGTAAACAGGCAAAGGTGCAAGCACATTGATATTAAGTACCATTTCATAAGGGAGACTGTAAATAGTGGAAAGGTAATTTTGGAATACTGTCCTACTGAGCAAATGATCGCTGATGTGATGACAAAACCAGCCACCTAAATAAAGCTAAAGAGGTTTGCTCAGGATATGTTTGGCACCTAGAAGGGCAAAGAGTTAACATAGTTAAGGTAAAAGAAAAAGAAGCCTTATTTTGTTTTGTTCTCAGGTAACCCAGTAAGCTAAGAGCGAGTGGGGGTGTTAAGTATTATTATTTGATGACGCCCTTAGTCTGTGTACTACGGTAGCAGTCGCACTGTTATTCTGTTCTTGTATGAAGGTACGTCCTAATGTGACGTCACTACGTTGACTGTTGTCAGTCTGTGAATAAACTTACCGGAGACATGCTGAAGAGAATACCGAGTCTGATTTACTTATTGTTCATACGCGATTCATGTGCACCCAAGCTTAACAATACCTTTATGTCTGTGATGTTTTACAAATCAGATATTAATGTGTGGAAGTAAAACATGAGAAATAGTATAGCAATATCCTGTAAAAAAAATGTAAAAACATGAATAAAACTACACATCTTCAGATGTTATACATACATAAGTGTCTAATAATACAAAGTTATTATTAGTATGCTCCTCCGCTCCCTTCACTGGCTTCCAGTAACTCCTAGAATCCACTTCAAGACACTGGTACTTGCGTACCATGCTGCGAATGGATCTGTCCCTTCCTACATCCAGGACATGGTTAAACTGTACACCCCAGCACGTGCACTCCGCTCTGCATCAGCCAAACAGCTCGCTGCACCCGCACTGCGAGGGTAGAATAGATAGATTGAATTACTAACAAAGCACTTATATACTAATAAAGGGCTGGCTTATCTAAAGCCAGTTGAGTAGCACTTGACATGTTTGGCTCTATGAAACCTGATGTACTTTTATGATTCTGTTTTATTCAAGGTTATATCTTCCTGGTCGAATGTACTTACTGTAAGTCGCTTTGGATAAAAGCGTCAGCTAAATGCAATGTCATGTAATGTAAATGCTGTGTGTACCTTGTGTGCACCGCCTAGTGGTTAAAGCACGTTATTGAATTATTTTTGTTGAATAATGTTATTTGATGAAAAACAAAATGATGAGTACATACTTTCATAGGGGGAAAGTAGAAGGTCAATGATAGAAATATAGAATATAAAAAATCAGGAAGATACTGTAAGTGATCTCTATAAAACAGTTTAGTGCTGGATGTACAAAGATATTAATATGAGGATGTGCAAAACAGAAAAACGAATTAACCTTTATTAACACATTAAAGAATACTTTAGGTTAATGGTGGTGGAGATCTGCAGTGGGTGAAGAGGACTGTGCAATTCTTCTAAATGGAAGGTAAACCAGAAAAAACTGGAATGATCTGCAGTGTACTACCTTTCTGCAATGGATCTGTGAAAAAAAGGCTTAGTTTGTGTGTATGGCTGTGAGGCAGTGGGTTTGTCTTCAAATGGGAAGGTTGTGGGTTCAACCCCTGCTCCTGCCGTCAACATGTCGCTGTATCCCACTTAACCCCAAATTGCTCCCATGGCCAATGTGTGAATGTTAGCTTCCTTGAGCAGGGGGCTCTTTGTTTGGCTGACCCTGCCTATGAATAAGACTGCTTTATATAAAATGCTATTAATTTACCAATATGTGTTAATACTTTTATAATTTATGCAAAATGACTTCAAAAGTGATTTTTGTAAGAGAGTCTACATCAACAAGTGATTGGAGGGCCGGAATGAAGATATTGGTTTGAGTTTTGGCCACATTTGACTGCTTGCTACTGGGAATATTACATGGGACACCAGGATGTTAGCATGTATCTTTATTTATCTGTGCTTTATACGTGCTCATGACCTTCATATGCAATTAAAGGAAGCTACTTATTGTACTGCTGGGGGGCTGTTTGATAAAGAAACTCTTTAAGATTGGGAGTTTAGCCTTTGAAACAATTTACATGCATAAAAACCTATATAACACACTAGGGAAGGGAAACCCCAACAAGCATAACAAGGCCCCTTTTAGACATGAGTTGGTGGATGGGTTTTGTAGAGGATATGTTCACGCACTCTGATACTTGTAACTTCCTATTTAAAAAAAAAAAGTGACATGTATCCAAAAGACGTGACATTTTTACTACTTTGAAAATAACCTTTCTGCACAATTGATACATTGTACGTACTGTATTACTAATCTACGTCAAAGTAGTTTAAAAGTTTAAAAGGAATGATAGATAGATAGATAGATAGATAGATAGATAGATAGATAGATAGTTACTTTAATATGGTGTGTGTGATCATTGTCTGGTACAGGATTCTTAAGAAGGCTGATAACTACAGCTCAGGTGAGGTAAATTACTCTCCGAGTGTTTAGATAGTTAACTTAGTCTAAGTTATCTCAGTGTGTCTCAAACGTTTTGATCACAATTTATTTAAACAAATATTTCCAAGGCACTCCTTTATAATTATTAGGATAAATAAAAACAGGTTTGAAATCATTCCAATGTATACTATAGGACAGTAAACCAAAAATATCGTTTAAAACTGGAGAGATTTAAAAATATGCATAAATAAATAAATGTTAACTGATAAAATAAGATATAAATGAACCACAAAAATAAAACAAGTTAGCCTACATGTATTTGTTATTGGCTATGGTAGGTTATCGGTTATGTTCACATACTTATTTGATTATTAAAATGCAAACCGATCTTTTTCATATGGGTGTTTCGAGTTGTATCCCCTAGATCAGTCTCTAGTAATTGGGCGTTCAAAGTGCACCAGATTGAAGCATTTTACTTTAAAATGTTAAAAAAAATCTTCCCGGGGGTGCACCCCCGGACGCCCCTAGAGGATGTGAAGTCCACCCCCCAATTAAAACATGTTCATGCAATACTAAATACATTTGAAGCCTTGCTATATAAGATGTCCACTATGTCAATATGTTTCTCTGTTTGTAGTGTAGTGGTCTTCTGTAGAGGTTTTTCATTGCCAAGCAAATTGGTCAAAACCGGCCCTGGTGTCATCCACACAGCACCCCCCATTTGAAACATGTTCTCACGGCTATGCTGTCTAGTCCTGTCATTGTACTTCCTGTTTTCTTTTGTACTCGTTTCAGAGCTCTCCTGCACTTGTGTGTCTTCCTCCCCGTGTTATTGTCAGCCCCTCCCTTGATTGTTGTCACCTTTGTCCCATTACCTCTTGCGTTTATATAGTCCTCGTCTCCCTTTGTCCTGTGCCGGTTCGTCTTGTGCCTTGTGCCATCAAGAGAGCCAGCTTTTCATTCCAAGAAACATTTGTAGCTGCTTTCACAATGATGACATGCTATTCTCTTTTTATTAACCAGTAAAATAGATCTTTACAGGATCAGAATATTTTGAATATTATTCATTTTAATGGATGGTAATCCATGGTAATGGTAATCTTAAATTGTAAGATTATATGTCTCTTTAACACAATGGACATGATTATCACAATGTTTTCAGTCTTAAATCTGGATTGGCAATGTGCTTTGGCAATAGTGTGTTTTTAATATAGTCATATCAATAAGGCTTATGTGAATTTGTCTTGACTCTCAGTTTGAGAAACAAACAGTATTTCCTTATAGTCTTGTTTTTTTTTTTGGATAGATATGAAAATGATATGTGACTTCCTCAAATGATGTGTGACTTCCTCAAAAAGAGAAAGCATTTAGAAATTCAAACCAGCAACCACACTTTCCCCGGTCACATACTTCATGATAATTGCTGCAGAGCTGACCTTCTAGGAAAGAGTTGGCAGTCCCATGAGCAATGGAGGAAATCTATGTCAATGTTGACGATATCAAAACCCTAAACTCAAGATCATCTGCAAAACAAGAAGGTAAGAGTGTCAGTCAGAGTGCACTCTGGATTTTGGATTTACTTTATCACTCCCTGGTCTTCTCTGTGTTCAGGTCCCAGGAGATTTCTCAGAGCGTCTGTTCTCGGTCTGGGGCTGCTGAGTGTTTTCCTGCTGGCTGGACTCATCGGCCTCGCCGTCCACTGTGAGTCTGTCTTTTAATACATTTAATAAGTTCATTTTGAACGTGTGATTTTCAAGAGCAATATTCTTTTCTGAAAGATGCACATTTGACCAAAACATCTATCGTTTTTCTACTTTTCTCCTAGGGCCAAATTAGGAAAACATAAATGTTGGTTTGTGTCAGTATGATTGCATCAGTTCATTTAAGAAACATCTATTTTCATTTCAGACCATTACTCAGTAGGTGGTGCAGCTGCAGATCTCTCCACTGTCAAAGCAAACCTGTCCTCAGTGACTGAAGAGAGAGACAACCTGACTGAGCGTCTCCAGGCCAGAGATCAGCTGATCAACCAGCTGAAGGCCAACCTCACTGAAAAGACCAGAGATCAGCTGATCAACCAGCTGATCAACCAGCTGAATGCCAGCCTCACTGAAAAGACCAGAGAGGTGGACAGGCTCCTGAGTTTGATGGACAAGGGTGAGTGCTTCATGTGGGGGTTTGCATAGGGCGTGGTGTATGTAAGATAAATATTATCATAATATTTTTTACAAAATACCTCGATATTGATATTCTAAGGCTGACTATTGATCCTTTCATAAAATAGTTACAGAATGACACTTTTCATTAATGATAATCAAGAACTAGTTTGTAATGACTTAGTTGTTAGTGATTTAATTTATAGTTTGTTTTACTTTTCTTCACCCACAATCATGCCCCATACACTTGTGTAGACCACAATATTCATACTTCTCTGTAAACTATGCTTATGGCCAGTTTCCTTGTCTAAATTACTTTTAGTATAAGCAATAGGAAGAAGAACTTAGAGGTATTTTGTTTCAGATATTTGCAGCATAATAATAATAAAGGATAACAAGGTTTCAAACCAATTTAGAACTGTTGCCGAAAGTCAGACCCAGTTTTCCAGTCGGTCTAGTAACTAACACCGAGATGTTTCCACTGTCTGTGTTTAAGTGGATGTCATTGAAGACTTTAACAAGATCAGTATCAGTGCTGTGGTGCCTGACTAGATCACATCGAAACAGTTATTTAAATCCCAAACAAGAGAAGTAGTTGTTCTGCAATGACATTTGTGATCTCTTTTGATCCCTCTAAAAATGCTTAATAAATATTTTTTTTCATTATTATTACAAAAGTGACATTTAATGCACTCAAGAGTTCCATATTCCAGCAGTTAAAGCAGTACATCAACAAGATCTTAAAACTTTTACAGAGAAAACGTGTCATGAAGGATGGAGGAAGTCTGGTTGTTCCTGTTATCTCCTCTCTACTGAGAAAGCTTCCTGGGAACAAAGCAGAGACAACTGCACAGCCAGAGGAGCAGATCTGGTGATCGTAGACAGTTATGGAGAACAGGTAATGTGTGCTGCTTTAACACTTGTGATTGTATAACTCCCTGCTTTTATCAATCAATGTTTTTATTGTACATATAGTAGCACATTTGCGTATCAGCTATAATGATTATGTTACAACAATGGTGTTAATTACATATTTCTGAGCTAGTAAAAAGGGAATAGTATGCTGAATGTTGATGTCCATCCCTGTAAACTGCATTTGTGAACAGGAATTCATCACCAGCATGATCAATGAACAAACTTGGATTGGTTTGAATGACATAAACCAAGAAGGGACCTGGAAATGGGTCGATGGAACTCCACTGACTCTGACGTAAGGCATACAGAACATATTCATATATTTTGGTGTAGCTGCATCCTACTGATGTATATCGGTGTTTTTTTGTATGACTGTCCAAAAATGTATTAATTATTATCAATTTCAGAATGAACTAACATTTTAACATTCATTGCAAATAAAGCTGCTCTGGTGGCAATAGAGAGAATAATTTAACCAGTGCTACTTTGAGAATAAAAATGAGAAATGGTAAAGCGTCTTTCTTTTCTTGAAACAGCAATTCGCCCTCAAATAGAGGAAAGAGTAAATGAGAAGATTTCGCAAGAAAAAGGGTTGAGCTGTGGGTGTGAATGTGTTATAAGCAGTAGGCTATAAGCTGTGGGTTATGAAATAGGGAAATACATAAAGCAGCTTTAATTATGTGTTGGCCACATGTGGCAGCTGTTTTTTTTAGCCTCAATTGGAATGGCCTTTAGTTAATGTGTCCGAATGTTGTCTTTCGCTGTGTGTTTTAATAGGTAAATGCTATATATGAAATGTATATGAAAAGCAATCTAAAACAGAATGCATTACATCTATCACATTTGTGGGAGGATCCTGAAAATCAACTTTCCTATTACCTCCTAGGTACTGGGGATCGACCCCTGATAATGGCGGTGCAGCGCTTGGTGAAGAGGACTGTGCAAGTCTTGTAAATGGAAGGGAAATCAGAAAAAACTGGAATGATCTGCGGTGTACTAGCCGTCTGCAATGGATCTGTGAAAGAATGGCTTAACTTGTGGCTGTGAGGCAGTGGGTTTGTCTTCAAATAGGATGGCTGTGGGTTCAACCCCAGCTCATGCCATCAATATGTTAATGTACCCACTTAACCCCAAATTGCTCTCTTGGCCAATGTGTGAATGTTAGCTTCCTTAAGCAGATGGCACTTTGTTTGGCTGCCTCTGCGTATGAATATGTGTAAATGCTATATATACAGTATGCTTTAAGGAGTTATAAAGACTGGATAAGTGCTATATAAAATGCAGCCAATTACCAAAACATTTGTTAATACTTTCACACTTCACTTGTTTTACACCTTTAAAAGTGTGATCTCAGTGCTGCATTTGACACTGTTGACCACAACATATTACTAGACCGACTGGAAAACTGGTTGGGACTTTCGGCAACAGTTCTTAATTGGTTTGAATTAAAGGACAGAAAAAACGATCTATTGTTTTTACTTGTTCTTGTTTTATGGTGTGTGAGCTGTGCTGCGTAGTTTTTTTGTATGTTTTGTTTTGTTTATTTGACTGTACAGCACTTTGGTCTGGAGGTTTAAAGTGCTTTCTAAATAAAGCTGTATTGTAATGATTAATTTCAGTTCTGCAATTTTAATCTCCAATCAGCAGCTTTGTTGTCAAGTGTGTAACCTAATTCTGTTCACAACCCGTACTCCGACTGGTACTGCCGTAAAAGTAACGGTTTAGTTTATGACATATTGATGCCAAAAGCAAAACAATAAATAATTTAGTCTGATTTGCACTAATATATAAATAGAGCATTGTTTGTCTTAAATAAATATGCATTTGTTTGATAATGCCTCTTTGTGTTGAAGTCTTCATATTTCAGTTTGGTCCAAATGTTTGTCACCTACCTTAAATACTAAATAACCAGATTCCTGACATTCTTTCTATAATGATTTGCAGGAAGAATCAAGGGAGTAGATTTTAAAGCAGCATGCATGTTGTTTGCACTATATTAAACAGGTTTGCACTCACACTTTCAACAACAGTTGTGACACCTTCTTTTCATGAGTTCTTTATATATTTGTATTCATTTTTTCTTCTGAAGACTGATTTATAATAATTCTACATGTTCTTGTTATCTCATGTAAACATAATGATCAGTTAGGTGAACAAAAGCAGCATCATGATTTGGCATCACCCTCTTAATGTCTGCAAATTAAAATACTATCTGCCAAACTATATTCAAAGGGTCAACAGTAAAACGAAAGGGAAAAAGACAACAGCACAGTAGTAAGTCTTTTTTTTTCTTTATTCAAAGACAGGATGACATGAAACCAACAACTTGTTCATACCGTCTTAACAACCCCAGTTCCTGTGAATAAGATAAGGGTGAGATTAAAGAGACTCACCGTTAAACTCAAAGCAGCCACATCTAGAAATGTGAATTCATTTATTGGAAAAACCCTTACGGCCCGTCTACACTACAGGCATCGAAAAATGCAACCAATTGGTGTCATCAGATAAAAAAGTGACTCTACCACATCCTATTATTTTTTTCAATGTGAATAACTCTAAATGTTATATGTACATGATCAGCAGCAGACACAATGCTTCAGAGGAAAGAAATTACAATAAGTGAAATGCACAGAGCTGATTTGGACTCTTTCCTTATTGGCTTTATAAAGTTTCAATTGTATTTTATGAATTTATATATTTTTTTCAAGATTCAAGACTTTTATTGTCATTCCTACATAGCTACAGTGTAGTTATGACAATGAAAATCTTAGGTCCCAGGCTCCTCCAACAGTGCAACACAATAACACAGATAAAATAGTGCAAGTAAATACAATCAAATAGAAGTAGTGCCATAAGAGTCTATATTTAAGCAATAGCTCACGACAGGCCGTGGCTTCGAGTCGGGCCGAACCACGCCCCTTAGCTGTGATATAATGAGCATATATCACGGCCTGAAGTGAGCTATTGCTTTTATAAAACGGTTACCAAGTGTGGCAATATGAAAGAAAAATACACACTCTAATTTAAATAGTTTTTATTAGTAAATAATGATGTTCAAAATGAAATAGTCCCTCCGTTGCCTTCTGCACAAAACATAGTGCAAGGTGGTTGCTATGCAACAACACTAACAGCAAGCGAACATATTAGACTGAGAGCGTTGATCCATTATTTGGCTGTTTATTTACATTAATATGTATGTTGCTGTTTATTGTGCATCCACTGAAAAACTGTCCAGCATCAGTAGCATGGCTTACGTGGTCACTTGTATAGGTTGAGGTTGTTCGAGGCTGTTGCTTGGCGTGGCGAGAATATTGCTCCACTTTCTCCGGTCCCCGAGATTGGGCTTCCAGTAGCTCTGGAGAGAGCTTTCGCACCTGTGGCCACTAACGGTCATAATTTCTCTGCTTTGTTTCAAGACCCGCATCAGAAAGCTTTTGAATGGTGCTACTTTTCCAGTTGGTCTACCTGCTCTTCACGTAGCTCTGCATGTCGTAGTTTAGGTGCTTTTTTTTCTGGAGATAGGCACTGCTCAATCCACTCCTCAATACTATAGTAAGACCCCCCCGGAGGTCGAAGTTAATCTTAAATGTTTCCATTTTATGCTTTGTAAGTTTGTTTCGTAACGGAAGAAATTTAAATATATTTCTAAAACTGACGAGTCAAATCAAGCAATCTGATTGGTCGATAGCGTTTTTGTGGACCTCTTTGATTACAGATTTGAAAACATCGTTGCTTGCTTTAAAAGTAGCACAATTCATTATGTTAAACCTTCAAAAGTATCTAGATATCCCTGCCCTAATGCCAAAGGAACTGGACACTGAATATGTTTTGGCGTTTGATGTCTATGTCTGGACCGCTGCGTCAAAAAGGAGGGCTTCTGCCCCGTTACTTCTCCGATGCTTTCTTGTTCCAGTATAACGGTATACTGTTTTTCTCAGACGCGGAGGGATACTGACTTGTTGTGAAAAGTAACTTACAATGCTACCCGTGGTATACGCTCAGTATGTCACGGCTAAGAACCAATCAGATTGCTTGATTTGACTTGTCCGTTTTATAAACAAGTGATACATCATTTGTGAGTTGCAAACTGGTGAATGTTATGGATGTTCTTCGTTCAGGTGTTTAATAGTCTTATGGCCTGTGGGATGAAACTCTTTCTGAGTCTGGTGGTTTTAGTCCGGATGCTGCGGTAACGCCTGCCAGACGGCAGCAGACTGAACAGTTTGTGGCTGGGGTGATGGGGGGTCTTTTATAATCCTGAGGGCTTTCTTTCTGAGCCGCTGGGAGTAAAGGTCCTCCATGGATGGCAGCTCCGTCCTGGTGATGTTCTGTGCAATTTTCACCACCCTCTGTAAAGCCTTACGATTGAGGGTGGTGCAGCTGCCGTACCAGGCTGTGATGCAGCCAGTCAGGATACTCTCTATGGTGCACCTGTAGAAGTTGCAGAATATCCTGGAGTCCAAGTTTAAGCCCCCCAGCCTGCGGAGGAAGAAGAGCCGCTATCGAGCTGTGTTGGTGTTGGTGTTAGTGTGAAGAGTCCATGTCAGGTCCTCAGTGATGTGGACATAGAGGCACATGAAGCTGCTGTCTTCTTTCCGATAGTTTATCTGTGTATTTATGGAATCATGAACAAATTAGAATCTTTTGAAATGTTGTTGGAATCCGGATGTTACATTTATCCTTTGTCTGCCTGTTCATAAATAAACCCTGTCAAAAGTAATGAATCATGAACTGCCAATATTATTTACCTTTATGGTTAAGTTTATGTATGTCTATTTAACAGAATAGATTTCATAGGCAGTCAGTCTTTAACTGTCTGTAATTCTTTTAACTCAACAAAAGACTCTGTCAGGTATCCACCTAGACATTCGGGAAGGAGCAGTGAGAGCTGTCAAGGTGTCGACTTGGCCTCCAAATTCCCCAGATCTCAATCCAGTTGAGCATCTGTGGGATGTGCTGGATAAACGAGTTTGATCCCTGGAGGCATGGAACAGGAATGAAAGGATCTGCTGCTAACCTCTTGGTGCTAGACACCACAGGAAGCATTGGGATGGCTGCGCTGTCTCTCTTACTCCTCGAGACGATTTTCCGCATGAATGGCTGAGGAAATCGGATCATCAAGATTGTAAGGTTCAGGTTTGAGACACCAGTTCATCCTTAGTTACCTCATTTAAGTCTTTGGTGAAACTAGCCTAAAGGGTTTCCTCATTCAATCCACTCTCCTTTCGACATTGTGTGGAATTCGATGGCATACTCTGCCACACTCGAAGAGAGAGAAGTCTTCTGGAGGCGTCTTTAACCCGTACAGGATGGTCGAACACCCTTCACATCTCAGCTGAGAACCCCTGATACGATTCCAAAGTGGGAACCTTCTTCCCCGAAAGGCTGACACCTACTCCAAAGTGCTTCCCAGAGGAGACCCGTGAGGAAAGCAATCTTAGCCTTAAGACTGACACAATCCCACATCAGCGTCATACCGTTCAGGAGCGTGGACCCATGGCTCCCTGACAGGTTGTGAAATCATGGCTTCCTGTACCGGAGTTCCCGGAGGGGAACAGGCAGACTGTCTTTAATGACTCTGAGGGCTGGTAAGCTTTGCTGAAAGATCCCACCGACTTTCACATTACATCACCTGTTAGACGCTTTTATCCAAAGCCACTTACATACATTCAATACTGTGGGCAATCCCCACTGAGCTGAAGTCTCTAACCCAGGGAAACAACGAGATGCTGACTGCAGCACTGGAACCAGCTCTCCCCTGATCCGAAGTTTAGTGCACTATCCCACTGCTCCACAGCCTCCTCTAGTGATATTTCACATAGTGGCTGGCTGTGCTGACCGAGGAGAACTCCCTGGGCAGTGACTGTGATAAGAACAAAGACTGATAAAAACAAAGCACACCAAGCACAAATCATTTATACTGAGAAAAGAAATATAAAACACACTCATACCATAAAGACATGAGTCATGGAGGAGGAAAAGTGACAAATCATCATTGTCTAAATTAACTTTTATATTATTTTCTTTGCTGGATATTTCCAGGAGGGAATATGAAAGGTAAAGTTTGGTTTAGAAATACCTGCATTTTTATTCCCAATGAAGAATATTTCAAACTCAACTTATATAAGTGTTCATGTAATTACTATTTTTAAGGTCTGTAACTTCAAATATTCAGTGGTGGGTGTTTTTTGTGGAAGGTAATTTTGGCAGCAGACAAACTTCAACATTAAAATGATATGGCATGTATTTGTTTTAAATAAAAACAGAGCAATTATATTGTATACCTCTAAAGAGCCTTTATATATACATGGAGGTCTGGAGAGAGAGAGAATGTCTGTAACTTTAATATGGTGTGTCTGATAATCATCTGGAAGATTGTCATAGAAACTTCTTTCAGCAAATCTTAGATGAGTCACTTCCTCAGAAGGATAACATATTTAGAAATTGAAACCCTCAACCTCGGTCACATGTGCTGCAGTCCCTGCTTCAGAGCTGACCTAAAGACAAAAGTTGTCATTTTTTAAAAGCAATGGAGGAAATCAATGACGATGTTGAAACTGTAAAATCCCTAACCCCAAGATCAGCAACAAGACAAGAAGGTAAGTGTCAGTCAGACGGAGTGAGCTGTGGATTATGGATGTATTATACTCCCTGGTCTTCTCTGTGTTCAGGTCCCAGGAGATTTCCCAGAGCATCTGTTCTCGGTTTTAGGCTGCTGAGTGTTTTCCCGCTGGCTGTTCTCATCGGACTCACAGTCTGCTGTTAGTCTGTTTTATAAGTTAATGTCATTTTGAATTTGTAATTTTCAAAAGCACTTTCTGCCCTCTGCTTTTTACTTAAGTTTGTATCAGTATGAGGTATTTTCTGTTTAGAAAACGTGTCTCTTGATCATTTCAGACCATAACTCAGAAGATGTTGCAGCTGCACATCTCTCCGCTGTCAAAGCAAACCTGACTGAGCGTCTCCAGGCCAGAGATCAGCTGATCAACCAGCTGAATGCCAACCTCACTGAAAAGACCAGAGAGGTGGACAGGCTCCTGAGTTTGATGGACAAGGGTGAGTGCTTCCTGTGGGGGTTTGCATAGGGCTCGGTATGTGTATGTAAGATATCAATTATCATAATATTTTTTACAAAATACCTCAATATTGAGAGTCTAAGGCTGACTATTGATGCTTTCATAAAATAGTTACACACTTTTCATTAATGATAATAAATAATTAGTTTTGAATGACTTAGTTGTGAGTGATTTAATTTATAGTTTGTTTTATTTTTCTTCATCCACCATACTGTATTTATATTTCTCTGTAAACTATGCTTATGGCCATTTTCCTTGTCCAAATTACATTTAATATATGCAATAGGAAGAAGAACTTAGAGGTAGTTTGTTCCAGATATTTGCAGCTTAATAATAATAAAGGACAACAAGGTTTCAAACCAATTTAGAACTGTTGCCGAAAGTCAGACCCAGTTTTCCAGTCGGTCTAGTAACTAACACCGAGATGTTTCCACTGTCTGTGTTTAAGTGGATGTCATTGAAGACTTTAACAACATCAGTATCAGTGCTGTGGTGCCTGACTAGTTCACATCGAAACAGTTATTTAAATCCCAAAAATGAGAAGTAGTTGTCTGCAATGACATTTTTGATCTCTTTTCATCACTCTAAAAATGCTTAATACATATGTTTTTTCATTATTATTACAAAAGTGACATTTAATGCACTCAAGAGTTCCATATTCCAGCAGTTAAAGCAGTACATCAACAAGATCTTACAACTTTTACAGATAACACGTGTCATGAAGGATGGAGGAAGTCTGGTTGTTCCTTTTATCTCCTCTCTACTGAGAAAGCTTCTTGGGAACAAAGCAGAGACAACTGCAAAGCCAGAGGAGCAGATCTGGTGATCGTAGACAGTTATGAAGAACAGGTAATGTGTGCTGCTTGTGATTGTATAACTCCTGCTTTTATCAATCAATGTTTTTATTGTACATATACTAGCAAATGTGTCTATCAGCTATAATGATTACTTCACAACAATGGTGTTAATTATATATTTCTGAGCTAGTAAAAAGAGAAAAGTTATCTGAATGTTGATGTCCATCCCAGTAAACTGCATTTTGTACATTTGAACAGGAATTCATTTCTCATATGAGCAAGGGAAGCACTTGGATTGGTTTGAGTGACAGAGAAAAGGAAGGGACCTGGAAATGGGTGGATGGATCTCCACTGAATCTGACGTAAGGCTGTCCTTTGGTTTTAAATACAGACGCTGGTTTATGTTGTGACCTTTCTAAATGTTTCACATGTTTCTCTAATGGGAGTTAACAGAACACACAGGATGCATTTAAACGTAGGGTGTCTGCCCCTTTCACCAGAGACTCATTTGGGTTTTAAGAAAAGAACATGGCTGTGTTACTTATAGTTATTTGTATTTGATGTCCATCTTTTAATTTATTTTGTTTTCCTGTAATACCTTTTAGGATTTGGGCTGAAGGAGAGCCTAATAGTGGAGGAGGGGATCCAGAGGTGGGTGAAGAGGACTGTGTAAACATCTATCCTAACACCAAAAGGTGGAACGACCTGTCCTGTAAGACCGATCTGCATTGGATCTGTGAGAAACATTAACATTGGTGTCTGTTTGGATACTAAACATGCAATCTTTACAATTTATTTTATATTGAGTTATTTAAAACTATTAAAAATGCCTGATTTCATGAATAAGAATTGTGTTTCTTGATTAGATAAATCCCTATTCATTTGTTTTTTAGGTTGTTTTTCAGATTAATATCAGTAATAAATAAATAAGACATTTAATTTTTTTTGCCAACTTTTGTTTGCCTCAATTAAATTAGTATTTGTATTAATCCTTTTACCAATCAACATAAAAACAGCTTATTAAAAACATCTGCTGATAAGCCCACAGTTCCTGAAAATTATAATATTGAAAGTGCCTTATTGAGCAGAATATGATACAAATATAAAAAATAAAAACAGTCAAACATTATTGAATAATTCAGACACATACAACAATACTCTAATCCCAGCATTGGTCTAACTTGTTCAAATATGTAAAATAGCCTGTGTGTTTATACAGTATGTTTCCTAACAATGACCTCTTGTGGCCATGTGAGTACAAATCTATTGCAGGTATTTAACATTCATAGGTACCATCCACTTTGTACATACTGTAAGAACTAGTGCTGTCAATTAATACAAAGATGTATGTATGTTTATCACAATAATAATCTAGGACTTTAACTGCAGGATTAGCTCATGTTTCATTTGAAAAGTAAACTGCCTTTTATTTGAAGTTACTGGAATGACAGTACTTTAGTAAATGGGCAAATAGATATAGCTAGATCAGGAAATTGAACTTTCTTTGAGCATGCATACAAAGATAAAAACTGTAAAAGTATATTGTGGGTGTATAACATGTTCTCTGAAGATGAAGCTCTTCCACTTCAACAAATTGCTGTTATCAGATAAAAAGCAGCTTTACAACTTCACCTTTTTTTATCAAAGTGAACAACTCCTCCCTGAAAGATATGAACTTGTTATGTTTATGATCAGCGGCAGACAGAGTACTTCAGAGGAAAGACATTTGTGTTTATGAGCATTTCAAATTAAGATCCCTGCTTTCACAACAATGTCATGCTCTCTTTTTATTAACCAGTAAAACAGATCTATACAGGATCAATACATTTAGAATATTAATCATCTGTACGGCTTTGTAAGATTATATGTCTGTATTTAACACCATGGACTTGATTATCTCACTTGTTTCAGTCTTAAATCTGTATTGTCAATTTGCTTTGTATGTTTTAAATGTGGGCATGTCAATAAAGCTTATTTGAATTTGTCTTGACTCAGCGTCAGAAAAAAACAAACATATCCTTATATCTTTGAGATGGATAGATAATGATCTGGTACAGTTGCTAGGACTACCTTTAGCACTTAAGAGGTGTGACGTATTGATGGTGTTTTGTGTTATCCTTTACGCTATTGCCATTTTCCCAGACATCAGACATCATATTTCCAACTATCTAGAGGAAATTATTTTATACGGCTGTTTTTAAGACCTTGCAGCTCTGGGTCTTAGCAGACCCTAGGATCCATTTCGCACTCTTTTTTCTCTTTTTCTGTTGTCACATGTGTTATCATTGTTTTGAGTTTACCCATACAGCAGAGGTGTCAAACTCAATTTCATCAAGGGCCACATCAGCATTATGGTTGCACTCAAAGGGCCGGTTGTAACTTTAAGACTATATAAGAATACATATATAAATATTTAATATATATAAAATAATGTATTATATTACATGATTGGCTCTGCATTGGATTATTATCTGATAGGGTAATGACTTCAGAATTAACTACATCTGAAAGCAGAAGTCTACGGCAAATAATTGCAAGTCTCTTCAGTGAGAATGTCAAAAAATGATTTAAAAAGAAAAAACACATTATGAAAAAAAAGTAAAAAAAAAAAAAAAAGTAACATTTTGAAAACAAAGAACAATTCTGAGGAAAAGGGGTAATTCTAAGAAAACGGCACATTTAAAAAAAAAAAGTCAAGTTTTGAGAAAAAAAGGCATATCTGAGATGCATTGTGGGACATGTAGTTTATGGGGAACATGCTTCTGTAAATCGGCCTGTAACCGTATAATAAACGTATTATATTCTTTGCAAGCTCTTGTGGGGCCACAGAAAATGAAGTCACGGGCCGGATTTGGCCCCCGGGCCTTGAGTTTGACACCCCTGCAGTACAGAGTTAAGTATGGATACACTGTTGGAAAATACAAGAAAGGAGATACAAATTATGTAAACAGGTTTAGAAGCTCTACAAGGTGCATTTTTGAGAAGTGATTGGAGAACTATGTGTAAAGGAGAGTTGTTACAACACAGAAAACACCAGAATTTAAACTATAAACATTAATATAATTTCACTAATAGTTAATGGCCTAAACCACCCAATTAAAAAAGTGCTTATACTGCACAGATGAAACATCAAGGTGGAGATATTGTATTTATGCAAGAACACATCTGTCAAATGTGTGTGTGTGTGTGTGTGTGTGTGTGTGTGTGTGTGTGTGTGTGTGTGTGTGTGTGTGTGTGTGTGTGTGTGTGTGTGTGTGTGTGTGTGTGTGTAGGGGTTTCACCAACTAATCGACTAGTCGACTACCTTTACCACTAGTCGGCGCTGTAGGACCTAGTCGAGGAAAAAAATGGAGGTAAACGAGGTGCTGCAAAATGCTACAAAACACGTCCGACATTCTTATGTATGGCAGTACTTCAACGAAGATGTAACCAACTCCACAGCGAAGTGTCAGTTGTGTACAGCTGTACTGAAGTACAATACAAATGCATCTGCTATGCACAACCATCTGAAGATGAGACACCCGCTGCCGACAGCTAGCACTAGCAGTAATGCTAGCACCAGTGAGCAATGGACCGGCGTCAGCACTGAACAGAGGCAAACGAACAGCAAGAAAACAAGGGTCAACAGTGATGCGGATGATGAGCTACGGGATTACTGCCAGCGGACACCGCATATCCCCACAATGGATAATCCACTGGAGTGGTGGGCAGAAAACGTGCACCGCTTCCCCCGCTTTCGAGGAGCTACCTGGCTATTCCAGCCACAAGCACCCCGAGTGAGAGGGTTTTTTCCCTGGCAGGCAACACTGTCACCCGAAAGCGGTCAAGCCTCCTTCCCTCACATTTCGATGCGTTGGTGTTCAAACCAAACCAAAAATATGGAAAGGTGGACGTTATCGTGGAGGACAGCGAATAAAGTGTTGCGCACTGGATTTACGTGGCATTTATGTAAACAAGAGTTTTTTGCTGTCGATTTTGGTGAGTCCAGTTACTGTTTGTTATTTACTCAGCCATGTAACACAAATTAAAATGCAGTGTTTAATGTTACTGTATGAGTTCCAATATAAAATACAGTTGTACACCTCTCTTTGTGTGTCTTTATTATGACGTAACGACTAGTCGACTAGTCGAGTACTATTTTGAAAAATGTGTCGACTAGTAAATATTGGTGTGTGTGTGTGTGTGTGTGTGTGTGTGTGTGTGTGTGTGTGTGTGTGTGTGTGTGTGTGTGTGTGTGTGTGTGTGTGTGTGTGTGTGTGTGTGTGTGTGTGTGTGTGTGTGTGTGTGTGTGTGTGTGTGTGTGTGTGTGTGTGTGTGTGAGAAACTTTTGTGTTTCTGCCCCTGCCATTCCTGCAGAAGGTTGCAACATTGTTGATACATTCAGGCACCGACACCTGTCTGCTCTCACATTCCCGCATTATGTTTTGCGGAAACCAATCTTTATTTTTTTCCCACTCTATGCCAGCTGCAAATTTGGGGCGAGACACAAGAAATAAAGCTTCGCCAGTTTGGGTCCTTATCACAACTGATCAAGATGGCCAAACGATTTTCTGCTCAGAGGGCCTTGCAAATTATTTTATAAGAGAGAGAACCATTTGATGATGATGTAGAGAAAGAGGAAGAGGTTTCAGAATTTGAGGATCACATTTAGCTTCAGCTAGTTACAAAAAAATGACAAGGAGCACTTTAATTCATTAATGTGATCTAACAAATGTAAAAGGGTGAATATTAACCATGATGTTTATATAGCTTGTAATTGGGATGAAGTAAACATCTTTTGAGCATTTTAACATAAAATTGTTTGATTGTGTTGAATTGAAACCCAAAAAGGCAGCAGGTCCACCAGACCCACAAACACTGGCTGCGTAACAAACATATGAACACCACACAAGATTTAGGGGTTTTCCAGAAAATAAAGGCCCACTCTTGTCATAGTACACAGGAACAGAAATGAATGACATCCTGGTTTATGCTTCTGCCTACATCATACGCTTGTGACGATTAGTAATGCACAATCATGCATTTGTCCGAGCCACAGATTGAAACAGAGAACAAGCTCACCCTTGGCATCATGAGTTCACCCAGAGGACAGGTGGATACAATGCGGTTTATACGGAAAACAAATATGTGTAGATCAAAAATACATGTGTATGCCATTAATAAGATCAGAACCAATTGGGAAAAGAACTACAGATCACCTTCTCTGATGACTTTTGGAAGGAGGCCCTGAGAGCCGTCAACTCATCCACCAGTTGTGCTAGACTTAGCCTAATACAATTTAAAGTTCTCCATAGACTACATTATAGCAAGGCTAAGCTCTCTAGGATTTATCCAGATAGATTGGATGACAGGTGTGATAGATGTTCCCAGGCCCCCTGCGACCTGACTCACATGTTCTGGTTGTGCCCTAAATTATCTAGCTTCTGGCAATCTTTCTTCGAATGTATTTCTGAAATTGTATGTCTAAAAATCTCTCCATCCCCTCATGTAGCTATTTTCGGTTGGCCCTCAGATGAAATCAACATGACAAACACTCGAACCAATGTCATTGCCTTTACCTCCTTGATTGCTCGTAGGAAAATCCTTCTTTTGTGGAAATCTCCTTTACCTCCCTCTTTTAAAATGTGGATGGGTGATACTATGTCTCTCCTAAAGTTGGAAAAAATTAAGTTTAGTCTCCGGGGTTCTTCAGATAAGTTTTACGCTCATTGGAGGCCACTGATCAGTTATGTAACCGTCTTCCCCCTGATATGGTGTAGGGATTCCACCTTTATCTGCCTATAATTCTGATATTATTACTCCCCTGTCCACCGCACATGCAGACCGTGTGACATCCCTCGATATATGTGTTAGCATGTGTATGTATGTATGTATGTATGTATGTATGTATGTATGTATGTATGTATGTATGTATGTATGTATGTATGTATGTATGCAGGTATGTGTATGTGTATATATTAGACCCTCCAGAAAAACGCGGGCAAAATTCCTTGATTATGCGGGCTAAAATCCTTGATTATGCGATTAAAAATGCGGGGTTTTTATGTGACTTTATGCGGTGAAATTGCGGGAAGTTGCTAAATATGCTAAATATGCGGGAAAAAAGAAGAACAATTTTTTAAAATATTGGGCTGTTTTATTTATTCTCTCTCACGATTCAATTAAACACATTCAATGTTTATTTATTGTAAAAGCAATTGGGCTATTTTAATCTCACACACACACACACACATCCCCCCCCCCCCACACACACACACACACACACTTCTCCGCTTCATTCTGTTTTCATTTCATTTACTCGTTCGTGATCTGACCAGCTTCAATCTTGTAGGCTACTCACTTCGTTTCTTGTAGCCCTCGAAAGGGTTTTGGAGGTTGAGGCTCACCGTCGATTTTCTCTTATGCTCCAACATACAGTTGCACGGGGTGCAGAATAGTTTCCCCCCACTTTTTGCCCGCTCTTTAGTAGAAATGTTCGTCGGTAAATGAGATGGATTAGATTTTTTCATCTTGGTGTTTTCTCTATCTTGTGAGCGCCACACGTTCACTCTATACAGTGTTGTTTACATTCTGTGACGCGCGAGCTGATGACGTCACGTCAAGACGAGTTAACTTTTTTTTCTTCTCAACTTTGTGGGAAAATGCGGGGATTATGCAGCCTTTTGATAAATATGCGGCCTTCTAAAAATCTGCGCCATTTTGCTGATTATGCGGTAAATTCTGCGATCGCAGAATCGCGTTTTTCTGGAGGGTCTAATATACTGTATGTGCATGTAAATTATTGTATTTATCATTTGGTATATAATTGATGTACTGTTGCCTCAGTGCTCCGGGAGAGAGGTCTGTGGGATGTGCAATTCCTTATTTGCTGCAATGCACTCTTACACTTTTTTCATGTGAATACAAATATTAAAAAAAAAAAAAAAAACATATGTAAAACTTTTTTCTGTGTAAAACATTTATTTACATATGAAACGGAACACATCCCTCTGAACAACACAACCCTCTGATGCGTGTGTTGGTAGCTTGGCACGCTACTTCCCTGGAACCGTTGCTGCTTCCAGTGTTTCCTCCTGAAGTCTGTGATCACTACCCAGTCACCGGGCTTGAAGTGGTGTTGTGGCGCATCAGCTGGCATCGGCAGTACGGCTTTCCCCTGAGAGTGGATAGCTGAGAGGGAGACTGAAAGACTTATACAGTAGTTCAACAAAAGGTAACTTCAATTGTCTCAACTTTCAGAAACTAACATTCCATTAACAGAATAATATTCTTTAAATCTGTGCCAGTTCGTCTTGTGCCTTGTGCCATCAAGAGAGCCAACAAAACTATTTGTAGCTGCTTTCACAATGATGACATGCTATTCTCTTTTTATTAACCAGTAAAATAGATCTTTACAGGATCAGAATATTTTGAATATTATTCATCTTTATGGCTTTGTAAGATTATATGTCTCTATTCAACACAATGGACATGATTATCACACTTGTTTCAGTCTTAAATCTGTATTGTCAATGTGCTTTGGCAATAGTATATGTTTTTAATATGGTCATATCAATAAAGTTAGTATTTCCTGATATTCTTCTTCTTTTTTTTAGATATATAATGATTTGTGATTTCCTCAAAAAGATAAAGCATTTCAAAATTCAAACCACTCTTTTTCCGGTCACATACTTCAGGACGCTTGCTGCAGAGCTGACCTTCTAGGAAAGAGTTGGCAGTCGCATGAGCAATGGAGGAAATCTATGCCAATATTGACGATATCAAAACCCTAAGCTCAAGATCATCAACAATACAAGAAGGTAAGAGTGTCAGTCAGAGTGCACTGTGGATTTTGGATTTACTGTATTACTCACTGGTCTTCTCTGTGTTCAGGTCCCAGGAGATTTCTCAGAGCGTCTGTTCTTGGTCTGGGGCTGCTGAGTGTTTTCCTGCTGGCTGGACTCATCGGCCTCGCTGTCCACTGTGAGTCTGTCTTTTCATACATTTAATAAGTTCATTTTGAACGTGTGATTTTCAAGAGCAATATTCTTTTCTGAAAGATGCACATTTGACCAAAACATCTATCGTTGTTCTACTTTTCTCCTAGGGCCAAATTAGGAAAACATTTACTTTGGTTTGTGTCAGTATGATTGCATCAGTTCATTTAAGAAACATCTATTTTCATTCCAGACCATAACTCAGTAGGTGGTGCAGCTGCAGATCTCTCCGCTGTCAAAGCAAACCTGACTGAGCGTCTCCAGGCCAGCCATCAGCTGATCAACCAGCTGAAGGCCAACCTCACAGAAAAGACCAGAGAGGTGGAGTTATTGAGTGAGTGCTTCATGTGGGGGGGTTTGTATAGGGCTCGGTGTATGTGAGATATCAATTATCATAATATTTTTTACAAAATACCCCGATATTGATATTCTAAGGCTGACTATTGATGCTTTCATAAAATAGTTACATAATGTCACTTTTCATTAATGATAATCAAGAATTTGTTTTTAATGACTCAGTTGTGAGTGATTTAATTTATAGTTTGTTTTACTTTTCTTCCCCCATCATATTTATAATTATTTTTTTAATATAAGCAATAGGAAGAAGAACTTAGAGGTAGTTTGTTCCAGATATTTTCAACATAATAATAATAATAAAGGATAACAAGGTTTCAAACCAATTTAGAACTGTTGCCGAAAGTCAGACCCAGTTTTCCAGTCGGTCTAGTAACTAACACCGAGATGTTTCCACTGTCTGTGTTTAACTCTTTTGATCCCTCTAAAAATGCTTAATAAATATGTTTTTTCATTATTATTACAACATTGACATATAATGCACTCAAGAGTTCCATATTCCAGCAGTTAAAGCAGTACATCAACAAGATCTTAAAACTTGTACCGCAGGATGGAGGATGTTTGGTAGTTCCTTTTATCTCCTCTCTACTGAGAAAGCTTCCTGGGAACAAAGCAGACAGCACTGCACAGCCAGAGGAGCAGATCTGGTGATCGTAGACAGTTATGAAGAACAGGTAATGTGTGCTGCTTGTGATTGTATAACTCCTGCTTTTATCAATCAATGTTTTTATTGTACATATACTAGCAAATGTGTCTATCAGCTATAATGATTACTTCACAACAATGGTGTTAATTACATATTTCTGAGCTAGTAAAAAGGGAAAAGTTATCTGAATGTTGATGTCCATCCCAGTAAACTACATTTTTAATATGTGAACAGATTTTCCTCGAATCGATGATCAGCGAAAGAGAGATCATCTCTGGCATGATCAATTTTGCCACTTGGATTGGTTTGAGTGACAGAGAAGAGAAGGGGACCTGGAAATGGGTGGATGAATCTTCACCGAATTTGAATCTGAAGTAAGGCTTTAATTGGTTTTAAATACAGACGCTGGTTTATGTTGTGACCTTTCTAAATGTTTCACATGTTTCTCTAATGGGAGTTAACAGAATACACAGGATGCATTTATACGTAGGGTGTCTGCCCCTTTCACCAGAAGACTCATTTGGGTTTTAAGAAAAGAACATGGCTGTGTTACTTATAGTTATTTGTATTTGATGTCCATCTTTTAGTTCATCTTGTTTTCCTGTACTACCTGTTAGGCTTTGGAGCCCAGGACAGCCTGATAATGGAGAGGAGTGTGTTTATATCTTTTCCTACAACGAGTGGAACTCCCAGTCCTGTGAGGAGGATCTGCATTGGATCTGTGAGAAACATTAACATTGGTGTCTGTTTGGATGCTAAACATGCAATCATGCTTTCACAATTTAGTTTATATTGAGTTATTTAAAACTATACAAAATGCCTGATTTCATGAATAAGAATGACTTTGCTCAAATTGATAAATCACATGTATTTAGTGTTTTTGTTTAGGATTAATATCAGTAATAAATAAGTAGTCATTTAATTAGTTTTTGCCAACTTTTGTTTGCCTCAATTAAATTAGTATTTGTATTAATCCTTTTACATATCAACATAAAAACAGCTTATTAAAAACATCTGCTGATAAGCCCACAGTTCCTGAAAGTTATAATATTGAAAGTGCCTTATTGAGCAGAATATGATACAAATAAGAAAAATAAAAACAGTCAGACATTAATGAATAATTCAGACACATACAACAATACTCTAATCCCAGCATTGGTCTAACTTGTTCAAATATGTAAAATAGCCTGTGTGTTTATACAGTATGTTTCCTAACAATGACCTCTTGTGGCCATGTGAGTACAAATCTATTGCAGGTATTTAACATTCATAGGTACCATCCACTTTGTACATACTGTAAGAACTAGTGCTGTCAATTAATACAAAGATGTATGTATGTTTATCAAAATAATAATCTGGGACTTTAACTGCAGGATTAGCTCATGTTTCATTTGAAAAGTAAACTGCCTTTTATTTGAAGTTACTGGAATGACAGTACTTTAGTAAATGGGCAAATAGATATAGCTAGATCAGGAAATTGAACTTTCTTTGAGTATGCATACAAAGATAAAAACTGTAAAAGTATATTGTGGGTGTATAACATGTTCTCTGACAAGATGAAGCTCTTCCACTTCAACAAATTGCTGTTATCAGATAAAAAGCAGCTTTACAACTTCACCTTTTTTTATCAAAGTGAACAACTCCTCCCTGAAAGATATGAACTTGTTATGTTTATGATCAGCGGCAGACAGAGTACTTCAGAGGAAAGACATTTGTGTTTATGAGCATTTCAAATTAAGATCCCTGCTTTCACAACAATGTCATGCTCTCTTTTTATTAACCAGTAAAACAGATCTATACAGGATCAATACATTTAGAATATTAATCATCTGTACGGCTTTGTAAGATTATATGTCTGTATTTAACACCATGGACTTGATTATCTCACTTGTTTCAGTCTTAAATCTGTATTGTCAATTTGCTTTGTATGTTTTAAATGTGGGCATGTCAATAAAGCTTATTTGAATTTGTCTTGACTCAGCGTCAGAAAAAAACAAACATATCCTTATATCTTTGAGATGGATAGATAATGATCTGGTACAGTTGCTAGGACTACCTTTAGCACTTAAGAGGTGTGACGTATTGATGGTGTTTTGTGTTATCCTTTACGCTATTGCCATTTTCCCAGACATCAGACATCATATTTCCAACTATCTAGAGGAAATTATTTTATACGGCTGTTTTTAAGACCTTGCAGCTCTGGGTCTTAGCAGACCCTAGGATCCATTTCGCACTCTTTTTTCTCTTTTTCTGTTGTCACATGTGTTATCATTGTTTTGAGTTTACCCATACAGCAGAGGTGTCAAACTCAATTTCATCAAGGGCCACATCAGCATTATGGTTGCACTCAAAGGGCCGGTTGTAACTTTAAGACTATATAAGAATACATATATAAATATTTAATATATATAAAATAATGTATTATATTACATGATTGGCTCTGCATTGGATTATTATCTGATAGGGTAATGACTTCAGAATTAACTACATCTGAAAGCAGAAGTCTACGGCAAATAATTGCAAGTTTCTTCAGTGAGAATGTCAAAAAATGATTTAAAAAGAAAAAACACATTATGAAAAAAAAGTAAAAAAAAAAAAAAAAGTAACATTTTGAAAACAAAGAACAATTCTGAGGAAAAGGGGTAATTCTAAGAAAACGGCACATTTTAAAAAAAAAAGTCAAGTTTTGAGAAAAAAAGGCATATCTGAGATGCATTGTGGGACATGTAGTTTATGGGGAACATGCTTCTGTAAATCGGCCTGTAACCGTATAATAAACGTATTATATTCTTTGCAAGCTCTTGTGGGGCCACAGAAAATGAAGTCACGGGCCGGATTTGGCCCCCGGGCCTTGAGTTTGACACCCCTGCCGTACCGGGTTAAGTATGGATACACTGTTGGAAAATACACGAGAGGAGATACAAATTATGTAAACAGGTTTAGAAGCTCTACAAGGTGCATTTTTGAGAAGTGATTGGAGAACTATGTGTAAAGGAGAGTTGTTACAACACAGAAAACACCAGAATTTAAACTATAAACATAAATATAATTTCACTAATAGTTAATGGCCTAAACCCCCCAATTAAAAAAGTGCTTATACTGTACAGATGAAACATCAAGGTGGAGATATTGTATTTATGCAAGAACACATCTGTCAAATGTGTGTGTGTGTGTGTGTGTGTGTGTGTGTGTGTGTGTGTGTGTGTGTGTGTGTGTGTGTGTGTGTGTGTGTGTGTGTGTGTGTGTGTGTGTGTGTGTGTTAGGGGTTTCACCAACTAATCGACTAGTCGACTAGTCGACTACCTTTACCACTAGTCGGCGCTGTAGGACCTAGTCGACTAGTCGTGGAAAAAAATGGAGGTAAACGAGGTGCTGCAAAATGCTACAAAACACGTCCGACATTCTTATGTATGGCAGTACTTCAACGAAGATGTAACCAACTCCACAGTGAAGTGTCAGTTGTGTACAGCTGTACTGAAGTAGAATACAAATGCATCTGCTATGCGCAACCATCTGAAGATGAGACACCCGCTGCCGACAGCTAGCACTAGCAGTAATGCTAGCACCAGTGAGCAATGGACCGGCGTCAGCACTGAACAGAGGCAAACGAACAGCAAGAAAACAAGGGTCAACAGTGATGCGGATGATGAGCTACGGGATTACTGCCAGCGGACACCGCATATCCCCACAATGGATAATCCACTGGAGTGGTGGGCAGAAAACGTGCACCGCTTCCCCCACTTTCGAGGAGCTACCTGGCTATTCCAGCCACAAGCACCCCGAGTGAGAGGGTTTTTTCCCTGGCAGGCAACACTGTCACCCGAAAGCGGTCAAGCCTCCTTCCCTCACATTTCGATGCGTTGGTGTTCAAACCAAACCAAAAATATGGAAAGGTGGACGTTATCGTGGAGGACAGCGAATAAAGTGTTGCGCACTGGATTTACGTGGCATTTATGTAAACAAGAGTTTTTTTGCTGTCGATTTTGGTGAGTCCAGTAACTGTTTGTTATTTACTCAGCCATGTAACACAAATTAAAATGCAGTGTTTAATGTTACTGTATGAGTTCCAATATAAAATACAGTTGTACACCTCTCTTTGTGTGTCTCTATTATGACGTAACGACTAGTCGACTAGTCGAGTACTATTTTGAAAAATGTGTCGACTAGTAAATATTGGTGTGTGTGTGTGTGTGTGTGTGTGTGTGTGTGTGTGTGTGTGTGTGTGTGTGTGTGTGTGTGTGTGTGTGTGTGTGTGTGTGTGTGTGTGTGTGTGTGTGTGTGTGTGTGTGTGTGTGTGTGTGTGTGTGTGTGTGTGTGTGTGTGTGTGTGTGTGTGTGTGTGTGTGTGTGTGTGTGTGTGTGTGTGTGTGTGTGTGTGTGTGTGTGTGTGTGTGTGTGAGTGAGTGAGTGAGTGAGTGAGTGAAACTTTTGTGTTTCTGCCCCTGCCATTCCTGCAGAAGGTTGCAACATTGTTGATACATTCAGGCACCGACACCTGTCTGCTCTCACATTCCCGCATTATGTTTTGTGGAAACCAATCTTTATTTTTTTCCCACTCTATGCCAGCTGCAAATTTGGGGCGAGACACAAGAAATAAAGCTTCGCCAGTTTGGGTCCTTATCACAACTGATCAAGATGGCCAAACGATTCTCTGCTCAGAGGGCCTTGCAAATTATTTTATAAGAGAGAGAACCATTTGATGATGATGTAGAGAAAGAGGAAGAGGTTTCAGAATTTGAGGATCACATTTAGCTTCAGCTAGTTACAAAAAAATGACAAGGAGCACTTTAATTCATTAATGTGATCTAACAAATGTAAAAGGGTGAATATTAACCATGATGTTTATATAGCTTGTAATTGGGATGAAGTAAACATCTGTTGAGCATTTTAACATAAAATTGTTTGATTGTGTTGAATTGAAACCCAAAAGGGCAGCAGGTCCACCAGACCCACAAACACTGGCTGCGTAACAAACATATGAACACCACACAAGATTTAGGGGTTTTCCAGAAAATAAAGGCCCACTCTTGTCATAGTACACAGGGGCAGAAATGAATGACATCCTGGGTTATGCTTCTGCCTACATCATACGCTTGTGACGATTAGTAATGCACAATCATGCATTTGTCCGAGCCACAGATTGAAACAGAGAACAAGCTCACCCTTGGCATCATGAGTTCACCCAGAGGACAGGTGGATACAATGCGGTTTATACGGAAAACAAATATGTGTAGATCAAAAATACATGTGTATGCCATTAATAAGATCAGAACCAATTGGGAAAAGAACTACAGATCACCTTCTCTGATGACTTTTGGAAGGAGGCCCTGAGAGCCGTCAACTCATCCACCAGTTGTGCTGGACTTAGCCTAATACAATTTAAAGTTCTCCATAGACTACATTATAGCAAGGCTAAGCTCTCTAGGATTTATCCAGATAGATTGGATGACAGGTGTGATAGATGTTCCCAGGCCCCCTGCGACCTGACTCACATGTTCTGGTTGTGCCCTAAATTATCTAGCTTCTGGCAATCTTTCTTCGAATGTATTTCTGAAATTGTATGTCTAAAAATCTCTCCATCCCCTCATGTAGCTATTTTCGGTTAGCCCTCAGATGAAATCAACATGACAAACACTCGAACCAATGTCATTGCCTTTACCTCCTTGATTGCTCGTAGGAAAATCCTTCTTTTGTGGAAATCTCCTTTACCTCCCTCTTTTAAAATGTGGCTGGGTGATACTATGTCTCTCCTAAAGTTGGAAAAAATTAAGTTTAGTCTCCGGGGTTCTTCAGATAAGTTTTACGCTCATTGGAGGCCACTGATCAGTTATGTAACCGTCTTCCCTGATATGGTGTAGGGATTCCACCTTTATCTGCCTATAATTCTGATATTATTACTCCCCTGTCCACCACACATGCAGACCGTGTGACATCCCTCGATATATGTGTTAGCATGTGTATGTGTACATGTATGTATGTATGTATATATTAGACCCTCCAGAAAAACGCGGGCAAAAATCCTTGATTATGCGGGCTAAAATCCTTGATTATGCGATTAAAAATGCGGGGTTTTTATGTGATTTTATGCGGTGAAATTGCGGGAAGTTGCTAAATATGCGGGAAGTTGCGAAATATGCTAAATATGCGGGGAAAAAGAATTAAAAATTTTTTAAATATTGGGCTGTTTTATTTATTCTCTCTCACACACAACCTGCCACTAACGTTAAACCCCTTCACTATTCAATTAAACACATTCAATGTTTATTTATTGTAAAAGCAATTGGGCTATTTTAATCTCACACACACACACACACACACACACACACACACACACACACACACACACACACTTCTCCGCTTCATTCTGTTTTCATTTCATTTACTCGTTCGTGATCTGACCAGCTTCAATCTTGTAGGCTACTCACTTCGTTTCTTGTAGCCCTCGAAAGGGTTTTGGAGGTTGAGGCTCACCGTCGATTTTCTCTTATGCTCCAACACACAGTTGCACGGGGTGCAGAATAGTTTCCCCCCACTTTTTGCCCGCTCTTTAGTAGAAATGTTCGTCGGTAAATGAGATGGATTAGATTTTTTCATCTTGGTGTTTTCTCTATCGTGTGAGCTCCACACGTTCACTCAATAGTGTTGTTTACATTCTGTGACGCGCGAGCTGATGACGTCACGTCAAGACGAGTTAACTTTTTTTTCCTTCTCAACTTTGTGGAAAAATGCGGGGATTATGCGGCCTTTTGATAAATATGCGGCCTTTTAAAAATCTGCGCCATTTTGCTGATTATGCGGTAAATTCTGAGATCGCAGAATCGCGTTTTTCTGGAGGGTATAATATATGTGCATGTAAATTATTGTATTTATCATTTGGTATGTAATTGATGTACTGTTGCCTCAGTGCTCCGGGAGAGGGGTCGGTGGGATGGGTTGGGATGGGGCTGGGTCGAGGGAAAGTGGGTAAGGGTTCTTTTTTAAAAATAAAAAAAACAATTCCTTATTTGCTGCAATGCACTCTTACACTTTTTTCATGTGAATACAAATATAAAAAATAAAAAAAATACATATGTAAAACTTTTTTCTGTGTAAAACATTTATTTACATATGAAACGGAACACATCCCTCTGAACAACACAACCCTCTGATGCGTGTGTTGGTAGCTTGGCACGCTACTTCCCTGGAACCGTTGCTGCTTCCAGTGTTTCCTCCTGAAGTCTGTGATCACTACCCAGTCACCGGGCTTGAAGTGGTGTTGTGGCGCATCAGCTGGCATCGGCAGTACGGCTTTCCCCTGAGAGTGGATAGCTGAGAGGAAGACTGAAAGACTTATACAGTAGTTCAACAAAAGGTAACTTCAATTGTCTCAACTTTCAGAAACTAACATTACATTAACAGAATAATATTCTTTAAATCTGTGCCAGTTCGTCTTGTGCCTTGTGCCATCAAGAGAGCCAACAAAACTATTTGTAGCTGCTTTCACAATGATGACATGCTATTCTCTTTTTATTAACCAGTAAAATAGATCTTTACAGGATCAGAATATTTTGAATATTATTCATCTTTATGGCTTTGTAAGATTATATGTCTCTATTCAACACAATGGACATGATTATCACACTTGTTTCCAGTGGCGGGCCGTGCATTTCACACCTAGGCCTTCAGTGATGTCCTACACAGTCCTACCTGAATTATTCCACCTCTTAATACCATCATTATGACGCCATGGCTCTAGAAACTATACATTTAGACAGAAACGCAGTATAACCGGGCGTTGCATCACCTTAACATAGTCAAGTACAACAGAGTTATATTAATATTTCCGAAGCATTTATAATCAATATATCCGCATTTACAATTAAGAGTGTTAAACTACCAGCTTTAAGATCGCTTGGATACGGTCAAAACTTTAAAATAAAAGGGGCTTTTAAGGCATTAGTCTACAAAGTTTTATTAAGTCCACCAAACCAAGTTTGTTCACTAAACAGCGCATTGTCGCACCCAAAGCAGTTTCATTTAAGAAACGTGACGATAAAAACACAAACTATTCACTGAAAATAAAAGAAAACAAACAAATAATTTGCATTTGTTCATGAGGATATATTTGCGACAGTGGTGAAAGTGTATTCCTAGCACTGAATGTCCACTTTGATAAAGGTTAAACCAAAACAATTCAACAAGTCTCCTTGAGTACTTTTACTGCACAGCTGAGCCAGTGCGCCACACACATCTCTATATCTCTTGCAGAAGCATCAAACATTTATTTTTTATATATTTGTCATTTTAATTACATATATATTAATTCGTTAATATTGATTTAATATTAACGACATAAAATGACAAAAATATATTAAAATAAAATAAAAAATAAAATGCTTTGTACTCACCAAAACAACTGATTATTTGAATACAAAATCCATCCTCCTTTCTTTCCTCAAGAAGACTTCAATGACTCTGTTGTACAGTTTATCTGTGCGTTTCAGTTCCACCAATAAGTCATTTTCTATAGACATGAAGGCTAATGATGAAAGCCTAGTCTGTCCAGTAGAATTTCTGGCATAAGTTTTAATTCGCTTTAAGGCCGAGAATGACCGCTCGACAGAAGCAGTGGACACAGGGATAGTCACTGCCACACATGCCAATGTGTAAAGCTGCCCCATGCTCTCACTCAGATTTTTCTGCTTAAGGAAATCAAGGAGATCAATGGGACTTTTCCCTTCAAAATCAGTCATGGCATACATTACAGTCAGTTCTGTTTTTAGCCGGGACAGATCGAACAGTGTTCCGTGACTCTGTGTTAATTTGGCTAAGGCTGAATGCGGGATTTTTTTCCGGTAGGTCTGAAAGTGCTGGGGGTCCAGGAGGGAGAGAAACATTAATTTTTCGTGGTCTTGAAACCTACTCCGTATCTGGCAAAGAATGTTGTCCAGAATATTGCTGTGGAGTTGTTGGTAGTATGCGCGAAGGTCTCCTTGTGCTGTACGTGGGCCTCTGCGTGCGCTCGGACCACTTGAGATGCGCGCTGTGTCCTCGTAGATCTGACGAAACTGGCACCTCTCTCGCTCAATTGTGTCACAAAACTCGTTCACCCTTGTCAGACAGAATTGTACATCCAATGTTTGTTTCTGTAGTATTCCAAAGAGCACATCTAAATGCTTAAAAATCCCATTGAATGTTTCAAGCAAAAAACAAAACTCAAAATCATCCAGACGTGCATTAAATCCATCAGCGCTAAGCATAGTATCCCCATCATACTCCTCATGATGTTCCAGTATGTGGTCAAACACCTCCTTTAGGGAAACTCTCTTCTCAAAGACTGCATTGACCAATCTCGATGTATATTGCCACCGCGTTGGTGCAACATTAGGAAGACGACGCTTGCAAATGTCATCCAGCAGTTGCGTGCGCTTAGGGGATCTGGAGAAAAATGCTGCAAGGCCATTGAGGCTGGCAAAAAAGACCTTGCATTCTTCAAGCTTTGAGGCCCCTTGAGTCAGTACTAAATTTTGTCGATGTGCATAGCAGTGAATGAATAAGGCCATAGGTGCCCTCTCCTTAACTTTAGCCTGCACCCCGTTTAGTCCAGATGCCATGACCGCTGCGCCATCATAACACTGTGCCACAACTTTATCCAGACTACATTCATATTCCTCCATGAAACGGAAAATAAGAGCGGCAATGTCATCAGCTCGCTTGCCGCTTGTAACATCTTCAAATCTGACAAACCGCTCCTTGACACCTGTGTCCGTCACATAACGCAGGACAAGTGCCAGTTGTGCTACATTACCCACGTCTGTCGTTTCGTCCACCATAACAGCGACAAAGGGTGCTTTTTTAATCTCCATTTTGATCTCTTCTCCCATCACTTCAGCAATAGCATAAATCAGGTCGTTTTGTATTTTGCCTGACGTCCCAGTAAACACTTTTTTCTTGTGGACAGGTGGTAATGCAAGTCTGTGTTGTTCTCAGCAAGCAAAGAAAGAAGCTCCACGTAGTTTCCTCTGTTTCTGGACTCGGCGCTTTCATCGTGTCCCCTAAATGAAAGTTCCTGTTTACCCAAAAACAGGACACAATCAATCAGTCTTTTCAATATTTCCCTATTTTTGTTCACCCTTTCGTTGTGGAGCTCCGTTTCCCGGCGCACTTGTTCGTTGAGCTGTAGATCCACTCGGGTGTCCCCAAAGGTTTTCAAAAGCACCATTGCTTGTAAGTGCCCAGCCGTGCTTTGGTGTCTCGTTGCTGCCTTGGTTAGACAACTCAAGTTTGCAAATCCAGTGTGGCTCCAAACACCAAATCGATCAGTTGCAAATAGCAGGCATTCCCAGCAGTACAATTTGCAGTGCCTCTCGGAGGCTGTGAGCCAGGGGTACCGCTCGTAGTTAGTGATTTGAAAGTGGCGGACAAACCCTTTCCCCCGCTGTGATAGGCTCGCTAGCGTCGGGGTTGGCCGTTCTCTTCTCACGATGTCTAGCTTTTCTTGAAAAGTTCGTCTTGAAAATGGCGTTGTAATTATACCTGCGACCAAATCGATCTCTTCTCCTCCTTCAGCCATTGTGGGTTGAAAAAAAACAGCTTGTAGAAATCTACACAAATTAGCTCGTTCAAATTCAAGTTCAGTTTGCTAGCTCTACATAGCTCTGCCTCTCAATAGTGCGTATCCAATCAAAAGACGTGCACGTGCTAACGTCATCGTACGCCTGCTAGCTGGCCCGTTGTCGCCAACTCAAAATCTGATTGGTTAACGCCACAGTTTTGTTTCCGTTCACTTTAATCTACAGGCGCCCGCACTGTTGATTCTGAAGGCCTAAGGGCAGATTTCTTGGACCCTGGCAACACATTATGGCTGAAATATGATTGGATAAAAGCTCTAACATAAAGGCCAACCCTCCAAATCTCGTTCTGAGGCTGGAAGCAGCACAACCAAGAGGAAAGCTATGAAATGAAGAGAATAGACTACAGGGAATAATTTAATACATATTTGTGGAAAAAATATATCAAAATTTAAATTATATTCTGATGATGTTTAGGCCAGCAGAGAAGGCCTTGCTGGCCCTGACGGCCCACCACTGATATATAGTTATATTTACCTTTGTGCATCTACGATTTGCGCAGTTTGATTTTTTCAAACAATGGGGGCACTGTCTTTTTGTGGATCCACCTGGCATTGTTGCTACATTATGAACAAAACAAAAACATCACATGTATCACATATAGTTATTGGCATGACACAAAACAAAAATTCTTCCATATAACCATGTATGATTACTAAAGTCAAATGATATAATCCAAATGATGTTGATTGAATTCAACTTCAAAATAATGTTAAGTTTGATATCAAAGTTAAATTAGTAGCACTTTAAAATTAACATATTCCAGTGTAATATCAAAAAATAAATTTCCATTTCTGGTAATAGTCAGTACGTATTGTGTAATCTTTTTTTGGCATGATAAGATGTTTTCTATTAGCTATCATCATAAACCTCAAATCATGTTTGTTCACAAAAATGTATCTGTTATTGCGTGATATAATGCATGTTTTTTTAGATAGAGACTCTACTGTAGTCAAACTAGTACTTAATATTAAATTGCTCTTATGTTCCTGACATACTTGCCGGCCTGTAGCACCATCCTTGATGGAGCATATGTGTGGGCAGGAAAGGAGTGAGCAGAGAGTAGAGTAGTTGTCGATTCTTGTTCTGTTTTCTGTGATTATCTGCCTCACCCTCTCAGACTTTCAGTTGCGCGCTACTAAAGAGACGCGTTACCATGGAAACCAAACAATGGTGTAGCTGTATTAAAGTCTGAGTGGAAATAGTCCTGAGTAAATCTGATTTTTGTCAGAAATCGGGAGAAATATGACACCGGGAGGAAACCGGGAGAGGGCAATGAAATCGGGAGTCTCCCGCGAAAATCGGGAGGGTTGGCAAGTATGGTTCCTGAAGTAAATATTCATATATTCACAGGGCCCTGGGAAGTAGGGGTGCTGAGGGTGCTGCAGCACCCCCTGGTGGAGGACAGGGGATCTGCACTTCCACAAGATTAAATACAAATATAATTTTTTTTTAAATGAATTTTCAGCCTTGACGTAACAACATTCATAATTAAGTAAAGATAACACCCTTTTCACCCCGGTTACATTTTCCATTTGCCCCGTACGATGGGCGCTGTAAGTGATGAAAGTGGGGGATGTTGGCTTATCAGGCGCCCGCAGCTCACAGCCAGCGTGAGAGAGAGATAGATAGAGAGAGGGGGTGCACCTGTACCGGCGGGGAATGTTGTTAGCTTCTGCTGCGCTAACGGATATAAGAAGCTCTTTCTAAAATAATGTGGAGGGAGAGTTCTGTCCTGTCAGACTGAGAGGTTCAGTGAGGTAAAGGACTCTTGAGTGTTTAGATATTTCACTTTAGTCTAAGTTATCTCAGTGGGTCTCAAACGTTTTGATCACAATTTATGTAAACAAATATTTCCAAGGCACTCGCTTATAATTATTAGGATAAATAAAAACAGGTTTGAAATCATTCCAATGTATACTATAGGACAGTAAACCAAAAATATCGTTTAAAACTGGAGAGATTTAAAAATATGCATAAATAAATAAATGTTAACTGATAAAATAAGATATAAATGAACCACAAAAATAAAACAAGTTAGCCTACATGTATTTGTTATTGGCTATGGTAGGTTATCGGTTATGTTCACATACTTATTTGATTATTAAAAGGCAAACCGATCTTTTTCATATGGGTGTTTAGAGTTGTATCCCCTAGATCAGTCTCTAGTAATTGGGCGCTCAAAGTGCACCAGATTGAAGCATTTTACTTTAAAATGTTAAAAACAATCTTCCCGGGGGGGCACCCCCGGACCCCCCTAGAGGATGTGAATTCCACCCCCCAATTAAAACATGTTCAATGTTTATGCAATACTAAATAGTATACATTTGAAGCCTTTTTATATAAGCTGTCCACCATGTCAATATGTTTCTCTGTTTGTAGCTTTTGTAGAGGTTTTTCATTGCCAGCTAAAATCTTGCCTTTAGGGCAGCAAATTGGTCAAAACCGGCCCTGGTGTCATCCCCACAGCACCCCCCATTTGAAACATGTTCCCACGGCTATGTATATTCAGTTTTATTCATAATTTTCTTTTAGATTTTTATTAGAGAGTAATACACATTTGTTTATATTTCTATTATTCAGATACTCTTTTGAGCTACTGTTGATATGAATATATTTGATGTTTATGCTAATTATTTGTATTGTATTTTATATTCCTCCTACATCTTTTTTATTAATTTGTAATGTCCAATAACACTGGGCTGCAACTAAATAATTTCCCAATTTGGGATGAATAAAGTATCTATCTATACACTATTCGTTTAGGTTAAAACCACGACATGTACATTAAATTTAAATTATAAATTACATATCCATATAGGCCTACTCCTAAACTCACAGTGTATGTGGACCGGATCGTGTATCGGCTAGTAATGTCTGTTTAAATATCAATGGGACAAATATCTGAGCAGACCTCAGATTGGCTCGAAGAGTGAATATAAATTTAAAAACCCGAAATACTGATCTGGATTCAGTAAAGTATTATGTACGATAATCACCTTAAACAGGGATACCAAGTGACATATAAGACTTACAGATGTATGCATTAACATGCCTTTTCCCCAAACATGATTTATAAGAAGTAAATCGCCACTCATTTGGGATTTCTTCTTCTTCTTCTTCTTCTTCTTCTTCTTCTTCTTCTTCTTCTTCTTTTCTTTAATGGCGAATTGCTTCCACTTGGAGCATATATCGCCACCTACTGTTGAGTTATTAAATGTTCATATTAAATCCTTGTCCTCAGACCAGTGCTTTTGAGGAATTTGAAGATCAGCTTGTTTGCTTCATTTCTTGATTTACTTTCGTATATTGCCTTGAAATCCATGTCCTTGATGTTGAGTTGTTCCAGTGCAGTTTTCAGAATGAATCTTTGTCTGTTATAATCCGGGCAGCTAAAAAATACATGATGTATTGTCTCTGGTTGTTGGCAACCATCACAATTGCCATTTGGATGTTTTCCAATCAGATGCAATGATGAGTTTAGTCCAGAGCAGGCCCGGCTCCAGGATGAAATGACTGAGGGGGCTGTTAAAAAATCAGAGGGGGCGATTTTTTTTTCACAACAACGAAAAATACTGGCAATGTAATGAATTGACACACCAAGCTTTTTTCCTTCTCACTGCTCTACAATATCTTTGCTTCTTTATTTGTTTTCGGGATTGACCCCTCTCATTCTTTTCTTTTCCTCTGATCTTTAATAACAGATAGTACATTATCAGATGGCTGCACTTTGGTTAACAGACTAACATTGATTTCCTCCATTTATAAATTGACAGGCTCTGTAATTATACCACAACCTTTTCTCCTCTATCCCTAAACTCGTCTTCCTATACAGATTGACTTACTTACTATCTACTCTAGTCAGGTCAGGATTAAAGAATCATTAATCTGATTGATTTTTTATTTTCAGGATTGAATGTCCAAATCAAGGCCTAAAACCTGGCATTTCATAAGAAAGTGACTAATATATAAACCAAATGTAATATTGGATCAAATACTACACCAAATGGAAAGACACAGATTAAAAATAAAAATAAAGTCCCCTGGTTTGTCTCTACTGCAATGAGAAAAATCAAATCAATGTTCCAAAATCTGTCACTAGATGTCGCTCATTGTACCAATGTGGTTGATATAATACATAATATATTGTTATTCTAGTAAAAGGGCTCGCTTTGGCAAAAACCTGATCCATACAGCCCTAAATAATAACAAGTAACCATGACGTGTGGTGATATCTGTAGTTGTCTGTCTTATTTTTTGTTGATGTCAAACAACATGGATTTCAAGTAAATATACGAAAGTAAATCAAGAAATGAAGTAAACAAGCTGATCTTCAAGTTCCTCAAAAACACTGGTCTGACAAGGATTTAATTCGAACATTTAATAAATCAACAGTAGGTGGCGATATATGCTCCAAGTGGAAGCGATTCGCCATTAAAGACAAAAGAAGAAGAATAAGAAGCAGTCGTAGAAGAAGAAATACGCTCAAGCTACAAACAGGCACAACACTATTACTCTGTTTTTACTGACATGTAACATTTGATTTCACCTTGCTCTATTTTTTTTAACGCACGTTCAAAAACGGGAACATTTTCGGGAGTTTCAACCGGGTACCAGCCACTGAAAACGGGGACTCTGTCCGGAAAACGTCACCCATCCGACTGTGTTTACAGTAGCACACACGCTAACATTAAGACTACAAGCTCACTTGGGGTTGAGGCTTTTTTAAACGTTGTTTGACTGCCTGCCCACATATCTGATCCAAACATATTGGGGAAAATAATTATTTAAAGTTATTTAATAATTGTGACATTTATTGTACTTTTTGATGGATGAATGATGCTCAAAGTGAGGGGGCAAAGAATACGACTGAGGGGGCAATGCCCCCTTTTGCCCCCTCGTGGCGCCGGGCCCGGTCCAGAGTGTCCCAATTTTATCCTGCTGTTAATGCTCTGTTCTCTTCTACTACTCCCCCAAGTGCTTCTTGTTCCTACTTCCCTTTGTATCTGGTATAAATGTCTTCCTTTGGTGTTACTGTCCCATAGTTTTTTGCCATTGTTGCTTGATAACCACTTTTATAAAAGATTTGACTTCTGCTCTACTGATGGGTAGCATAATATCAATCTGGTTTGCTTTCAAACCACATTTTGCCAGTTGATCCACTACTTAATTACCTCTAATACCCATATGCGCTGGAACCCACACAAATTGAACAACAATTCCCAGATGAACTAACCTAAACATGCTTTGTAAAATTTCATGTAAAATATCCTGACGACATTCTGAAGAGAAGTTGTTTATACTCTCCAGAGCTGCACTGGAGTCAGAGCAAATGACCACTCGCATTGGCTGTATTTCCTCTACCCACTGAAGCGCTAGAGAGATAGCCATCATCTCTACTGTATATACTGCAATGTGATCACTTGTACGCTTTCCCACTTTGACTTTTAACTCAGGAACATAAAATGCACAACTAGTTAGACCATTTTCTGGATTTTTGGATCCATCAGTAAATATTTGTATAAAGTGCCCATATTGTTCATGTAGAACAGTGTTCACATAAGCCTGTACATTGATTTTGTTTTTCATTGAATGTAACCGTTTCAATAGTGATAAATCTACTATAGGTTGAGGTAGCAACCATGGTGGAACAGCTGATAACAACACCGTCTGACTAATATTCCATTCTTTAACTTTGAATTCCTTACATATTTCCGAAACACAAACACAAAAACTTTCTTTTTTTATTTTGTTACTTTCCCAACTTGTTTGTACAGTTTGTTTAGTAGGGTGAGTATCTTTATGGCCCTGTAGATTTGCCCAGTAATTAACAATTAACTGCTTTCTCCTCAAAGAAATAGGTACTTCTCCGACCTCTACCTGAAGTGTCGACACTGGTGTAGATCTTACTGCCCCACAGCATATCCTTAGTGCTTGTGCCTGGACTCTATCTAATTTTTGAAGAGAAGAATATGCAGCTGAACCATACACTACTAGTCCATATTCTATGGCTGATCTAATTAAGGCTGTGTATACGTTCCTCAAAGCAGCTTCATCAGCCCCCCACTTAGTGCCTGCCAAGCACCTCATAACATTTAAAACCCTTTTACATTTATCTACTACTTTATCAATGTGAGTTCTCCATGTGACTCTCTCGTCCAACCATATTCCCAGAAATGTAAATGTCTTCACTTTCTTTAGATCTTGTCCATAAAGTTTTAACCTAACATCCTCACCTATCCTTTTCCTCGTAACAAATAAAGTTTCAGTTTTTTCCACCGACAATCTAAACCCCCATGTCAGAGACCAGCTTTCAATTTCCGTAATGGCTTCCTGAATCTTAGCTACAATATATTTTACATTTCTGCCCCTTTTCCAAATAGCTCCATCATCTGCACAAAGTGACTTACCAATATCAGATCATACTTGTGAATATATATCATTGATCATGATAGAAAAGAAAAGAGGACTGATGACACTCCCCTGCGGGGTTCCATTTTCAACTTCATGCCTTCGAGAATATGACTTGCCAACTCGGACTCTGATGGCACGGCCAAACAAAAAATCCATAATCCAATTATATACATTACCTCCCAGACCCATAATGTCCAGTTTTATTAATAATCCTTCCTTCCACATCATAAGCTTTTTCCACATCAAAGAATACAGCTACAACACACTCCTTATTCGCTTGGGCTTTCCTGACTTCAGACTCCAGGCACAGCAGTGGATCTAAAGTACTCCGTCCTCTTCTAAACCCACTCTGATAAGGAGTCATTAGTTCATTTTTCTCAATGTAGTATGTCAGCCTTTCTGTAATCATTCTTTCCATAACTTTACACAAGTGTGATGTCAGAGCTATAGGTCTATAACTGCCTGGACTGGTTGGATCTTTCCCAGGTTTCCTAATAGGAATAATGACTGACTCTTTCCATATTACTGGCAGCTTCCCTTTCTCCCAGATCTTATTGTACATCTCCAGCAGCTTTCCTAATGCAAAATCACTTAATTTGGTCAACATTATATAACATACATTATCTTTCCCAGGAGCAGTCATTTTACACTTACTTAATGCTCTTCTCAACTCTTGAATAGAGAAAGGTATATTTACAACACTCTGCGACGAATGTCTTTCTTCATATACATTAGGATGTTCATCTAACACTTCCTGCCTCCTGATCTTACCTTCTTCTGTCAAATTTTCCGAAGAATGAACGTTGACAATTTTTTGCTAGAATTTCTGCCTTCTCCAAAGCACCAGTGGCAACTTTCCCTCCATTCTCTAAAACTGGCAGGTTACTCTGCTTTCTTATTCCCCTCATCTTCTTAATCATTCCCCATACTTTATCTAATGGTGTAGTTCTCCCAATACTTGAACAGAATCCTCTCCAACACTCCCTTTTTGCTCTTTTAACAATGTTCCTTACCTGAGCCTGTGCCTTTTTATATTCTAATAAATTATGTAATGAATGTGTCTTTCTTAGCTTTCTAAACAGCCTGATTTTGTTTCGGATTGCATCATTTCAGTCTTTGTTCCACCACGGTACCATCTTAACACATTTACCAAGTTTCCCAGTTTTATTCCCAATAGTTTGATTAGCGCTTTTAATTATATTTGAAGTAAATTGCTCATTTATTTCATCAATACTTTCTGCCATATCAATCTGATCCAATTCATTATCGCACAATTTAGCAAACATCTCCCAATTTGCTTTAGAAAAAGTCCATCTCATGATACCGTCTAGCTCAACCACATGATTTATATCAAACTTGATTATAATCAGAAGATGATCACTCCCAATACTGTTATCTGCCAATACTTCCCAACTGCTACCAGAAGCTAATTCACTTGTTACAAGAGTTAGGTCGATCGCAGACTCTGTTCCATCTCTAAAATTGATCCTTGTACCTTGCCCATTATTTAAACAAACTAATTCCTTTGCCTCCATTAAATCCTCCACCACCTGTCCGTTGTAATCTGTTGATCTCCATCCCCACATTGTATTGTGTGCATTAAAATCACCACACCATATTATTTCATTTCCTTGGCAATGACTGTCTAATTCCTCTATTTTGAGTTTATTACATGGATTATAAAAATTCAGGACACTAATTTTCCTTTTATTAATCCAAACTTCTATTTCTAAATCATGACTGTTCTTAAATGTTAGCTTACTATAAGACATGACTTCTCTGATAAAGATTGCCCCTCCCTGGCCATCATTTCTATCTTGTCTTATAGCAGTATATCCCCCAATTATGAAGTCCAAATGAGTCTTCAGCCATGTTTCTTGAATACAAATAACATCTGGTTTTTCCTTTTCACTGATATATATAGGTCTTGAATTCTTGTCCATTTGCAATAAAGGCTTCTAGCATTCCATTGCAGAATGAGAAAAACCATTAATCTATTCATTCATCTCTGAATCATCATTATTGGTGGCTAGCATATTGTGTATCATTTCAACGGTTATATCCTTTATCCCCAAAAATTCACCTGCTGCTTCCACTATTGTTTTCAGTCTTGACCTCTTTTTTGTTTGTTGTAAAGCAACATTCACCACTTTTCCAATAAAGGCCACAAATTTGTACTTATTAACAATCAATGCATCCTCTCCTATCACACACTTATGTGAACACTTTGTGGAGCTTTCCTTTGCCTTTGTTAGCTAAGGCTAACATCAATTATGCTAACTGAGCAGTTTACGGTTTACCTAGCAAATAATTCGCACGCCTAAGCTTGTATGTCGACACATGGTGCTGTGTAAAGTGATGCAAAAGCTGAAAACATTTTTAAAAAACACTGTAAATGTCTGTATTACATTACAGAAAACGGGTTTACCTCGAGGAACTCCGTGTCAAGGAGGGTTCAATATCTTCTTCTTCTTCTTCTTCTTCTTCTTCTTCTTCTTCTTCTTTTAATGGCGAATCGCCTTCTCGAATTGGACTGCGCTGCGTCCAGTGGACCTTTAACGAAATGTGCTATGTGGGAAACACAATATCCCAGCCTGCATTGCGGCTACAACATCCAATCATCAAGCTTGAACCGGGCCTACGTCTGTTTCCGGTGACTTTATTTTGAAAATCAGTTCCTGACGGACGGCTAAAAAGCCCAATATTATAGAATTAAACGAATAAATAAAAACAAGGATAATAGTGTGTTATTGTTGGGTAAATAACAGTGTGTTATTTAGAAAAGGATAACAAATTCGAAGGAAAAGAAGATTAAAAACAATACAGATTTCAGTATTTTGAGGCTCTGAACCCCATTTATTTTCTCATCTGTTTGTCCTTACTGGTGTCATTTTCTGGTTGCTAACAAACGCCATTGTAACACATAATCACTGATGTTCAGCTGTAATGGTGGTGGACTCATCAGAACAGAGTGGGCGAGCTGACAAATCAGAGCACAGTGGGCTCATAGGGAGGGGGGGGGAAGGAGCTCCAACAAGCTGTTTAGGACAGAGAGTGAATACACATACTATACAGAGATGCTGTATGAGAAACCAATGTGAGTTTGGAACATTGAAGAATGTAAATCTATTCTAGTAGACCTCAACAATGGAATTATGATCAGTAGAATTGGCCGAAACATGGGATATTTAAATCAAAATGATAATGATTTATAAATAATCAGAAAACGAAAATGCCCAACTTAACTAACTGAAGTACCTCAAAATTGTACATTAAGGAAATATACTTAATGGATTTCCTTTCCTGATATTGAAGCTACTTGATCAGCCAACTCTTTGCTTCCTGGTGATTGTTTCTGGTTGTCGTCTGTGGTCTTGCTTCTAAATCCGGTTGTTCCTCAGGTTCCATCGAGTCCAAATAGAATTCTGATATGGTCCACCAGGCTTCTAATTCTGTGATGTTGATGTTTACATTTGTTACAATTGTTATTTGGAGTTACGGTCGGAGAACTGACAAGACGGGTGGTGTGTCACGAGTTGACACAGTGGTTGCCAAACCAATTCTGAAGAACTCTTCTGCAGCTCGATGTGTTAACTAGTTCGGAGTGTAATAATCAACATTCTTCATCAGTGAGACTAAAGCAATATGGACCCTGAATCTATCTAGAGCTCTCGTCCATAGAAAATAATGTGCGCCAGGGAACCTACGTCCCTGATCAGTAAACTACCTCATGGCGGCTTGTGCTCTGTCATAGACTGGCAATAACAATGCACCCAAGCTGCTCCTCTTTAAGAGAGATAGCAACAATACCCAAGGCCGTAGACCTGTGCCATGGGAAAAGAGACAGTGAGAGGAGAAAACGATGCACTGGGTCGAAGGTTGAATACCTAAGCAAATTATTCCTTGCTTTTTCTTTTGCTATCTTGGTTAGCCTTTCTCACAAATGTCTATTAATTTCATCTTCTGGACCAAATTTAAAATGCGTTTTGAAGAAAGCCGTTTTTCTTACTGATGAATGTTCCTAGTTTGTCGTCCGTGGTCCTTCTTCTGAAACCGGCTGTTCCTCAGGTTGGTTGGTCCTCAGGTTGGTCCTCAGGTTGGTCCTCAGGTTGGTCCTCTGGTTGGTCCTCCAGTTGGTCCTCAGGTTGGTCCTCAGGTTGGTCCTCCGGTTGGTCCTCAGGTTGGTCCTCAGGTTGGTCCTCCGGTTGGTCCTCAGGTTGGTCCTCAGGTTGGTCCTCAGGTTGGTCCTCCGGTTGGTCCTCCGGTTGGTACTCAGGTTGGTCCTCAGGTTGGTCCTCCGGTTGGTCCTCAGGTTGGTCCTCAGGTTGGTCCTCCAGTTGGTCCTCAGGTTGGTCCTCAGGTTGGTCCTCAGGTTGGTCCTCAGGTTGGTCCTCAAATGTAAAGTGCGATATTTTCCACCAGGCTTCTGAAGCCTTGTTGTTGATCTCATTGTTATTACTTGTTCTATTAGATTGTCTATCTCCAAGCTTAATTTTATCAAGGTGTGGTTTACAGATTGCTTTTGCTCTTTCTTTTGCCATGTCGGTTAGCTCGTCCTGCAAATGGCTTCTTACTTCCTCTTCCAGGCGAATTTCATAAACCATTTTGTAGAAAGGCGTGTTACACTGCTTGAAGAGGCCCCTGCAGTAGTTCTTCCTTCCACAACAGAATGTCATAAATTCAACACCAATCCAAAAAGCAAGTACACCGGCCAATACATAAGAGCCAATTTCCTGGGAAAAAAGAAAGTTAAACTTTGATAGCTGTAGGTTTCATTTGTGGTTTCATTTAAGCTTAAATTTGGGTCAAACTAAGGTAATACTTAAAGGTGGGGTAGGTAATTTTGGAGAAACCATCTCGAGTGTGCTAGAATTTGAAAATACACAGCCGGAAGAAATCTGCTACTTCCTTACAGATCCCCTCCCCCAACACACGAAAACGCACCTGACCAATGAGGGCACGAGATTAGTTTGTGCACAGATGGAAGGCTGACAGGCAGGTAGGCCATCCAGTTACTTTAGCCGGGCCGGCTCAGATGATTGGTCGTGCTTTTTACAGCGCTACGGCTTCGACAGATAAAAAAATGTATGAATTTTTTGTCAAAGCACTAAAGATATTCATTGCTATCGGGATGTTAAGAGCATTCCATGGAATATAACGAAAAGTGTATCTCGAGCCGGTTTCTCAAACTTACCTACCCCACCTTTAAGTGGCCTATTATGTGTTACAATTAAACATCCTTAGTGTATCATTATGTATCAAAAGTTTAACATCAAACTAGTCTATTCATGTGGTTTGATTGGATATGATTGATAGTTACATTGTGACATTTGCAAACAAACATCACCTTATTTCAGTTTAGCTTTAAACTAGAGCACAGACAAAAAAACTAAGAATATAAATAATTTTGGAAGATAAAACTGTTTTCCTGTCATTATTCCTAGTAATAATAATTAACTTTGATAACTTCCTGAGTTTTTTTATTTGGACTAATGTGACATTTAATATTAATGTATCATATATTGCATCTGCAAATTTGAGTTTTTGCGAAGTGTACCAATAGAAAACCATTGAAAACTTTAAAAATAACAGATAAAATAACAATAAAGTTCTTTAAATTGAACAATAATGTAAAATCCTTGGATGGATACATTTATTGAAAACAAATGTGGTCAAATAAAATGTTTCTACACTGTAGACTGTCTGCATTATAACATAATATATGACAACATGTGTTTTATTTCAACATATTTGAGTGCCTGCTGTTACTTACCATAGATTGAGATTTATAATGGGCTTTAACGAGTTCATCCTCGTTGTCCAGCTTTTCTTTGCAAGGAATTCCAACCTGAGATCCATTGTGGTTCGTCATCAGGCAAAAGTACCAATCTCCATCAACCAGAACAGTAGCTGCCCATACACCATTCAGACTGAAAAGGCTGAACAGCAGCCTAAACCAAAATCTCCAGCACTTGTTGTGAATAAGTGTTTGCCGTCTTGAAAAAATCTGCCTTCTTTGGAGAGACTCAATCACGTTGACAACCCAGGTGAGGAACATAGGAGGCGCCACCATGTACAGTACACCCCCAGCATGTATACTCGTAGTGTGGCTGCATGAGCATGCAAAATTCATGTCTAGTATGTACTGCAGGGTCAAAAAGACAACTATCGCCAGGAAAGTATTCAGAGCATTAGTTATCAGATCCAAGAGGTTCTGAGAAAAAGAAAGAGGCATGCTGGCTGAAAGAGAATTGCTCACTAGTGAGATATTTTGGGTCAGCTCCGGATCTCCAGATCCAGTTATCTTCTATTTCTTAATAGAAGATAAAAAATAGATTTGTTCTAACAGGTGCTCTCTCTGGGTAGAAAGGTGTCTGCCCGAATGTTCTGCATTACATTTTGCCTTTAAATACTTTTGGATGAGAAATGTTAACCACAAAGTGCCAGCCCTCAGCACTTTATAGCCATATTCTTCTTTCACTTCTCAAATAATTAAGGATTTTCCCAGATCCACGACATCCTCATTTGGTCTGCTAGTTATTTTCACTGTTAATTTTACAATTATTTTAAAACAAATATAATACATGGGTGATATTATCTTTATTAATATACATTTTCTTAAGGTACTATTTATATCACTAAAGGAGTAGTTTAACATGTTGTGAAAGTTCATGCACAGGGTTGTCAACTTTGTCATTTGACCTTCAAAAATAAAGCATGTTGGCAGAATTCCTGAAATATTGCTTTAAACATAAATGTCGCCATGTTTGTCGACATTTGTCAATGGGAGTTGTGTCGATTGTGGAGTCGATTGGCATGTCAAAATAAAGATGTTAGCGTACGCACAATGATGGAACAACGGTAAAATGACAACAGACATAATACAAAATAATCACATAGATGCGACACCTGGGTCAAAACGTGGAATTAGTGGTGATGACATAAAACATTTATTTTTAATTGGCTATAGACCGTGATGATTAGCCGCTTGCTAACAATCGTGCTTAGTGAAGTAGGGCACGCCTCACAACCGCACACATACACACATACACACACACACACACACACACACACACACACACACACACACACACACACACACACACACACACACACACACACACACACACACACACACAGAGAGATAGACACACACAGACACACACACACACACACACACACACACACACACACACACACACACACACACACACACACAGACAAACACACACTTCATGGCCCTGGCCCAAAGGAAGGTTTTAAGGGGGGGGGGAAATCACCGAATTAGCATTTATTTGAAGACCGATATTAGTGTGGGTAACCTTGTGGCTGTATCTTAAGGTTAAATAGGGGTCAACATTGAAGTATCCTGTGTCCTGATTGGTTAATCATTATGGGTAATTTAACGATGATAGCACTCTCTCACAATAAATGTTTGGAACATTTAGTTAAAATCAAAAAGGGTGAGAGTTCAGAAACTATAACAATCAGTTTCTGTCACTGCTCTCTTTGTTGGAAATGAACTTCTTGTCTGAGAGTTTATTTTAATTAATGCCACTTCTTGTTTCCCATCGCTTTATTACATTGAGGGCATATTTCACAACATCTGTCACATGCAGACTTGATGGTTGGCAAACATTTTCAGTGGTCAATGAGGTATTCCGTCCATGTTTTCAGTGCTTTCCAATGCTGATTGTGTTTGTTTCTTTCTCTCCCTGCAGCATCAGCATATTTGCAATCAAACCAGGTTGTTTGAAACACGGGAATTGATCCCTATTTTAAATAGTTTATTTTGTAAAAAATGTCCAAAACTCTTAAGTTGGTTTTGCTTAGAAATACGATATTATAGCATGCCTTTCATTTTGTTTACCATGACATCTCTGTGTGAAGTAAGTATTCCAATCTCAAGGGATCCAACAAAAATAGATGTTAATTTAATATATGTATTTTTATTCACTTGTGTATTGGGTTAATGCTTTATATTCTGTGAACGTTTCCATAGAAAAAGCTGTTAAACTTAGAATAATTACATGTGTTCATGCCTTCATTGAATAGTTTGAATGTCAAACCTGCTGGTGGTCATCTATGACTCATTTTCACCGCGACACACTGACATTTTCTCCACCTTGAGTAAATTATTGGAGGAAACCCAGGGTACTTTTCATTCTTTAGCGATTGTGCATGCTGATTATCTTGATAAAATGGCAGCCAGCAGCAGCCAATACTATATAAGAACGTAATCCATGTCATACAGTAAACTTTACACATTTTTACAACATATTCAACAAAACACCACTCTGGGAAACAAGCTACTGAATCGATGGTGGCTTCGCTTGGTAATAAGTAGCATGCACCTTCGTTTTAATTAGATAAATGAGCTGCCGTGACGACAGCCCACGCCTTAAAGGTAATATTTACTCATGGTGTTTTCTTTAAAGTGCTGCGAGGAAGGCCAAACAGCAGACAGTCACTCTGTGGAAGTAGAACAACTCTGTTTGGCAGAAGTGTGTGTGGATTATTTTTTCAGGAATGGAGGATATTTAGGAGGAAGGTTATGACTTGACTTTTGACTTAACACCAGGATTTAATTTTGAGTTCTTCTTGAGACGTTTCTTCAGCAGACATGGCTTCCCTTGGGCAGATCATTTTCTACAGGTGTGGACTTCTGGAAAGATTGTTTACTTGTGGTAGAAATTATAGGGTTGCAAAAATACTTCATGAAACAAAGAATCCTGAATTGGATCTAAAGCACAAAAATATATAATGAATATAATCCGTCAATTGTACTTATGGTATCAAAAGAAAAAGTACTCATTATGCAGGATGTCTCCTCACAGCATTATATGATAAAAGAATATTACATTATTTTGTTTTTAATCACTAGCCAATGCATTTAAGAGCATTTTGATCTTGTATGTCAATGTTGAGCCACTTATAATAACTTGAATGTGTAGATTGTGTGTCTATCAGTTATTGTACGTAAAAGTTTATCACTATGGTTATTAAACAAATAGTAAAGTGCACTTTATTCCTCCTACAATGTAGTGGAGTAGAAGTATATTGTAACTTAAAATGTATGGT